>NC_042495.1:42642188-42693123 GCF_005508785.2 Acyrthosiphon pisum | reverse complement strand
TATTATATTTAGGTACCTATTTCTATACACATACTCTCTCGTTAAGGAATACGCACTCGATACGTCCGCGTAACCTAGATATATATTATACTCGACAAAGTCGCCTCGCGCATAAAATATGTGTAGTCGAAAAAAAAATCCGCACACTGTTTTGTATGTGCGCCGTCGTCGTCGTCGTCGTCGTATGCGTATCATCGACGATAATAATTATTGTTATTAGTGCGGGTTGCACAGATCCGGTCCCGTTTATACCAAGCCCAAATCGGTCGACGTATAGGTATTATATTATTATTATTATTATTATTATACTTAAACGACGTCCGATCGGTTGCAGCGGCGGCAGTAATACACCTATATATATATATAATAATAATATTATACGACTACATTCCGTATACGTGACGGAAGGGCACCCGTCGGAAACTGTTGCACACCAAGCGCGGCGGCAACCTCGTCGATCTCGGCCGAGAAAGTTTTTTTTTTGGCGATATTGATTTATATTTACTTTTTCTCCTCGTCGTATGGGGATACATGAGACCCGGTACTCGTGATCTTGTGTGTGTTAACAATATATACTTGCTGTACTTGTGTGTGTGTGTGTGTGTGTATGCGAGTTATCATTGTTGTTGTTATTATTATTCAGTCGGGGCGATCGATACATACGGCGTACCGCAGTATAACGTTTATTTTAATGGTTCCGTATTTGAAACGAGTATAATATAATATAATATATAATGAGATCGGATTTTTTTTTACCTCCCTCGTTTGCTGCAGCAGTTAATAATACGTATACGACTTCTGAGAAAAATTCACAATTTTTTTTTACGCAAGTATTATTATTACCTATATTATTATATTATGTGCAACGACAAAAAAAAATCGTAGGTACACGCGCGGCGGCAGTGTAATGTGTGAATTTTTCACGACCAGTTTTTTAACCTATAAAGTAGAACAGCACATATTATAATATAATATAATATACTTTTATAATATTATATATTAACGCGTTTATATAGCCGTTAATCATCCGCATATGCACTCAGGAGAGAAATATAATATGTGATGTATACATACAAAAATCGAAAGAGAGAAAGAGAGAGAGAGAATGAAATCGAAGGCGGTATTTATTGAGCGATAAAAAAATGTGTCAAGTCGGATAACATGCGTAATTTTACGATTATCGTGACATGACCGATTTTATATATATAATATATAGTAATATAATATTATGAGAGAACAGCTTCGGATCTATATATAAGCCGTGTTATTATACGCAAAAGCTACGCGGAGGGGGTTTATTTACAAACGGCATTCGATTAATATTATAAACAGCTTATAATTACGTTTGAAAACAGTTTCACTATAATCCGGAGATTAATATATTATTATACGTATAATATAAAAATATTACCGAAGTAGGATTTAGAAATAGAGATACGAATGTCTTCCGTCAAGTAACGAATATTCTGTATTTATGCGTTGTATATTATATAACATTTAAGATATTTCTACATAAATATTAAATATATTATATCAAGATTTTCCCATTGATACAAGTATACAACTATGCAACATACATACTTTTTTCACGAACGAATGTTTATGAAAACAATGACATTATTACTAAATTGAACATATTGCACGTGTATTATAATTTGAATTGCGTTATACGCTCTATACTCTATATATTGAAACGTGAAACAGAAAGCGATTAATAATTAACTTTTATGTCTGCACTCTGCAGAGATAGCTACCTGATATTGCTACCTGCAATTTATTGTGCCAATTATTTTAAACTTTTAATTATGAACTTCAAATGAGAGTGTACATAAAGTATAAACAAGGCCAGCTAAAGTTTTAGTGGATGTCAGGTAGAAGAAAAAACGTTACGACGACAAACTTGGTAAGCCCGGAGCATCCTTAAGTACGTGGCGTGCATTACAGAATATACATTATTTAGAAATCGAAATAGTATTGACTACTTTACGAAAGGACAGATCCAGAGTGATTATTAATTTTTGAGGGAGGTATTCATTTGAATCTATGCCACACATTTATATTTATTTAGTACTTTTTTAAATATTATACATAAGTTTCAAAATACCTACACAAAGTATTTTCTTATTCTCTCAATTGACAGAGACACAGCTTTTTACAAAAGATAACAGATTTTATTATTTTCACTTACATCTTTTAAATATATTTAATTATCTATACGTAATTAAATTATTAGATTATAATTTATTTGAAAAAAAAAATGGAGAATTGGTATACCAGTTACTATAGTTGGTGTGTAATATGAGTCTCAGGGCTCTGGGGGTCTCAGCCCTTTCCCCACCTTCTGGGCACGACCATGACTTTAAGCGTATTCCGATTGATTTGAACGTCATTTATGTATACACCTCGATCGCCAAACGGTCGTTTTTATACAATGTAAAATAATAATAATCTGTTATAAACGACCACGGCGGCATCACCGATGTAGCCCTCGCTACAGTCGTCGCCGTTATTAAATATTATCGGATGGAGTTTTAAAAGCTCAAGAATTTCTGTAGAACAATTTATACATAATATTATACTTTAATATTTTGTGATATTTATATATATGTATATGATACGGTTTCCCGATGCCGACGACGACGATGATGATGGTACGCGATTTACCAATACCGAGAAGGTTCGGCGTATGCGTGTATATACTATATACAATATACATGGAAGTTTATATTACATTATTAACAAAATATAATTATTACGATAACACAACGATAACAAAATATATTTTACAATAGCGCGTTTCTCGGTCTCTCCCCCGAAACGGAAATTGTATTATAACATCCAGTAAAAATTTGAATTTGTCGACATTCCATAATCTCAGATTCGGCCATCCTCGTATATTGTAACATAATTACATCCCGATTATATATAATATTAATAATAATAATGATATGCATGTAAAAGCGCGCGTTACGATAGCACCGCTCTACTAATAATAATCGTTTTTATACCCTCGTCGTTTTTCTGACTTGAGCTGGCATAATTAAAACGCTTGGAATTCCACGTACATCGGAATTCTGGACGAAGAAATCCCGCCGCCGTCGCCACCCTAGTTATTATTATAATATGTGTATATAATCCACTCGAAGGGTGCCGTACATGTAAAATATTGTATACACACATATTATAATATATACTTAACGTATCATGAACAAGACTCGGAAATTTATGCATTTGCATATTTGTCAGGAAAGTGCATATTTAAAATCTGATTCGATACAAATATGTTTCGTGATCGCTAGATTTTAATTCCAAAAATGTTTGTCGCATATTCTCGCAGATAAAAACATAATATTATATAACATATTATAATATATTTTCATTTTTAATATACTTATATACGTTAACTAGAGTTTATTTCAAAAACCATTATAGTTTATTTTTCGTCTATCATCGGTTGACGATTTGGTTATTAAAATCGTATTTTATAGACATGTGTTCCCTACCAAATTTTTTTTGTACTAGTACTACCCATAATACCTATTGGTAGTATATTGTTAACTACGTTGTCTGCTGCGCAGTAGATTTACGATTTAAATAAAAATATTAGTGATATTATGCCATTATGATTATTTGTCAAAATAGAAAATTGGTACTATTATGCAGTACTATTATGCAGTATGCACATTTATCAGAAAATCAATGCATAAAATAATCAGATTTTTTAAACTTTTTTATATACAGTGTGATTTTTAAAGCGCACTCACTCAATTTCTTTACCAAAATAATGAGTTTATTCATATTTTGATTTTTAAAATATTCATGTTTCAAATAATTTTGAAAAAAAACATCTGCAAAATAATTTACGTAAAATTCAAGTAAGGTTATCATTTAACGAAATAATGTTTGAATTTCCCACAGACCACAAGACAGTTTCCCACAAATGGCATAATAGAAATTCTAAATGTTTGTACTATCAAGTACTATCTCTGATTAATGGAGAGTGATAAAAACATTCCAGGACTCCTGTATAAACTCGAAAAAAATATACCAAATATTATATTACGTATTATTGTATACTATTTCATTACGGGCGGACGGGCGGACTTTGGCGACAGAATTTTTGTTTGTCGACGAAAATTCCGAAGAATACGGGTAATTAAAAAAATAAAACGTTGGACACCACCAATGCAGGAGCACGTCTCGCGCGACGCCCACTTTTCACGACGAGAGTAGTCGAATCGATTTCCTCGGGCCCCATTAACGGAGCCGGACGATTGAATGCATACGTACCTATACCCATATATTAATTATACCAACACATGCACTCAATAAGTCTCTCTCGCTGACTCTCTGTCCTTCCATCTGTCTCTCTCGCTCTTTCTCTCTGCAGTGGAGGTAAAAATGAAAAATACTTTGAACGATTTCACGCGTACCGCTTTTATAATACATAGGTATACTCTTGCGCGCGCGCCTGTTTTAATTAAATCCCACCCGAACGACCGTATAGGTATAATAATAATAATAATAGTAATAATAAGCGCGTTGAGTCTCGGCCGTCGGACTACTGCTCGCCGCCGCCCTTGTCGACGCGAACGCTCGCCCGCGATAATAATGTAATATATTATGAACGGTAGTCAGTCGCGGAGGTAATAATAATGATAATATATATTATATATATATACACGGACACGTCATCAGCGGACCCGTCCACGCGAGCAAAGCGATTTTCACTAATATATAATAAATGAAAACTTAAAAAAAACTGTCGTCCCTATTATAGTGATATACCTAGAACCAACGCTATTTCTTTGTGTCACATCGCTGATATTATATTCATTGCAAATATGCAGTGTACGGACATCTACCAAACAATAGCAGCAGAGCTTATCCAACAATTCCATTGGTTGCTGTTCGCAAATTAGTCAAACGACGATCAACGGTTTATTTTGGACGTGAAAAATATAAATATATTATAAATAAATTATTAATTTCTACCCGAAATCAACCTTGTCATCCGGACAGAAAATAAATGTGATTTAAAAGTTTTGGATTAGGTGTATTTAATATTATAGGTAGGTATGTATTGTAAAGCAGTTCATATCGGGCTAATAAGATTGTAGAATATAACGGTTGGTCAGTGAGCATTGCATAGCTCCACATCGATAAAATATATTATGTTTAAATAAAATAACTTATTTGCATAGGCGGAGATTTGATTGAATTTCAGGGGGGGCTAAGCCCTCCCCAATCACCGTTTATATGCGCCACGCGTTAATACGTTTGGTCTCGACTCTCGAGATAAAACTAACTCTGATATACGTAGGTAAACGCGTGCAGTTTTAGATTTTCTACGTCGGATTACTCGCGTTTAGGGTGATAAAAACGATCCTGTAAATATCTAACAAAAAAAATACATAATTGCAAATTACTATATATGATCGAACGCGGATATGTACGACGTTATATACCTAAAAAATTAAATATTTAGTCGCACTTATAGGTCATAACCTAACTTAAACAGTTCAGACTCGGATTAAGACTTACTGTGTCAGTAGGCTGTAAATAATATAGGTACGCATGATAAGTGTGACGTCATATAAGTGTTATCAATCTTTATCAAGTTTAGAATGTGATTGTTACATCCAAATAAATAAAAATTTACACGGTAAAGTTACTTTTAAGTTCTTGGTCTTTACATTTTAGGTACCTACCTACTTACTTAGATACATATATTTTATAGACATACATTGTAGGTAAATTAAATATTTGAATAAAAACGGTGGGTAAGTGGATGTCGCCCTGCTGTACAGTAGGTTACCAGTGGGTCACTGTATAATGGATAGTATTAAATTTGAATTCAATGATATAATATCACTGTATAAGAAAAACGATTCTGAGCGGAGACGGTATGTCAGTCTAGGTATAAAGTATCTTATATACTTATCTATGGTATTAAAAAAAAAATTGACCAATAATAGGTATCTATAATAAATTCCAAATTAATCATATCACAATATCCATTAGGTACTTATAACGCGTTATACATCAACAACAAATCGTGGTACTATCATAGATATATAATAGTATACTTTAGAAGTTTCAATAATATACAACCACAACAAAATAACTAAAATAGTTATTCCAGGTTTTTGGGTGATTTCGTCCAAATTTGAGCTTAAAATGACTATAAAAATAAATTGTGCCTAAGTATTTTTAATATTTTTCAACTGCTATTGTAACAATATATCAGGAGCCTTGTATTAAATTTTTACACTTTTTGGCCGAACAGATAAAACTTTATTTATAGAAAAAAAAACTAAAAAAATTTAAAACTGACCATGTCCGTAAACAGTTAAAAAAGTGTCAAATTATTTTCAAAATTTCATCGTATATAGAAAATACTAATATAAACATTCAGTGAAATTTTCAAGTATTTACAGTCATTCGTTTTTTAATTACAACAAAATAAGAATTACATGAGAAATCGAGTGAATATATCAAATGTTATAAAAATATGAATTTCAAACGATCATAAAAATTTAATTTGACTTTCTTCTAGATATTTTTTGTTTGATAAAGGTAGATAATCTTATAAGGAATCTTGTATTACATTTTAAAATCTTAGATTTGAAAAAAAAATTTTTACGAATTCTTAACTCAAAATAATTTGCTAATTTTCGGGATTTTTCCATATTTTGTCAATTTTTGAACTTTAAATGCTTAAAAAAAAACTGTGACTAAGGATTTTTAATATTTTTCATCTGCTTTTGAAACAATATACTAGGAGCCTTTCATGTATCTACGGTCATTTTTTTTAAAGTTACACCAAAAACCAAATTCAATTTTGTGAAAAATCGATTTTGCGTAAAAATTCCCGTTTTTCCTTAACTTTTTTTTGGTTTTTCTTGGCGCTTTTGAAAATTACTGGGAATTTTAAATTTTGACCTCCTCAATGCACCAACGATATTCACTTTCCAGTCGAACAAGATACTGAAGTTGAAAATCGAAGCATTATTTCGACTACTTATCGTGTACACAGACACAAAAAAAAATAAAAAAAAACACACACCATTGTAAAATCAATAAATTCATCGTTCCACTCAGAATCTAAAAAATGACTGGAATATTGGCATTAAAAACTTAACAGAAAAGGTGACCTAATACATTATTTAAAACATTCAAGGGAAGGGTGTGCCTGTACAAAATCATATTTTAAACGTTGTATGGACAAACAGTTATCGACGAGGAACATATCCAAAGTAAGACACCCCGTAAAAATTATAATTATATATTATTATGACGTTATGGTGACCAGGCAGCGTTGTTATAAAAACCGGACCCGTTTCGTCGTGCCTAGTACGGTACACCTATATTATAATATGTACCAATATATACGACATGAAGTGCAAGACGTAGTTTTCACGCCACCCCACCGTAATTCATAGACTATAGTCCTATACTATACATTACTACATATATATAATATATACCATATTACCGTATGAGTTATGGCATATACGACAGCGGTTGCGGACTGCTCACCTTACGTGGTAAACTACGACCTCCTCGCGATTCAAAATGTGACGAGTGCGCAACTATATAAAATCGAGTTTTGATGAATATATTATTATACCAATACATACCGTTGTTTAAATAAATGTGATATCATTATATCAATAATATAATAATGTACAGGGTGATTTTATAAGCAGGATGATTACACAGTTTTTATAGATTAATAATGAAAACAAATTCTGATTTTAAATTTTTAAGTAGGTACGAGGTACCTAGGTAGATAAGTAGGTATCGAGTCTGATACCCATACCTATTTAAAATTAATACATTTTAAGACATTTTTTTTCTTCATATTTGAACGTACGTACATACGACATACCTATTGAAATCGAAATGCGAAGGATTAAGTATACCTGTTATCTATATATATTATAGTATCTGAGTTATTCTTTTATATATGTTAAGAATCATAAAATAATGAAATATAGTCTGTTGAACATTTGAATGTTATATTAAAAATATAGTCTTCATGCAAGTGTATTTAAAATTTCTTAAAAATAAGAATTTAAATAAATGCTTAATTTCAACCACGGGGTGTAACATCCAAAACAATTCACTATGATGCGTACCTATATTATATAATATCTCACAAACAAAAAAACCTACAGAAATAATACAGCTAAATGCATGATTCTGCGGTAGCGGGTAGCCACCTAGGTGTATAAGTACGATTTCGTTCTCTAGTTAAACGGCTTTTTTAGACACTTTATGGGTCAAAGTCGATATCGCGGGGGCCGGCCGGGTCACGTTTCTTCAGAGACAAGACGCACACACGTGCCGAGATTTTATATGCGTGAAACGAAAAGATAATAAAATCTATTTCTCGGGCATGAGAGATATAATAATTTTACTATTACTATTATTATTTTTATTATTATTATTATTATTATTATTATTATTATTATTATTATTATTATTGTAATAATATACGATCTTGGGGCGTGGTCAAGGGATGGCGTGTTTGAGTCATTTAACGGGCGTACAGGTTACGTAATATCTATTATAATATTATAGGCGAGCACACGCGGCGGGACTACCGGTGCGCGCGGGTAGAAGAACACAATAATATGATAACACGGACGAATAAAATATATAATATAATAACGTTATAATAAGATACCAAAAAAAAATAAAAAAAATTGTTAGACAGAATACGCGATTGTGTGCATATAATAATTATTGTTAAACGCGCGTGCATTATATATAAATATGCAAAATATAATTTATACACGAGACATAATGTCGACATTACTGCACGCGTATGCAAATAGCGAGCGGTGGCGCGGCAGGTTGGTATATTATATAGGTACCTATACCTATACACCTATATTATTATAACTTACGATATTATGTATTATAATATGCGAAACGAAAACGGATGTGCGCGCAATAATATAATATATTAACATTGTTTTCCATTTCTCCTCTCCACAGGTTCTTGAAACAGACACATATTATTGTAAAGTCATTTGGCGCGAGAGACACGCACGCAATCTTGCGGTACAGATATATATAATAATATGAGATTTATCCCGCGCGACGTGTGACGCGATCGTGAGTTACGCGCCGCCGTTAGCACTGTGTAGGTACAGTGTACCTACGTGGGAAATTATTTTAGCTGGTTCTTATTATATTTCTACATAAACTATATAATGCGAAGCGTAGCTAGGGCCTAGGGTGTGATGCTTATGTAACAGTAACACGGCTTGTTCCTAAGCCTGGGCTTTGGAAAAACTATGATTACAATATAATATAAGACATTATTATAGCTCGCTCTTCGATTCCATTCCATACACGTAAATGGTTCACACGAATTATTTTACTAACTAGGTAGGTATAGGAACATATATTAATAATATGCAATGATGCGCACACTCGGTGGATTGTATCGAAGTTATTATACCTATAGTTTACGATAGGCACGCGCCAGACAAAATAAGTAAATTTGAAACTTAATTCATGATTCGAGAATCGTCATGTCATACATCAGTGTGGACAATATTAATGCATTTCACGCGCGATCTTACTGTTGGCCGTGGTATGGGTAGTTGTGCTGCGGGTAAACGCACGGTATAATAAAAAATAACAATAATAATATTCCCTATATCGAGTTCCGTAACCAAATTTCTGCCGATGTGACGACATCACTACTGTGATATGAAAACACGCAGCGCAATATCAGCTCGCTCGTAAATTACAATTATAATCACACCGTGAGGGGGTGAGGGTCACTCGCGAATCGATTTTTTATCCGAACAGTCACGTTTCCGGTGTAGGTATACCCGCGCGACCTGCGATTGTCTCGAGTTGTCCATTTCAAACTGTTCGTGATTGATCGATTCAAGTGCGCACGCGATAACAATAACGAAGCGTGTAAACGCACGTCCAAGATATTTTATCATATTATATAGGTTGGACCACTACAATATAATAATAGGACGGGTAGGTGAATACTAGAATTCGAGATCAGATGCTAAGACAGAGGCGGATTCGAGGAGCAATTTTCCGCGTGGGCCAGATTTTATTCGAACGTATCCCCCCCCCACCGCAGACAGGCAAGAATACAAATAACGTATAAGCTAGCAGGTGTCCTGTGCAGGGTCTCAACTATGTTATTATATGTTACCTACTTACCTGTAGCTGTATATTACGTATTATTTAATATTATGTACCTATGGTATAATTTATTCACTCGACGATAACCTGTAGCTGTACACATTATAATAATGTGTATAAAATATAAGTGCTGATATTAATCGAAATAATTAAGGAATCGAACGCGGGCCGACCGAAATTATATTACGTTTTACCGCGGTACCCTATAATATATTACGATGGTTAGAAATTAGAATCTATACATATAGAGCCGGAAGCATCGAATCATCATAATACACGACAAAATCGTTCTATTCGGTCATCCCGGCGATGGAATCTAGCATGAAAACGCGGTATAGCACGTGGCGGGCGAGCGTATAGTTAAAGGTACTTGATATAATATATTTCGTTTATGGGAACCGTCGATCATCTCACCGCGGGTTATATAGGTTTCCATTTTCAATAGCGCAATTATGTCAAAACTTTATATAATACCATGTATTATTATTAAATATTAATGGTGGTTTCGCGATGGACTATTTTAACAGCTCATTTTCGTACGCATCGGAAATCGTGTGAATCTAGTGGCAGAATCCTTGCTCGGGCGAACGATTTCGCATGTGAACTCGCGGAATGAGTACGTCATGTATGCGCGAGGGCAGACGCCAAACACCTACAATTATATAGATACGTATATGCTATATCAAAACACGTTAACGTGCGATTGTGCGAAATATGCAGGGAGAGATTTTTTAGGCACTCTCGTCTCATTTTCATATGACTAAATTGCAGTGCAATAATTCGAATTAATATAATATAACATTCAGATTATTGTAAAAATGTCTATGTACTGGAATTTAAATTCGAATGAGTAGTTTCAGAGTCATTATACATTATTTGTAAATATTTGTATAAAGTATAAACTTAAAAATGGCAAAAACCAGAATTTAAAGAAATGCATAATTTAACTATAAAAATGGCGTGAACATGATAAAAATCATTTTGTAATGTATGTATATTATAATATATTAAGACGCAATAAACTCCACACGAATTCAAAATATATTTTGAATTTTCATAATTATGCAACAATTTCTTAAAGATACGTGAGATTACGTCTGCTATTATACTAGATAAGTTAAACGATGGTTCAATGCTCAACCCGAAGAATTTTATTTGGACGGCATTTCTAAATTAGTAAATCGTTGGCAAAAATGTATCGCTTTAGGAGGTAGTTATGTTGAAAAATAATAGTATGTAAATAAAAATCATTTAATTTACTATACGTGTGTTTTTCATTAATTATTCTATGTATAATACTTTTAAGACTACGCGTCAAGAGGCATTACGTATCAGCCGCTCTCGTAACTTTGTATACAATTTTAGTCATTAGATTTTCGTTTACGCATCGAAATTGCCTACACAGAGCCCCTTACAAAAATCATGGTCAAACATGGTATATTTTTTTTTATGGCAGACGAATTTGATATGGTGTGGTAATGAGGCAAATTGTATGTTCCCACCCTCAAGGCCTTGCGTGTACACCACAGCATTGCAGTTTACAAGTATAGGTACACCCAATCTGCACAAGTGGCATTATTGAAGGATCGTATGGTTACCCTCTTGGTATTATTTGATGAGCCAAATTATATTTTTGCCTCTACAAACAAGCCCAAACCAAAAATCCAAAAAACAGGATAAGAGGTAGCTAAAGAAAAATTAATAGTTTACAAGTTTATTTATAATATATTGCAATACAATTTTGTTTCATTGATGACGAATTTTCAAATTGAATTTCTATTTTTAAAATATCAAATGTGTTCACGTTCCAGTACCTATGCTTGCAAAATGCACCCATCTGTTACCATAATATTATATGCATTATGCATCATGTATAGGGAAACTGTTTAAGGTTGGAGCTCCCTAATTCCCCAGATAATAATGTTATTTATGTTTATAATTTCAACCCTATAGCCCAAAGTACAAACCATGCCGATATAGTTAGACAACGACATTATAATCATAAATTTCACTCACCACGTGTATGGAGTCTGAGTCCGACCGGCGGAGGGCATCGTGCCGCTGGCCGACAGACACCGCGGCCACGGTCAGCTGATTGTAGTGGTGCGCGGCTGCAGCGGCCTGTGCGCTTTGGTGCAGGCTGTTGAGCGTCTGCGAGTACGGGTCGTTGATGTAGTCCATGGCGGACGGCGAAGACGCGTTGCCGGTGGACGGCTGATGGTGATGGTGGGCCGGCGGGAACGGCGGCGGGAAGTACGGTGGCTGGAAGTCCTGGTGGTGTCCCATGTTGGAACCGGCGTTGGTGGGCGTCGTGTTCCGGTGATGGTGATGGTGGTGATGGTGGTGCGGGCTAAACGGTGACGAGCCTCCGCCGCCTCCTCCACCACCGCCTCCACCACCACTACCCCCGCCACCTCCACTGCCGATTGACGCGACTGTACCATGTCCGGCTAGCCGATCCTGCGAAAAAAAATCCAAGTTAAATAATGAATTAACACAACATCGTTAAAATAAATTATAACGCATAGTATATTATGTGATTATATATACTATGTTTTGCACGTATAAAATACATATTATGTCCTGTATCATCCCATATAAATATATAATATTCATTCGAATAAGGTTACCCCAGTGCCTAGTATAACCAGTTGGCAGCCTATAAGTCTTAGAGCTCTGGATGCCGTGTACCATCGGGTGGTCTCGTAGGGGGGAGGCCCCAACCCCTCTCAATCCTTCACTCTTATAAGATTCACGTACAATTCGGCGTTAATAGCAGTAGCAATGGTACATTATACGCATTACTGCAGTCACGATCTACTGGAAATGGTGTGGGGGACCAAGTTCAAAAACTGCAATATTATACAAATTATGACAGCTGTTACAAGTAGAAAACGCTTTAATGTTTTATATATTATACTAGTACGATCAAAGTTCAAAACTGAAAACACAATATAGATAGCAACCATAACGATGATAATTCTCAACAAAAAAGATTCTAAAATGTTTTCATAAAGTTTAGAATGTAATAGTTTTAACCTAATCTATACCTACTTTTATTTAAGGCACACACCTTTTTAGAATTCGCATTGCAGCGAGCCTAATATATAACTGCACTGCAGGAGCTGTGGTGGACTCAGCGGACGGTTATCACATGGATAATACAATAATAATATGATAATTAATAACACCTACATAAATACACCATATTACCATAATAATATAATATTATATGCATTATACGTTTCGAAATCCGGTCGAAAACAAAATCAGAGCCGCGATAGAAAGTGGCACCGGTCGAGAAAAGATAAATAAGTAATAATCGAATTCGTAGAAAATAATACACGTGACCAGATCAATATATATAGGTATATACCAACCTATAATAACATAATAATATTATATTATATTATATTATAACATACATAATAATATAATGGACGCGCGTGCGCCCGCTCGATTGCATTAGGTATAATAATAATATATAATATTATAATATGATCGCGAATCGCAATAATATAATTAGTGGCTCGTTGGTAAAGAAAGAAAAAAAACAAATAATATATTTAAAAAAAATACTTATAAGTTATTTTTGGTCCGACCGCGCGCCTGTTCGCGTACGTTATAACTAGATGTACACGTAAAATAACGTCTTAAATTAACACGCACACGCATGGCGTGTTTTCAATCCATTAAACGCATAGAATATAATATAATATGTAGTATATAGTGCATGTACGAGCGCATATCGATAAACTCGTTCTCGAAATTTAATCGAATTTGTACGTAGGGTCTATTATACGAGCGCGTGTGTAAGTGTATCCCCGACGACACGCGCGCTCTGATCTGGATTTTATGAATTTACCGCAGGTTTCTGCGTCGATTTGCATAAGTGAAATTAGATACGCGTGTTATAATAATAATATGCACGTCGTATGTATAGGTAATATAATATTATTATGATAGCCGAGATAATACGCGCGTTTTGACCAATCATTTAGTTCGGTACATCGTCGTATTCTGCAGTCGAATAGTGTCTATATTATAATATTATATTATATGTGTAGGTTAGGTACCTACATAACATAGTACTACTCGAAACATGGACAGCATAAAACTGTAAAACGCAATAATCATAATACCTATTATGTACCACGTTTGTACGAAAATAAAAACTTATCGTTTCTCGCTGGACTGTATTATAAGAAGAAAAGTCAGTATAAATATATTTCATATATAAACAACTATAACCTTTATGGTCATATAAATATGTATACCAAAACTAGCACCCGTTATTTATCCGGCAAGCCCATAATTATTCGTAGAATTTTTAGTATTTATCTGCAGCATTTTATATTACATAATATAATATATATATAAATTATTTATAATATTCAACATAATATAAGTAGGCCGATCTACAATCATTACTACCAATATATAATTTTAACCACAATAACTGAAACTAGAAAAATACGGATCGAAATACTTGAGACTTATATTAAATTGCCATTATCGATAAATTGTAAAAAGAAAATTGATTCTTTTTCAAAAATGCGAGTACTTGAAAATAAAATTGACTTCTAATTTCAACGTAGCCTCTTAAATTATCACTCCATAGTCCATGTATACGTATTATACAATAATATACCTACCGGTAGACGATAGTCTAGTGGGTATACCGAATATAGTGTTAAACAAATTAAGTTGTGTCAAACAGTCGAACAATAAATTATTATACTATACGTGATATATTGAATGTATAATTTAATTAAGTGCAATCGCTACACGTCATTATATGCACTATATACAATCGCATATTAAAATAACCACCTACTCGAGGGCCGAGAATAACTATTATTATTTTTAACAATAAAAATATATACCTACGTATAAGACATACTCCTGCACAGAGTATATAATATTATGCAGTTTCTCTCGCGATAACTCCAAACGAATAAAATAATATAACATATAGGTCGTGCACTCATGCGCTAAAAGAATTATCTACAATAGCAGTTTGTATGATACAATGGCGCAACCAGGATTTGTTCAAGGGTCGGGAGGTCCAAGAAATATAAATCTTTAATGATCGTAACACAAAAAAAATGTTACGACATATTGTGGGGCTAAGCCCTGCAACCACAGGGTTCAAAATCAGAAAAATACTTTTAACCGTTGGTATAGAAATTTTTATTTTTGATTAATTTTACGTTTGACACGTGAAAGGGAATAGGATGGGTTCGGACCTGGAAACCATCCCTTCTATTCACCTATTGTATGATTCCACGTGGCATGTACCTATAGAATAGACAATAAACAACGCGTCTCGGAAATATGCCACCGCAGCGACATATATCCGGCGCGATGGATCGATTTTAGGTATTCATTTTCCACACAGACTTTTATTAGATACTTAATTGTTACTGGGTCGCAGTAAAACGCATAAGATGATCGGAGGCTCAAAATCAACGAATCATTATTATAAAATAATCAAATGATCTTATATTAAAATTATAATCTGCAATGTTTATATTATAGACTCGTAGAATAATATCGTGATTTGTTTTACATTGCCGAAGGTTAGAATCTCATAAATTATATTGAAAATTGTAAACAGGAAGAGTCGCGGCACTGACGCACTGAACGCGTGTGTCAAAGGTATACGCTAGTCGCTGGTGAAAGCGAAGAACATTTTACCTATGCTGGCCGACCGACGTCCGTAACGGCAGTCCTTATGATATATATAGATAAGCTACAGCCTACAACTAGATGGCCGAGTATTATAATTAACATATTGATAAAAATAATTCCCACCTGCATGTATCATAAAATTATTTCATGAATATATAAATTATTATAACGTTTAAGAAGCGGTTTTCTGGAAAAACGAAAACAACAAGAAACTAAATCTTTAGCTATAAAGGATTAGGGTAATCGATATTTACGTAGGTACATAGTTAAAATATAGGTACACCTATCTAAAAAATCATTAATATTTAATACTTTTTATAGGAGCACATGATAAAAAAGTTAGAAAAATCTTGTGATTATCACCGTAGATTGTTTTGTTTACACGTATACCTAGTTAATGTTATAAATTCTATATAAACAACACATTCTTTCAGACCAGAAATCTTTTAAGATAAAACAAAAGAAACGAGCGCGCTTAAACTCAAATTCTATGATTAAGTATAAAAATTAAAAGTACTATACAAATTACGATTAAGGTTCACACATAAAAGTAAGAAATAACTAAGAATAAAGAAATATCAATATTCAAAAAATTTCAACTAGTTAAACAGCTGCTTAAAACGCCAGTTATCAAAATATGATTAGTGATTACCCACATTAAAATATGATGGAGTGAAATTATTTTGTATTATTTTTTCCATTTGATAACACCAAAGACTTCAGCCGTAAGTCGTGTCGTATGGCTTTAAAATACTACTTTTGATGTATTTTGCAGATTGGTCCACGTATTCAATTTACGGTATAATTCACTAACCATCAGGATATTGGGACAACCTCAACTTTTGGACACGTCAAACGACGTAGCTGTGACCTTTATCCGTCTCTTTTGCTCGATATCCATGAATAACTTGATTTCTCTCTCTACAGGCTGTCTATATATTTATGATGTCTATGATTACGAACGGGCGAATCATCTACGCCGCCACCGCGACTCTGTGAAATACGCGTATAAGTTATGAAAAGGTATACCGCATCCTATTATGTATATATGCTCATAAAATATTATACATTTTCCTGTATAAAGCGATGGTGCGCGTACGCACACACACACGAAAACTGTAAAAACAAACCTGTGTTATTATTATTACTATTTTTTTTTTAATTATACATAGAATTGCACCGCCGCCGATGATGATTAGAAGACGCGCGCTGTTAGAGAAAAAAATACGTATAACGGTGCGCTTGCCCGCGCAACGAGCAAAGATGAGGTCAACGTATAAATTAATTTTGGCCATTGGTAATTATATTATTATATTATACCATAAGTAATAATATATTAGTTGTACAAATGCGTTGTGTGTGTATATTATGTGTAGCGTACATATTATTATTGAGTACGTGCGTAGTGCACTGTCTCGCCGGACTGTAAACAAACGCGTATATAATGATATGAATTATTCATTCAAGCAGTTGAAAAAAAAACAACCCCGGCCTATATAACTACTGGCGACGGGCGATACATTTATTCGATTATTCGTACCACGTGATACCTAATATAATTATTATCAAGTAGGTACCTACCTATCTATGTATAGGATTCGCCTTTTTTTCATCGATTTCGTTATTTTGTACTTACAATATTATATTATTACGCGGTAACTGCTTATACGTTGTACCTTATGAAATTATAGTTTATAGCTTAAACATAGTATTTATTATAATATTAAATTTTATATTGTTGGAATAATAATTTTGGTGGGAATAGTTTAGGAACTCATAAATATATAATTTAAAAATAAATAATGTAGTATCTAGTACGGAAATCAAAACTACGATATCGCTCATCTCCATAATAGTAATAATTGTAATAGTCGATAGTTCTTACTACCTAATAATAATATGCAATTTATACAAGGGACAAATAATTAATCGAACAATATATAGATATGTATCGGGCACCGAGAAAGCGGGTCTACATAACTAGTCGGCGTAAGCGGTACGCTATATTATATGCTTTATAATAATATACATTGTATACATACTGCGAAAGTCGTCGATTTTATATAATAAACCGTTAGGGAGCCAATGTGAAAATTCCTATGTAGGAAATATACTACGCGCCAAAAACGAGAGCCCCGGCGGTATTCAGCGTCGGCGGTGTCTCGTCTGATGGTGAAAAAAAGAAAATCAGACTTACGGTATAGTCAACCGCCGTCACCGCCACCACTTAAGGAATGAAAGGACAAAAAAATAAAGTAAATGCGTGTAGAAGTGACCCGCAATACTCGTCAGGTATTATAATAGTTGTATAGAGTCGCACGCACACATCAGTCGTGCCGAAACGTCTTTATACACATACATACACATACACTGCACACACACACACACACACACACATATATATATTTCGTAGGTACCTCTATAAGTGACCGCGAGTGAATGCATGGTCATGGGTGGATAGAGGGGGGTGGGACGGTAAAAAAGTGCACGGCACCAGACCCTTTTAGAGAAGAACTCGCCGAATAATAATTCAACGGTCCTCCTGGTCTCTGGCCGATGTGTATACATATTGTATAAACGCGTTTCGGACCCGATAATACGACGCCATGTATTTACTATATACCTACCTAGCTATATAATAATATTGTGTGCTCGACGACGGGTCGTAATAATTATTATTGTCGTACATTAGACAAATTATTGTATGCGCGTCGGGGGCTGGCCGGTGTACCGGTTTCCCTTCCCTCACCCACCCAGCAGATCGCGTTGCTGCAGACGAGGTTCTGTATATAATATTATTATATATTCTTGTCGGGTTGATGAATTGATAATTCGTTCGGTCCCAAACGTATACAGCCGTAACTACCCACTACCTACAGACATACACGTCATGTATAGACGTTAAGTGTATACGTATGCGACGACGAGAATAAGTATAACAGTATCTGCAGATAATCATAATATAATATACCTAATGAAACGCTGCTGTTAGAAGGAAAAAAGCTAGGACCTATAATATTTAAAAGACAATATGTAGGCCGTGTCCAAAAATTTTTGTGTAAAATCGAAAGAACTAAAAAAGTAATCTAGATAATATAGATAAATTTAGATTGACCAATATTAAAGATGAAGTTTGGTAGGGTACACTGAAGTAGTGCAGCTTTTCTTGTTGTGTGGTGTGTCGGTGCAGCATAATATTAACTCAAATAATAATAGTGCCTAATAGTATTTTGACTGTTATAAAAATACATAAAAACATTAGTCATAATAAGTTTTTTTTTAATTACATTATATACTAATTTAGTTTTTCTTAAAAATATTTAAAATTATTTAATTGTTAACTGGCCTTAGGTCCTAGCGCCGCATCTAAGGTGTAGATTATTTTGTACACACCGAGCTCCTATTTGTACATTTTGTCAGTAGATGTTTAACTATTATAGTGTTACTTTGCAGGGTTTGTATTTAAATGGATCTTTTTTTGGCATTAGGAAACCATCATATTATGCAGTTATTTTGATGTGCCGATGCTTAGTTTATTTTATATAATACTTTTTTTTATTTAATTTTTAATTAAAGATTCTGTCAATCGTATAATATGTATTGTGTTTTTGATTTATTTTAGTAAGAGTATGTTTATCATTTAATTTTAATAATTTTCTTGAATTTGAAGAAGTTAGCTTTGATGCCTTTTAGTCCTCCACTTTATCATATTCCCTTCTATATTGTTGTGTACTAGTAGATATCCAAATTATAATCGCATTCATATGTTGCGTACCTAATTGAATTATTTTTTTTATCTGTTTTGCAATATCTGTAGTGTTTGTTGTATTTTCTATACCTCTCATTGTGCTATAGCCTACAAGAGTAAGTATGTTCTTGTGAATATTTCCATGGTCATTTATTTTAGTCGTTGTTTTATACATGCAGAAACATACTCATCTAGTTGCCTACCATACATATTATACTCGTCAATAAAAATATGAATAAAAAATAAACTCAGGACGGGACCCCCGGGTGTAACTCGTTTTCGTGTGTGTGTCGAGCGCACACATCATGATAATAATAATAATAATACGTATTATAATATATGTATATTATATATTATACATACTCCCATTATTTCGGATAGTATATAATATACCTACGTGGCTACGTAACACGGTAGTGCTGCTGCGTGTCATGTGCTGCACTCGAGAGCGACTCCAGCCGTATATTATAATAAATAAAACAATTAACGAATCGTTTATATTATTATTATAATGTATTATTATTTTGAACGACGAATACGCGACGGTGAGGCGTGTGCCTTTAGGCCGATCGATTTCCATGACTCAAGTCATACTTTTACACACTATGCACGCTCAGGTGGTCTAGCTGACGCCGCCACCGCCGGTTTTTCATTCGTTTTCATATATATTTTATATTTTAAATAATATACAACGATTATCGTAAAAATATTATATAAGTATATCGATCGGAATTCGAGATTACCCAGCGCACGCGTAACACGCGCTCGGACCTATAGAAAATGATTTGACCGTATACGCGTAATAATAATATTATAATAATGTTATGCGATGGGAAGGAAGACGCGCGCATAGGTATTATATTATATTTTAATATGTATTATTATGACGACCAATCCGGCCGCAATGCACACACGATGTGAATGCACGAAGAGAACGATCTACTAACTCGCCATGGCGATCTATATAATATACATATATACCTTTAACTGGTGGGCGGGTGGGTAGATAATATCGCTGTCGAAAACGATCAAACGGTGTGATAAGACGTCATATTATTCGATACCATTCTACTTAGCAAGTATAGGACTTACCCGTGCAGTAGTGTACACATAATATATTAGGCACCTATGTAATAAAATAAAACTTTATTTTGACATTCCGATCGACACATATTTTATTATAAGCTCTAGAATTACATATAATATATAGATGCATATATGTAGGCGTTCCTAAATGTTTAATCAGCTTAAACTATGAGTTCGTGCATATAGAACAATATTATAGATACATAATATATATAACACGCCTATATGGAGCACATGTATTGTGGACGTGGGAATGGCAAAATACATTTATATTAATACATAGCGTATTTATGATATCGTTGTTGTAAATTGAAAGACAAACGATTTTTTAAAAAAAAGTGAGTTGATTTGAGTGAGTTTATTCAACGTCATCAGGGTACAATGGCGTTTAAAAAAGTATAATATGTGTATATATTACTTATGTGACTTGAGTAATATTTCGTCTCAATCCGGATTCGCTGTGCGCGTGTTGACTCCTATAGTGGCGAACGTATTTATATACAATAATAATGTACGTAGGTATTTACCTACATATATGATATTATACTACTTCGTGCACGTATACATATAATGTAATAGGACATTAAAATTGTTTTATATAATATAATATAATATATTTGTAAGGGGACTCGCGCGAGAGGGTTTTACAAATGTACAGTGCGCGTCGTCGTGGTAATAGGCACGGCACGCGCACACACATATTATAATATAAATTATATTGATATTAACGTACACGCGAGGCGTTATTAATCCGTCAGGTCAACGCGGATCGTATTATATATTATACTATCGCGGTAGGCGTGCGCCGATTTACGATATCTTTTTAAGGATAAAAATACTCCATCCTAGCCCGTCTGTCCTAGCTTCGTGACGTTTTTATTCTCGATCGCGGCGCTTGAGACGTGTACAATAAATATAATATACAGTATATTGGTACCAGCTATAAGCACTGTTGGGACTACTGCTGTGTCTTGGCCCGCGAGTCGTCGTCGTGACCTAGTGCTAGGGGCACGCGTTAAAACGATTGCACCGCGAACGGATAGGTACTGCTGCTTAAATCTCTCTAAACACATGCGAGGTAATCGGAACTGACGGATTTCCGTTGAAGTCATTTGCATTCGACGAGGAGAAAAAAGGACTGACTATATTGTCATATATCGGCATATAAACAATAACAGCAACAAATGCTCGTCATAATATACCTGGCTCAGTGAAAGACATAAGCGCTAAAACGAGATGAGAATTAAATGTATCATAATGTCGTACAAAACCGTGGGTAATGGGTATACTGCGGGCTGTTCGGCTACCTTGTTTGTCACTCTCGTGTATATAGACCAGCTAGACTAAATCTCGTCTACCCGCGTCTTGCGTACATTTTACAATTTATCTAACTGTATAATGTATTTGAGTACTAGATTTAGTATCACTGAACTTTAAAAATGTATTTACATAAATTTAAGGTGAACACGTAGATAGTTTAATTTTTTTTGTTTTGATCTTGAATGAACATATTATAGTTCCCGGACTCCATGAATTATTGCCATCTATAAGTTATAATAAACCGAAATCATATTCCCAAAATAACAGTCGGAAAGAAAAGTTATTGACGGGGACAAATATACACGGCGAAACACTGTATTATAATCTCGCAGCGAGCGACAGCGCATTTTATTATAGTTTTACCGTTGCCGCCACCGATAACCGGTTCTCAGCTGCCACTTTTACGGAAGGATAATAATAATAATAATAATAATAATAATAATAATAATAACAATAGAAAACTTTTCGACTTTCATCACGACGGACACGCTATAAATCCTCGCGCAACGTACAACCGTATATTCAGTTATATTTTGAACACTTTTTGAAAAATTATTCGTTTACTATAATAATATTATTACGTTTTGACCAGAACGATGCGTCCGTCGTTATAATATAGTATACATCACATAATATATATTCATAACGAGTTTCCCGCGCGATCATATATAATCATATATATGATCATAATATATAAGTATTATCAAATATCAATACTACGCGCGTCATTTTAGCATACGATGTTGTCTGTGAGAGACTATTGTTCGCTCGGGTTTATTGGTATAGGTACTCCGTGTCATACGCATATTATTCAATAAATTTCAAAATAAATTCGGTGTCAATAATGAATGTAACTACGGTAATCGAGGGTCTCTCCCGGCTATCCGGACTCGCTGGGAGGATATTCTTTTATTGCGGAGCTTGCAGGTGCGTGGTAAATATATTATAAAAAATCGAATGCAACTTAATCATTGTTGCACACATCTGATCATCTACTCGTCATTTATCAAAATGTCGATATTATCGATATCACGATAATAAATTATAGAACTATATAATCATACAGTTATATATATATGGTCGAAGAATTCGTATTAACTAATAATAAAATAGTTCAAAACGATTGAAAATGTTGAGTTTTTTAAAATTTGTAAGGCATTATAAATTATAATCAATGCGACGGAACGTTGTGGAGTGAATAACTTGGGAATGTGATCGCAAGTATACATTATTATAATATACACACAACGCAGCCAACTTTTAATTCACCCCCTCTACTCATCGCACTCATTACTATAAGATTTGATTAATATAGGATATTATATGGAAGTAGGTAGTATCAACAATATTATTACGTATATATCATAAAAAATATTAGTCGTCCATTTTGGGCTTGAAAAAAATTATACTTCAATTGGTAAAATACAATATATATAGGAGTGACATATAAGTGTCAAACCTATTAGACCTACCACTGGATTATAATGGTACTCGCTGCTCGAGTACACGGGGGTACGACATAATGTGTTTACCTAAATATAGTATTATACCACTTATATCGACGGTGCGCAGGTGACGCGTTGTTTCAACTAATTATTATAATACGTAATCTATCATAATAACATCATTATACGATTTAAGTACGTATGGTGTATGCGTATATGTATAAATTATAATAACCCATACCATTACAGTGGACCAGTAGGTACACAGGACGCACGAATTATCGGTAGCTCGTGCACCGGGAATCCACTGGGCCGCTCGCGCGATACACGTCTCTAATAGGAGTCGATTATACACACGCACATGCACATTATATAGTATATTATACGATCCTAGGAGAATTAATAATAATAATAATATAATATTATCATCATCACCATCGTCGTCGTTGTCGGCCGTCACTGAATTCGTGTCGTTTCCGTCTTGCGGCAGGTACCGGATAATTAAGGCGTGTGTTACCGGCTAAATTTTTTTCTCTTTATGAACTGAAGCGATAAATCTTTTATTTCATTCGTCCGTCCAAGCTTTTTTTTTCAACGTATATCTACAGCGGGCGCCCGTATAATAATGTAGGCGAGAAATTTACGATCGGTGTCGTTACTGTTACTGTTATTATCATTACTTATTATTATTATTGTTTCGACTCGCATTGGAATCGTGACCGAATTTCGAGTTAAGGTTTAGCATGAAATATCTCCAGGCTCGCCGCAAGAAGTCAGCGTGGGGAGAAAAGGGGGAGGCCTATTTTAACAACTTCCCATCGGTCCAAATGCATTTGTCGGTACATAATCGTTCGGTGCGGGTAATCGATATCGAACATAAAATAATATATAATAATATACATACCAAGCACCTAACCGATCTAAAAATCAAAGATATGATAAAATGGTAGAAACACGATCAATATTAGGTAGGTATTGATTTTTTACGCAGAAAATACAGTGACAGTCGGTACTCTGCGTATATTATATAAGGATAAGACTGTATGAATATAGGTACCTGTATTATAATATATTATAATTCAATCTAGCGCGTATAATTTGCCTCAGTACCGCAATATCCTGACCACCGAACGACGTTTAGTCACTGTCAAAGCGATGTATATTATTGATCTACATCAGAGCGTATGTGTGTGTGTGTGTGTGTGTGTGTGTGTGTGTGTGTGTGTGTGTGTGTGTGTGTGTGTGTGTGTGAATGTTAGAGCACGCGAGCCGTGGGATTTGCATTTTTATCGTCCGATCGACGAGTAAACAATGACATCAGCGATAATAATAAACAGATCGATCAATCGGTTTTCTATGTGTACCTACCTATATAACCTACCTCTATAGAATATTATAATGCGCCCGCGCATTTTGCATCATCCGGTCGATTTAATACCGCGGGGCTAACGTTTACCTACATAATATTAAAATACACAATTTGGCGTACGACGATGGACGAGAAACAAACTATTCCATTGTAATATTATTATATATAGGCGCCCGGGATAAGACAACTTATTTTATACATATGATTTATATTTTATTTAACCATACGCATAAATAAATACCGGGAGTATAATAATTATATATTATTATTTCATATTTGCTGTAATATAGTATACACTCTATAGGTTCACTGCATTGCACCTGGCACCTGCCAGTGCATATTATTAGTGACCGCCAGTGTTATAATCGTCAATCGAATTCGATATCTTACGAGTATATAGTTTATACTTAAAAATTCAAAATGTTTAATATCACTCACCTGTATATTGTAAATACTATATTCGGTACGATATTACAATGTTAACGTGATGCGAGGAGTCAGGCACAATGTTTACAATGTCAGCAGATAATAATAATAATAATAATATATAATAATCTATTTGGACAGTCTCCAATAAATAAGGACCTTGTGGCCGACACAACGGTATGTTTGAGGTATTGGTATAGGTATATAGACAAGTGCGTATTGTAATAACGTAAATTATACTATCTATATACAGGCGTGTACGGTACTTGACGGATGACTTGAACGCGCGCGCTGTATATATACATTTGCAGTACCTATACCCGGGTTTATCGGATGAATCGTGCGATTTTGTCATGTAGGAGGTAGGTTACCCGCGTCGGTATACGGTGGTTTACGCGAAACTGTTATGTTGATCGAGCGTGCGTATATCTATAATACTATATTATGTAGTATGTACTAACACACGGAAATCTTTGACCGAATGAATATTATAATATAATATTATGAATATCATTCGCGTCTTTCATACTGCTAAATACACATCGTACAATTATAATATATTATGTCGTATATAATTTATCATTTGTATAAATACACACACGCTCGCGGGAGAAATGCATATTAAATAGGTGCACATTCTATATACCTAGGTGCATACGACACGCGTTTGAATGTTATCTTCAGACCTAATCGTATTATATAATAAGCGTTGATGTCATTGGGGTAAATATATTGTTTTTTCTTTAAAATTCTTGAGGTATTTAGTAATTTTTGCTGATCATAGTATTATATAATATTTGCGACAATGTATCTATGTATTAAAAATACGATTTCGGCATAATATGATAATATTATGTAATTTAGTAAAATTCAATTAGCACGAAGAATGAGAGTTCGAAAAATCAATGTATCTACGACCAACGTCCTACCTTATGTAATATTAGTTAAGCATTATTTATTTATTTTGGCTTGCCACGATACTATATTTTAATATAGCCACATATATGTGACTTGCTGTGCCGCAGTGTCTGGCTTTAGTCACTGATTTGCTCTGAGTGCCAGCATCAGCCAGTGACACTAGTTCCTGGATGGGTGACCACTCGGCTTTTTAGTTGCAAATCCTTGCCACACATACACATGCAATTCTAAACCAGCCGCGCCCTCCCACCACAGTAATAAAAACTACTAACCCAGGCTAATGACTTTAAATTTCGAAGCCTTAACTTAATTAAAATATATACATATATATAGATAAAATATGTACCTATATATTATAATAAGCGTTTTTGGGAATGTGTTGTGGTTAAGTAAAGGTATATGAAAATAATTTATTTTAAATTGAGATTACGTCCAATATTTCAACGATATTCAACAGTGAAAAACACGATCAGTGAGTTGTTTTATTATTATTTTGACGAAATTATTATGTAGGAATCTAGATGCGATCGCGATCTTGGATGATCTATATTCTCGCGGTGTTTTAAGTTTTAACAGGACAATAAAAACTATACACAACGATATCACTCATCGGGGAGACCAATGGAATTATCGAGGCTTATGGAAGCAATACTAACCAAATACCTACATGGCTACATTAACAAAAAAATGCGCTTAAAAAATAAATTTTACGCGCACTGTAGTAGGCATATAATATAGACTTGGAAAAAAATTTAAAAAATATTATAAAATAATAGATAATATACAGGTACAATTTTCGCCAGTCCTACCTCCATAAAATTGTTCATGTCATACTGGCACACCGCCAGCTTCGTTGCTGCGTGCGACACTTTTTACGCACTTTATGCGAAAACGGAAGGAAACCCACGAGGGGATTACAACGTATCACGTCGGAAAAACGTGGCGCTCGCGCAAACGCCACGGCGCTCACCACATCAGCCGATTCACGCACTTTTTCACACCGTATCACACACCGAACGACGCCGAGACGACTACTCGGACACTTAATACCTATAATACAATTTTATATAATAAGAGCAAAACGATTTCGCGAACACCGGAACGACGGTTATGTATCACAGCGATAGGGATGATACATCTACGACGATGTACCTATCGAAAAGAATCGACAGACAAATCAAAATCCCGACCAAACGACGACCCTCGAACGAAACGCGAATGAAAGTAATAATTAATTATAGATCGCGATGACACACAACAACTATATACGTTAATAATATTATAATATTATTATGATATTCAACGCAAAAACGACAACTACGGAGATGGCGGGGTATTTACGATAATATTATATTTTTTAGTGTCTGACGCGAGAGTGCTCTTATCCGGCGGGCCGCGTGACGACTGCCGGTGGATAATGCAGTGCGTGCGTGCTAGCTACCTAAACGGGAGCGCGGCGGCAGCGTCAACGATGCGCGCGGAACAACCGTTGTTGCTGGGCAGGCCTCGGTCGCGTTGGTGGGGCCTCGGGTCCACCTAGCGCGTATCCGGGGTCCCACCTTCCGGGCCCGGCAAAAAAATCAGCCGCGCACGCGCGCCGTATGTAATTTTTTTGATACTATGTGATTCATTATTATTAACGCAACAAAAAGTTGAAAAATATATTTTAATACCTACCTATATATATTATTAAATACTATAGGGCTAAAATATTGAATCACACTAAAAATAAGTCAAAAAACGTATATTTATAAACGCGACTAAAAATGCACTAAAATTAAAAAATGTCCAGGAAAAAATTGTTTGGCTAAATTTATTTTTAAATTTAAAAAATAACAGAAATATTGGTCTTAAACAAAAAATTAAGTGAAATGTACATAAAATATCAACAGTACCTATAATATTAATAAATTAATAGTATAATAAATAAATAAATCACCTAAATACTGTCATAAAACCAAGGAATAAATATTATTGTAATCAACTCATTGCTGCAGGTGTCTAAATACAATTTTGTTCTTAGAAAATGTTAGATAATTATCTTAAGTTATATAATTGTATTAATGTCTATGAATGTAATGTGTAATTATGTTAAAGGGTTATATCCCGTATATTTAATAATAAATAAATAAATAAATAATCTGTAGGGATCATAACTAAAAATCCTATAAATTCATAAAGTAAATACTAATAGGTAGGTACAATCGAAATGTGCTTTGATGAACTTATAAAAATCATAGAACAGTCACTGTAAAAGATCGACTCCCGGACTCCACACAATTACACAAAGTATAAAATATATGAACATAATTTATTTTGGTTATGATCATATATTAAACGTTACAATATGATGCATATTAAACATTTTTGATAATAATGATCAATATTTTCTATGATTTATTATTATTACTATAATTTATTTAATTGCCATGCCATACTTTTTTAAATAAAAGCACTTAACTAAAATTGAAAAAATATAAACTACTATATAATATTACGATAGTAATGAAAGTATAATGTTAAAAATTAAGTCATTGACATTTAATACTGACACTGAATCAAATATTATATACTAATATGTTATACTATCTAATGGTATATATAATATAATATAGTAATAGGAAATCGAATACATGTATACTTGAATGGTTCGGTCGTTCGGATTATTTATAAATTTGATAACATAATATTTAAATTTTAACGATTATAATACATATTATAACATCGGTCATCTGGTAACTCGATTTTATTGATAGAAAAAATACCGTATTTGTATTATACTGAACGCGTACCTACGTTTCAATGGCTTTTGAAGTCAGATTGTTTTTTAAGTAAGTACCAGTTATTATAGAAACTTAAGATATTTGACATTCCGTGTACCTATCGATTTCGACGTAATTTTCTTTTCGTACGCAGTATAATAATCTTTACGAATTCATGTTATTCTTTGCGTTTTCACAATTGATTGAATTGTAATGTGACGCCTTTTAATAGAAAATAACAATATAAAACTGGTTTTTAATGTCAGTCCAAAAACGTTGCAACATTAGTTAACATTATACCGCCGTCTCGTTAAAAGTCGGTCTTTTTTATATTATTGCCTCGCAGTAGTCTTATACTTTATAGGTAGAATATATCGAAAAAAGTATTAATTTTCAACGACTATTGATTTCTTATAATATTATTATTTGCATAAAGAGGTTAATAGGTACTCATTTATATTTTAGCATTTTCCAATAAATTAATATTCAAATATGGGTATGACACTGTACAATATTACATATTATGCATTATTACACTAAACGTAATTTATTACAAATTCGTAGTTTTTAATATACAAGAATGCTACAAGATATTTAACTTCCGAATAGTTTTATAATTACATAATATATGTCTCAATTTGTAAACAAATTAAACAAAAATTACCATAAATTAAAAATAATTAACATCAATAATTTAATGAAAAGTCACTGTAAATAAAAAAAAAAAAATCAACCAAGTAACTAGATTGAATAAAAATCTTACATAATCTTGCTGTATTGGTATTCCATGTACAAAAATGTAATGTATTATTTTGGAAAAACGATTTATAAACAATAAAACGTGTATAGTGTTGTGCTAAATTTAGGTAGACTCGTTTTTACGTATATACAATATTAATTTATTGTCTATAGTCTATACACCCTATATAATATACACCTAGGAGTATATAAATATAGGTACCATTTACCAGTAACGTTTTATTTCTTTAACACATTTGACGAGTGCCGTATATGCCTTAAGTGGTATTTCGGTTTCACGAATTAGCGCTAAAATGTAAATTAAAACAGACATTTGGGTGGTGTTAAAAGGTGTAACGGTAGTTTGCATATCTACCTAATATAATATTGAATCAAATTCATTTATTGTTTAAAAAAAAAAAAAATAAAAAATAATGCAATTTGTTCATAGGAAATCCTCGAGTTGAGCCAGATTACGTAAGCCCCCGCTAACATTAAAGTATTTTTTTTTATCAAATTCATCTTATTACCTATGGTTTTAAAAAAAAGTTCAATATATATATTAGGTTATACCTATAGGTTAGGTGAGGTGTATATATGTACTATAGTGTACCATATGTACATATATGTGAACTAGCAGAGCTGCCCAAGTCAAGTCATAAGCCAGGGACCGGCGCCTACCCAGCAAGGAGTTGGCAGCCAAACAAACTACAGCTCAAGTCCCAACTACGACATAGTAAGACGCCATATTATGAAATACTGTTTTTGTATTTTTATTGTGAACCCCCGAGCAATGCGCTCCCTGGCAGACATATACTTACCAGCGATAGCTAAGGAAAGTCTGCCAGGTCGCGGGGGCTAATGCCGGATGCTATTGATGTATTACCTATCTTTTATGTCAATAAAATATGGGGGCCGGGGAGCTGTAATGCAAATCGCAGTTCTCTCCCCGGTCCTCGATAATAAAAAAAAAGGGTTTATATATGTACATTGTACCTACTATGTGTCTATATTCCTACACACTAACTATATATTAAAAGAAAATAGTACTTTATATTATGTGCTGTATTTTTTATAGCACACATTTTGACACATTTGTAAATGTAATAAATAAATAAACACGAATTTATATTAAATTCTGCAAACATCACAGAAATCACAGTAAAAATTAAAAATTAACAGTATATTTAATTAAATATATAGTACCTACCTATGATATAGCGTACCTTAGTATCAACTAGGTATTTATTATAATTACTCAGGACTCATGTAAAACATGATAAATTGGTAAGGTGCATGTATATAAATTACGAATTCATAATTTTTGATTCATTGTTGCATGCATAGCCGAAACACATTTCAAATTTGAATTTGCATTATTTAATCATTTAACCCATTTAACTGGTGTATATATTACATTGAATGTTCTATATTAAAATAAGGTTGTTCAGTGTTTATTATACAAACCACAAAGTCGTATTAAATGTGAACTATATATATAATTTATATGTACATGAATTAAATTATAACATTATACTTGTTAATTTGATTTCGAGAAATTCAATACAAAATGTGATTATGTAAAGTGTTAACGTTCAAATTTTGGACCGAAACAGCTTTTTTGAAATAAAAATCAAAGTATATTTTCATGTATTCATTATTATCCTAGGTTAAATATTATTATTATATAGAATGTTCTGGTATATAGGAAAACCGCGCAGTGCGGTGGTGCGCGCGGACGGTAACGTGATACAATTTATATTAGTGTTGCTATATATAATATAATAGTTGCCCCGATAAAAAAGGTTAACATATTCATGAATTCACTATTGGTAAATATTCAAACTGTTGAGCCGCTTAACCGCACGTATTATTGCTCAATGTTAATCATTTATTATGTTTATGTAGATTATATTATTATTTTATTATAATAATAACTGTAATGATTTTTAGTTTAATAATTACTTTATACACGCATTCAATTGGATTTCACGTGACATGGGACACATAATATTATAAAGTAGTTTGTAGGTAATATTATAACGCGTGTATAATATTGAACTAATTGGAAGCGATATTGTTCTATTAAGTGAATATTTTGTAATTTATCAGTCGATTTGACATGATTATATTGTAATATTATACTACGTCAATACTAAACATATTAAAAATTATAAGTTTTAGAAAATGCGAAAATTGTTTATATATAATAAATGAAGCATAACATTGATTGATCCGAAGCTTGTTAACACTTTTCCATGCTATTTGGAGGCTTTGAGCATCATAAGTCACGACCATAGGCACATATACAACTAGATAGCCGTCTCTTTCTTATCATCGAAGTCGGCCACCATTTACAAAGTAAGCAATGGTTACAAAATAATATTATCACAGTATATATAACTATACATAAGTATAAATTAATATGAATAAATGTAAAATAAATATTGTCTGCTTTATAAATGGCGGCCGACTTCAACATTGGTCTCAACTATAATATAAAGACAGCTATCTTACTATCTAGTTGCTGTATATATAATACTAGCTGAACCCGTGCACTTCGTTGCCCATTAAGTGTACCAACTATATGTGACTCAAACTTTGTTCAATTAGTTATTTAATATTCGGTGTATGGTTTCAAAATTAATCTTAGCTTTTCCGTTGCCCGGAATAAAAATTCTGATTCACAGCAGTACATTATCAAGTAGGCAATCTACCTGCGGTAGATCGCGGACCCCGTGCTGTATGTACGTTAGTGTATGATTTAACTCTAAAGTCTCAAAGTTATACCAAGTTTGTCGTATTCTACCTATGGTGGATTGATATAATCAATTAATACAAAATTCTAACCTAACCTAACCGTACTAAAATCAGATGAATAAACGCAAACGCATACAAAAAAATTCATTCAAATCGGTCTAAACATTTAAGAGGAGTTCAGTCACAACACACGTACAGTAGAATTATTGCGCTAAGCAACACATTCTGCGATTCATTTTTATATTATATTAAATCAACAAACATGCCCGATTAACCAATAGCAACCAATATAATATAATGCACTGTTGCGCCACTGTTGTATTTTTGACATACAGATTTGAGATTTCCTACATTTCCGGTAGATTTTTCTAAAATTTTATTTCGTAAAAACCTTCTACTGGTAGTTACGAACATCTTAAAAAAAATTTGAGCCAAATCGGACCAGCCGTTCTCAATTGATGAATTGTTATAAATTTTGTCTCTATTTTTATATATATAGAAGATATATCTATGGTCACAAATACAACTATATCCAACATTTTTTCTCAAACTGTCCCCGAAATCAAAAGTTTCGCATTTTTTAGAACTCACTCGGAGAACGAGTGTGATTATTATCGCCATTTTATCGTCGCATTTCTAGGCAAGCAATAATTGCTATACGGTTACTGGGGTGTATTTTTATTTTTTTTTTTGTCGTCGAACGAATCCGCTGTGATGTACCGATTTCAGAGATAATACATAATATAAGAGAGAACACGACCTTTATTATATTTTTCGTCGTGCTTTTTCCACCGTCCAAGAACAAGAAAATAATATTTATGTGCCTGCGAAGGAAAGAAAAACAGATCGGTGTAGATATACCTATCTATATATACCTACACTGCAACCGTCGCGTTCGCCGGACTTCTGGGGTTAAACGTGAAGAATTTTCGATAAGAATCATAATATAATAATAATAATAATAATATATTGACGTACGTTATAACTTATAATATTCACTATACGCCGACAGCCTGTGTTGTGTTGAGCATGATAGCTGCAGCGGTTTTTTCTTTATTATTATTTTTTCCATTGTAAAAACGGTGCGCCGCCGCCATCGTTGGTCAACGCCTTTGGTCTATTGTCATTATATACATTATATTGTTATTATTATTATTTGGCGTTTTTCGTCGTCGGATCATTATACTCTCTCGCGGGCTCGCGTCGTTGTCATCGTCGTCGCCACCGCCACCACCGCGTGCGTATCAAATGGCGCCCAATGTTAATTAGCGGATTAAAGAAACGGTAGCAGCTATCCCGCGGTTCAGAAACAATGACTCTCTACACGTTAGTAATAACGCGGGGCAAAACGTACGGAAAAAAGCTGACTGCGCGTGCCGGAGGTGGTAAAAATTCGATTTGGACGGCCGACGAGCGTTCGAGATAAAAAAAAGTATATAAAAAAAAACATAACAAAACAAACACCGCCACTGTCGCCACGGTCGGGATAGACGTCTATTCAACGGCGGCAGTGGTGGCGGCGGCGGCGGCAGTGGCGGCTCGACGAATAATGACGACGACGACGACGACTACGCGAGCGGTAATACAATGGCCCGAGACGCGCTGCAGAGATCGCGCGGGCTCCTGTGCGACGAAAATCAATTGAAACAATGGTCGTATAGGAAACGTATTATTTATGATAATCATAATAATAATAATAATAACAATAATAATAAATAACAATAATGCGTTCGTGTGTGTGTGTTGGTGTATGTGTGCGTGTGCGTGTATTGTGAGGGCGGCTGTGTGAAAATATTATTATCGATCGATATGATAATATATAATATAGGTACCTAATAATATATTATAGATCGATGGCGACAAAAGACCAATATGTTGAGTGATACAGGTTAAGTAATGCGTAAGTTACTCTTACAACGCTGGATATTATTTTGTATACCCACTTTCAAGTTGTCATAATTATACCTATGCGACATTTCGTATTTTGATTACTTAAACATTTTTAAATCCTTGTTTATATTTAAAAAAAATTAATACAAAGTCCTTGATAAAGGATACAATTTTATCATGGATGAATTTTATCATAATATTATACTTAATGAAATATTATATTTTCGAAAACCCAATAACATTATTAAATGCACGATATCTTGGAAACAGTTTAAATTTTATAATATTCTACTATTCTAGATAAATGATTTATTTATAGATATACATTTAGTTCATAAACTCTAATATACATTATACGGTATAAAATCTCCTAAAAGAATACCTAACTTTGTTCGTCACACAATACTTAATATTTAGGTACTTGTTAATGATAAACTGCACTACAGTTTTCATTGTTAAAGAGTGACTTAACTAGGTTACAATTTAAAAGTAACTTACCCAACACCGAGTGTTGAGTGTAGTTATTACATCTACGCTTAATCCACCAACAGAATGTTTAAATATTATCTATATAGTATATATGTACAATCAATATAATATTAATATAACATTATCAATAATAACGGAAATCAACTGAAAATTCCCGGCAACTGTAATCGTCGTATTGTTTCGACACAGACGTATTACGAGTACCGCGTTCGATTGTGCTGAACCGGTGTGGAGGGGGGGAGAATTCCGTAATCGGAAAACCACTTCTCCTCCTCGAGCACTCTTGTATAATGATAACGTCGTTATTGCCCACCGCGAATCTCGACGATGATTATTTACGATTTAGCTCGAGTCATATCATATCATATCATATAGGTTAGGTTATAATTATAGGTACTCACGAGTCTTGTTTTCAAAGAAAAAATATTTTTATCGAGTAAAGTCCAAAATGTTTCGTTATCATAGTTTTATTGGAAACAGTATTTTTTGTCTACCGGGAATTAATTAATTAATTTTTCTTTTTGGACCAAAGGACTCAAATAAGAAAATTAATCGTGTATAGTATATATATTGACGATTCCTTTTGACGCGATGAATATATTTTAATGGAAAGTCGGTTCGTTTCGATTCACTATTGTTATCTGATTGAATTTAATTAAAAAATGTAATCTTAAACTTTATTGTTATATTACCATTTATACTACCTGTCCGACTTACGCGCGCACATTATTAACACCGAACTATAACCACGATGAATAAATAATATAATGTAGTATTCATTAAATCCTGCAGTATTGAAGTACCTAGGTATAACAGAAAACCCGAAAACCATAAACAGGTCTGCGGCCTAATGCAGTCTAATCGAAATTTGTATTTTAATTAAAAACACTATATTTAAGCGATTTCCGGGGTGGCATTGAGAGTGCGTGACTCGCGCCTATTTTTACATCGTAGCATAATATTAAAACATTGCACCACGTAACAAAATTATACGCATTAATCTGAATATATAAAAATAATATAGGTACTAGTGAATTTGAATATTTTTATCAACGGTGCTTATATTATACCTATCATGTAAGCGAGAGAATATTATAGACCCTCACGCGGTTGGAATGAATATTAAATTCACGCGGGTGTGTAGTAGAGGGCACATTTTTTTGTTATTTTTTTGGAAGTGAATCCGAACGCAATCGGTTCGCCGATTCTGGACGCTGGGGAAAGGTCAACACATTTGTTGATCACCGACGATTATCGATCTACGGCTAGCCCGAAAATCGTCGTCTCGCGCCTATACAAATGACGTGATGCTGTGGCTTTGTCGGCTGGACGCGGGTACGGTGGGCGGGTTATTTTTTGAGCCGGTTATAAAACTTATATATATATACCTATTACATATACATGTGTATACGGTTTGCGTATATATATGTAATACGCGTACGTAGGTACACTCGCGCACATAGATTTACACACTTATACACACGCGCACACGCGCTCCTGCACACATATTATAATATACACATATATGTGTTTATGTATTTGTATATATATGTTGTAAATAGTAAAACTTGCACGTGTGAGTGAACGTTTGTGTGTGTGTGTGCGCGTGCGTGTGTGTGCGTAATGTGTATGCGTACGGAGTGGTCTGGAATGTTGTCCTAAGGCGAACCCAGAGGCCAGGCCCCCGAAGCGTACGCGTATATATACATTTATTTATACATACATACATACATACATACATACATACATACATACATGCATATATATATATAGGTACATACATATACAGATGTATACAGTTGGTATCTTCGAACGGGGTCACCGGAGTCAGGATTCAGCGGCAATACAGAGAGAGAAAGAAAATATATGGTAAGAAAAATGAAAAGAAAAAATACGCGCTTGCCGGTAGTCCATTTTGAGAGAAATCGACGAAAAAAAGGAACGTTTATTATAAGACACTGACTCGCGCGTTAAATGTGGATTACATTTTAATATTTAAGCAAAAATCTGGTTCACATTCCTCAAGAAAACCGGTATTTAATGAATCTGAATAATAATTGCGGACGTCGGAGGCAATCTTAACGAGTGGCGGCTCGTGTATGTTTATATTATTATTATAATTTTTTTTTTAAATACTAAACTACATTTTAATATTACGTCGGGTGTCGGATTCGGAATCGATTAACAATATTATATTGACTATGTAAAACAAACGGCCCACGACACGAGTGGAATAGAATTTTTAAGAAAGTCTGCAGGATCACAGTAAGGGATCATTTTGACAATTAATAAAATATGATTGGAATTTCTATGCATAGTGCATACTGCTTTATTATAATCACCAGGCGGGTTTTCACGATGTATTATAATTTATATTATTATATGTGCATAAATGCATAATATATATTATATTATGCGTATACTGCCGCGAGTTGAACAAATTTGGATCGTGGTTATGGATAAGAATGGAAATAAATTGTTAAAAATGTATATTCACGCGAGTCGGTAGTGATTCTTTATTTCTTTTATACAAACAAACGCTACTGACTGCGGAGATAGAGAATATTGAATAAATTATTAAAAAAACAGTAGTACCTTCGCATACACATACAAAGGCTGCAATACAATACGAAAATACCGGGAGAGTGGTATTTGAACAATACGCGTAAAGAACCGATATAACGCCTTTTGGAATTATAAATACAACAAATACATAGGTACAATATTATGAATGCTCGCGTGAACTTTATATGGTTACCATCTTATGCGGTTGTGCATTATGTTGTTAAGACCTAAAGTTGTATAATAATATAATGGAAAACGTGAGATCGTTTTGCGATCAACTTTGAAATCGGCAACCGACGATTTTGAGTCAACGATGTTTTGGACGAAAATGTTAAAACAATAATTATTATACTCCTCCGAGGCTCTTTCAATCGCATAATATACATAATTTTTTTTTAAAAGTGCGTTCAATATCAAACCAAAGATTTCAATCCATTATTTATATAAAAGTACATATTATACATCATAATATTATCAATAGCGGATCGTCAGTAATTAGTTTTGAACATTTGTTGTACAATAAATTTACAACCGTAAAACACAACACATAATTGATATAATTAAAGCAGGCGGGGATACGTTAAAGATAGCGTTATAATATTACCTACTAAACCAAATTAAATATTAGAATATACAATACTTCACTGTTTGGAAATTTATTGTACAATATTATATGTATTTCAATATATATTAATTATTAATAAATGTATGTTAATGTCATGTAAGAGGTCAAGACATTATTGTTTTTCGTTGTAAACCTGTCAGATTTAAGTAACATTATAAAAGATCATCTACAAGTGGGTAAAATACGTATAAAAATATTTAAATCCTTTTATTAATAGTTATTACTTATTATTATTTACTATAATTATAGGTATGACGTATCCTATTACGCGCCAATCATGAAACTAATCTGCCACCAAATTGTTCTTGTTTTTAAATGGATTTTGTAAACCTGCGGGACGATTTCGCAACACTATAATATATATGATTAGTACTTATGACAACGTAATTGTCAATATAGGTGGTACCTATTATACGACCATACTCGTTTAATAATTCTACGCACAGAAGTTCACGCTGATAATGTTGAACCAATGTATATATAGAACCAGTATAAGTATATATTGTAATGTATAAGAAAGAGCAGCAGGCAGCAAAACAAGGAGCCATTACTGTACTACCACGGTAACAATTGGTTAATGTGGTTGTTTTTCACATTCTTCGGATTCTATCGTGTGCTTTCAGATTTCCTCGTCGGCCTCGTCCTCTGAGACCGACGCCAAAGATTCCGCTCTGCCGTTTTCCCCTAATCGAAACATATACGAGAACCGAAAAAAATGAAGCCACTTTTACAGGCTATGCAGTTTTCAAAGAGAGCCGAAAATAAGACGGATAGATGGATGAAAAAAAACAACAACAAATGTCGGCGAAAATTGTGCGATTTCGAATTCCACGGCGCACGGTCAGTATTCTCAGAATTTTGTTCTACCAGACACCAGGTTACCGTTATACGCAGCATCGGGCGATAAGCCGAAACCATCGTCGGCTGATGTTTTATTTCCGGACGGCGCGTAAAGACAAAGTCGCATGTACCACTCATTTTACTTATAATGTTTTTTACGCTTATACATAAATCGACGAGTTGCGTTTTAGATTTTCCGCCAATTGCTGCAGCTAGCGCGCGCGCTCCGCGCATCAACGCTTTCTAAATTCCAGATATTCACTCCCACAGTTCACTTGGAATGCGTATATATACGTGCAATTGTCCCATTGCCTATATATTGTGTGTGTGTGTAATATAGTATAATATGGTACTTGACGTACTTAGCGCAACATTACTTATATTCTCGTCTTCCTGTATACGCGTATATATACATAGTGGTGACATAGGTACGTTAATTAAATATACGGATTTGAGCGTCGCGTCGCCACATAATGGAACGTTTCGTCGGTCTAAGAGAGATGACTAGAAATGTCACACTGAAAGTTTTTCAGACCACGGTCGCACAAAAAAGGTCACTCGGGTCGATTTCGCGGTAAAAGGGTCACCGCCGGCAATGGATGATGTGGGAACAAACGTGAGTGCAATTGATTCGATATGGAGAGAAAAATAAAACACGCCAATTTAAAGACCATACACAATTTTAGAAAAAATATTGTAATCAATTCAATCGTAAATGTAGACAAGTACGTTGGTGTGAAAACGTTTGGGATGTATGATAGAGATAGTATAAAGTCGTGGCGCGTGCCTATCTATATGTACACACTGCAATATAAATACGCCCGCTATTATTAACATCTGTTCTTTATGGAACCGAGAATGATTTTCAACCGGGATTTTTATTCAGGGAAACATTTTAATTATTTCGATTATGAACCACGAATAAAATATAGACATATGTCACGTTTTTGTAGAAAGTCATAAACAAATTTAACGAAAAAAAAAACGCTTAATTTATTGGAATGTAGCGTTTTTATTATTTGGATAACAATATAACATAAACACATTTAATTTTTTAAGTTTGAGAACATATTATTAAAATTTTTTTTGGTTTTTTCATTTAATTATTAAAAACTATTGGTTAATGCAATGAAAAAATGAAAACCGTACGACACGGATAAAGTTCTCCCCTATGAGTTGTGGAATTTTGGTAATTCTACTTTAAATACAGGGGGAGTAAAAATGTCCCGCGGGAATCATTTTTTTCTATGTTGTACATTTGTAAGACGGAGACAACACATGCGGGTGTGATGTTTTCTTATAATAGACAATATTGTAATGTGTTTACTATAGGTACCTGTATAATCCACATGATTAACTATATTTAGGTATCGAACATAATAATATCGCTGTCGTTGAGTAAGTATACTAATTACTATGTAATATTATATTAAGTAAATTGAATTATTATAAAATACTGGAAGGTATCATGTGATTTTTAACGTTAGTAAAATATAATACCTGATACGCAGTAGCTATAACATGGAGTCGATACTCGATACAGTTGTGAATGTATAGGTACCTAAACCTAACCTACCAATAGCGATACCTTCACAATAAGCACTCATATTTTTTTTGGTTTTCTTGGGTCAATTGTAATATTTTAAACCAACGTTAAAAGAAGATTTCTTGGAAATGGTGAACACATTTACCAAAACATTTTTTCATTGTTGTTTTGAATATAACGGAAGTCAGTCCAAGGGCAATTTTTTTTTTCGGTCTGGGGAGTTTGTGTACCTATTCCCTTTTAGATACAATTGATTGTATACCTGAACTCCAAAGATTTTACATAACAAACAATTCGAATAGAATATGTACCCAACCTACGATAATGGTTTTTATTTAACTTAATATTGGTACGGGGTCTCTAAAAAAAATGACAAAAATTTTGTAGACTGTACATTATATTATATTATATGTATATTATATCCCATGCAATATAAATGTTATAATAAAATATGTAAAAGTGTTCTTAAATACACTTTGTGTATAATAACATGAAGAGTAAAAAGCAGGTAAGTGGACGTCACTCTGCTGTACAGTAGGTTACAAGTGGGTCATTGTATAATGGGTTGTATTAGACTTGAATTCAATGATAAAATATCATTGTATAAGAAATACGATTCTGAGCGGAGACGGTTTGTCAGTCTGGATATTTTATATTGTTATTATTTATTTTATCATGTAAGTTGAATTAATATTATAATATTATTTTTTTTTATTCGTTTCTATGGTGAAAAACAAAGCGTTAAAAATTAAAATCCCATTTTTAGCGTTTTTTCTTAATTTTTCGGTGGTTTTTCCCGTGGCATTAAATAACTATTGAGAAAATCAGAAAATGACCTCTTTAAAGTACCATCTTGATCCAATTTTCTAAAAGATAAGGTACTATATGTTGAAATCGAAGCACTCCTTCTGGTAGAAATTTTGTATACAGGATATAAAAAAAAAAAAAAAATAAACACCATTGTATATTTGGTTTTTTAGAAGCAATAGATATTTAATTTAGTGCAAATCTAAAAATACTAAATAATAAATATAAACTCCCAAAAATCACGTGTTATTTGAAGGTTTAAAAAAAAGCATTAAGTACCAGAGACTGTCTACAAAGTTACACACAGGATTTTACTCGGTAAGCCTCGAGACCTTGACAGTCGTACTCCATTGCCGTTATGGTTGCAGAACGGTCATTGATACTCGAACGATGTCGTATTGATAAATGGCGCTGAATTTAAAACAGAAACTTTCCCCACATGCGCACACACGCACACATAAGTAGATTTAATGGTTGGACAGCAAAATCGACGTTGTCAGATGAATATTTGCGCCAACAACCTAACGAGATAGACTTTCTACAGGGGCGGGGACTCTAAGGACCTAAATTGTCAATTAAAAAAAAAAACACTACAGAAATAATAAATTATATTTTTCTAATTTATAGTATTATTTTTTTCATGTTTTTCGATAATCGCATAAGTATAGTATCGGCAATTCATATAACCATATGCGTTTATGTACTATACGTAGGTAAACTTTAAACACTGTAGTCGCCTTCGATAATAGAATATTGAAATAACGGAATAGTTGTAAACTCTGACCTCGAAGACGTCCATTGCGTTTATAAGACTTCCAGACTTCCAAACTCAGTATACTTTGACATGATAAAAGTGGTGGTTTTCAGATAGGTACAGCACATTTATTTCAAACAAGCAATTACACATTTTTAAAAACATATTATAGTATCTGTGGAGGACAATGTCCATCAATAATAATTAAAAATAGGACCTCGAGTTAATAATAACCATATTAATTATATGATGGTTTACGAAGACATATTCAGTCACTATTGGATTTATAAGCTAACAGATGATTGTAATTGTCGTCTATCGACTATCAAGAAAATGTGCTTAAACTGCAGATAAGCAATATTCTAGTGATGCGCATAAAATGAACACCAGCCGTTTAAGTCTCCCGAGTCATTTCAATCTAACACAATATGAATACGGCAATATATTATTATCTTCTATATCGAGAGTTAAATTTGTTAGATATATCTAATAGGTATGTGAAATTTTTACAATTATGTTAATGTATATAGGTTAGGTATATGGTACCTACAGGGTAAAATTTTTATTTTTATTTTACGACCACGACGCATTCTTAATTTGAATAAATAATATAAAAAATATTTATTTTTCTATATCAGGCATCGGTTCGCACCCAGATGGTGTGAATTGATCTAAATAATATACAATTAAATATCCGTTAAATGTAAATTCTTTTAAATAAAAAATGCTGAAAATGAATAAACGCCCAACTTGTTTCTACAACAAGCACCAATGCAAAAACTATGATAATTTATGTGTTTCTCATCGGCAACCTAAGTGTGATAGCGGTGGAGGCAGAGATCTCGTGCACATCTCGTGATCACAGACGAAACCTGCCTTTCACTATAGTTCGCAACTGCAGTAATAACGGCAGATCGCGATTAGGCTTCGATAAATGAGCGTCAAAAAATTCACGCATTAAATAATTTGCATGAAACAGAAACATTTATATCATTTTAAAAACCACCCCAAGATCCTGGTATATGATTTTACAGGAGCGTGGTTCAACCGGCTAGAATTGCAAACAAATGTTTTCGAAAAATAATGTACACCGATCAGATGCAATCGACGGGTTACGGGTTACGAGGTTGAGGGTGGAAGAGGAAGGGGGGTAAAATCGAGATAAATTGGAGGGGCTGTGTGTGAGTTATAGGTATATAATACACACGCAACACTATAATAGTTCATTGAAGAACGCGGCAGCAGTGACACGTACCTCGTCGTCCGATTGCCTCAGGTCCTCTTCTTCCAGTTCGCCCGGTCGATCGTTCCTGTGCCGGTGCCGCAAGTACACTCCGTTGTCGTGGTGCTGTAGCTGCAGCGGGGACAGCGACCCTCCGTCTTCGACGATTTTCCTCTTACACCGTTTTGCATTGTCGTTGTCACTGCAGTTGTCGTTGTTGTTGTTGTTGTTGATGATTATGACGTCACTGCCGTGGTTATCCATCGAACCTTCGTCGCCCTCCATGACCAATATGTCTTTGATGTTCATAGCGGCATGTGACGTCACATTATACTTATGTCACGTGGCCGTCGCCCAGAGTAGAGCTGTTGGTAGGTGTACGATGTAATGCGTGTGGTGGGGAAAGGGGGTAGTTTCTGACACATGTGATCGGGTCACACAGATCAGGTGGTGGTTGTAGATACGATAACGGAAAACGATAAAAAAAAATAATAATAATAATAATAAAAATATACAGAAAAAAAACTAGAGTGGTCACCGGCGGAAGGCTCGGAGCTATGTGTACGGTTTGGCCCTGAAGCGGTTTTACCTGTCTCCGTCGTATAACCGCAACGATATATCGATGTGCGTTATATTCGCGCACAACAATCGATAATCGAAGCGATTTTGTCGGGTATCTAATATGCCGTATACTATACTACATAATGTTATACACGTACACGACTATATAATACCACAATAACGTGTACTGGCGGCACGGTACAATCGATGTTTGTTCGGGTCCAGGTCAACCAGCATCCAACAGGTTTTCGTAGTAGGTACGTATCGTGTCGTAGGCGACGTTTGAGCGCGAGCGCGCGCGCACAAACATACACGCACACACACACAAGTACATTCTCTTCCTCCACCCCGGGCGCCGGAACCACACAAGCGCGCGCATACACACATACGAGACCATTATCGAGTGTGTTTGAGGTGGTCGCAGTACATTCGGTGAGGCCCGAGAGAGATACAAAGACGGGGCGATTGAAAGAGAAATAGAGATGAGAACACACAATATAAGAATTAAATTATGTATGTGTGTGTGTGCGCGCGCTCACCTGTTCGCCGCCGTTCAGTGGTCGTCAAAATGAACTCGTGGAGACGTATACACACGTATAAATATTGTACGTACATGTTATGACCTCACGGAAAGCCGAAACTAGGCCGCCATCGACGCCGCCACTGCCGCCGGTTACTCTCTGTATATTTCCCTTGTCCCATTTATAATATAATAATAATAACAATATAAGTCTTTTATCGATTCGATACAAAAGATCAGCGATTTGTCCTCATCGAATTTCGCAATAATACTCATGGATAACGTATTTATGTATACAACTTGTAACGTCGACGGCTTGCGCTTTTGATCTTCACACTGTTGTAGTGCCAGCTATATGTATCTTATTTAGTCGACGACCAATGCGATTTCGTTAACGTTTTTCGTGAACCTCGTAACAGTATACAAGCATAATATATATTGTATTGCAGGCAATATGTCACATGGTCGAACGTAATATACAACCCGTTAGCGATGGCGCCCCAACACATTTATACATACAGCTTCGATTAAAAATGATAATGAAGTACGTACAAGTCCGAAGTCACAAGTGTACAACATTATTCGAAAAAAATGTGTGTAAACACCGTACAGTTCCATTATCACCACGCGCATTGTAAAAAAAATCCATATTTTCAATTGAAAATAACAGGAAGCAAATATATTATTTTTAAAATAATAATAATGAAAAACGATGACAAACGTTTTAGTGTTTACCATCAAAACTCAACACATACATAAAATTTATATTTATTACTTATTATCATTACAATATAAGTGTAAGTACCTATTTATAATAATCAAAATTAAAACAAACCAAGTATAGTGGATCGCTTATCTGTCTAAAAGGAAGTATGTACCTAAGTTATTAAATTAAGAAAAACGTGGTTAATTAAGAAAACTCGCAGGTCATAGGTATCCTGCTAAATGCTTAAAGTCTCAAAATCTGCAAAAGCATGATGAATAAATAATTTTAGTATGCACACAAGTAGCAATATAAAACACATTTTTACCGGACTCAGGTAATTCATTCTACAAAAAGTAGCCAAAGAACAAGTAAATTCATGAAGTTCATTATAGTCTCGCTAACACACAATTCGTATTGCTGGTACTAATCAATGTATAGCGATTATTTTCAACCGTTATATTATAGTCGATCACGCGTTATATAGGTTCACGCGTGTAGCATATTATAATGATTATTTCGACTGAGTGTTTATAATATAATATATATATTGTTATTATTATATATGTACTATTATAACAAATCATGTATACCTACTGCCACTGCTGCCCACGCACGGTTTTGGCGTGCACCCATTTCTCATAACCCCACTCGCGCGTCCCGCCATATATCGCGTTGTATATGATGGTGCACCGTTAACCCTGGCCAAATTAAACACAAACATTAATAATTACATATTCCGTCAGACGGACGACGAAGCAAAGTAGTGTAGCAGAGTTATAATATCGTTACTATTGTACCAACTAACCTATACCGCCAAGAGTGTAGAAAATAATAATAATAATTGACACGATAAATGTAAGTTACATTTTGAAACGATAAAACAGTCTTAACCGTCGCACAATGCCGGCTATTTATCTATATTTTCAACTTTTCAAGTCGTGGGTAGGTGGATTTGAATTGTATGAGCGTCGCGTATATACATAACATATTTGTACAATTTATGTAAATTTTAAAATAATAAGGCTGCAGAGAAAGCGTTTATAAATATTACACAAATACACGATTATCCGTATAATAATAATTATTATTATTATTATAATAATATATACACTAACACTGTATATACTATATAGGTAAGTATAAGGTATAACTCAATTGCCGATTGAGCACATTTTGATATCAACTTAGTATGGGTATTGTGGTGGTGCGCGGCGAGAATAATATTATGATTGCCAACGTGAATACAAGCTACTCATGGCATTGGGTAGGTAATCAAATAACAATTTATTTACCACACACGCATTTTGACCATCGTCAAAAACAGTTGAAACTGACCGTTAACGTCTTTATATTAGCTTCATAAATACAAATGTTATTCCATAGTTACACGATGTATGTAAAAAAAAACAATTTGATAATTATAGTGAGAAATAAAATATTATTGTTATCTATACAACTGTATGCAATCTTATCGTTAAATTCACTCTAATAATCATTTTTATTAACATTACAAGTTCTACGAAGATAATTAGATTATAAAACCAGTCAGTGGCGTAGTTACAGGGGGGGTGTAAGGGGTTTCCACCCCCCCCAAACAAAAATCTTTTTTATATTGGTATTTGGTATTTTGTTTTGGGAAAATTGTTGTGATAAGAGACTTTCGGCAAACTGCCGACGGTACGAATAATAAATTATATAGCACGACAAGTCGACAAAATTATCGTCGATAACTATTTTATCATAGGTAGGCCTCGATAATTATTACTGAAATAATAACCAATTATAAAATCGAAAAAAACAGTGATAACGACGTCGAGTGGATTTTATTTTATGAATTATTATAACAGTCTAATATAAAAATATTGCAACTATTTATAACTAATACCAATTTGAAACAAAATAAAAATGACGTTTAGTTTAATAACTTGTAATTTGTATCATAAATATATTTTAAAACCACCCCCAGAAAAAAATCGTATCTACGCCGCTGAAACCAGGGGTTTGCCGAACGATGAAACTCTGTGCTTATAGTTGGTAAAATTACTATAGTGAATGTGGCGTATTCTAAAGCAATATTGTACTGTTGAAATGTTTTAAGTAGTAAATACTAAGTAGAAAATAGGTTTAACTAGTTGGTAAAATACTGCAACCATGCAGAGAGTGGGGAATGAAAAAAATGTATAAAATATAACAGGTTGCCTTAATGATGAATATAAATTGTAATGGCACAATCCACAAAGTAGTATGATAATTTTAAGATAACGTAGGGGAAAATAAATTAAGTTTGGTAATAAAAACGTCAAGCTAATATGTATATAACTAAAGAAATAAGTTTAAATTAATTTAATTTCCTTGTACTTCTATATTAATATTTGAAGGAATATGTATGTTCGTGAAGTTATTTGTAGTCCTGAGAAATCTGAGAAGTGAGTGCACGGTTGTATCAAGGAAGATGAAATTCATGAACTAGATGAATAGCTTTTAGAATCACAACGGATTTTGTTGTATAAAGTTTAAGCTTGCATTCGATTTTTTACTATATTACTACAGCTGCGCCTATCTGTTCCTGTTTCCCAGAGATTCCTTTGTATATATTTTTTCACCATTGGAAAAATAACAAATTGCATGAAGTAGAGCGGATAGTTTTGTAGATTCGGAGTGGAATCTGGTCCTGATCGAGATGGCTAACTTCAATTTTTGGTTGAGGCAAGTTGAAGTGAAATACAAATGTGTGTTGTTTGGTCAAATGCCAAACACTAACTGTTTGTATACACATTTAGGTACACATATTATACTATAATAATATATTACACAGTGACTCTGTATAAACTATAAACTTCTATAAGTAAATATATTTTCATGAAAGTAGGTATATTAATAATATTAATAATATAAGAAAAATAATCCAATAGATAATAAACCCATGACACATTGAAATATCGAATATCATATTATATTGTATAGTCACAATATTTTGATCTAATATAAAATGTAAATTATGTACATTTTAAAATTAATAAATTGTTATAAGTCCAATGTGAAGATTAATTGACAACATTAATCAAATAGCGTACTTATTATAGGTCGGCGGTCGACGTGTGACGCTAAAGAGAAAACGATAACCGTTCACCGACTGCAGCAGGGATCGCATTGAGTATAATAATCTATTATTTAATATTCATATGGGTATTAGGTACATACGATTATAGTATTCGTTAACCATATAGGCTGTTATCTTTATGTTTTAATACAGTTTATACAGGCCTTACACAAATACGAGTACCTAACTGTGCTGTCTATAATATTATAAAGACTACAGAATATTAGTGTCATTGTGTCAAGCACTTTTCAAATGTTTTTAATTTATCCAAATTCGTACACAATATACCATTGTCGACTAGTGTCACCAAAAAACACCACTTGTAAGCGTTAAAATAAAAATTATCATTTGGTGTGTGTAAGTAATTATTTTATAAAGATTGTATTTATATTTTTCAAACCAATTACCTATATTACACAGATGACACATACAGCATAATTATTTTACGTAGGTACTTACAATAAGAGGAACGCCCATAACCATAGATAATTAAAATTTGTAATGCATCATAAAATATTATATATTATATCAAAACAAAATTATTCATCCGACGGTACATAATAACGCGACTATTTCCCAATAGGTTTTTCTTGGGATTTACATATTATACCTATATTCTTATACAAACGTATATAGATAGGTAGGTACGCGCCATGTAAATACAGTACATTTTAAAGAACGACTGGTGCATTGGTCGCATACCTATATTACAAAAGATAAGTCTATATTCTTTTCAGCAGTGAGAAACGAGAATTATGTTATAAATACAATATACTATATAACAGACTGATTGTAGTGCGATGTGCATCTTACCTTGACGCGCCGCCCTCGACACGTAAATATTCGGCAAACCGGCGAATTGATTCATCCGACCACAAACAACGAGGCTAGCAAATATAACGTATACGATAATAATATTACATCACCGGAATGTCGTCGCACTGTACACACCTTAACTATATTATACGATCTCGAATCTGCAGATGACACAACGGACGTGGAGAAAATCATTGGACCGCGACGAACATTTTCCTATAATATACGTTGGGTAGTAACGTAACGCAAATTACAAATTACTGTAACGCAATTACTTTTTCAGTGACGCAGCAGTAATTTCCTTACATTTTACTTATAGTAACGCAATTGTAACGCAATTACTTTTTAAAAGTAATTTCTATGAAGTAACGCACTAATGCGTTATTTTCCACGTTACTTATTAAAATAATAGTTTTGAATATAGTACAAAAATAAGCTAATAAGATATTCCAGAAAAATTAAAAATCAATTTTATTTACTTTTGATTCCGATAATAGTTATCAATATTATTAAACATTCCAGGAATTAATGTTATTACTTTCATTATCAGAAAGAAAAGAGTTCGACTTAAAAATAAAATTTAATTAAAACGAATTATGAATTACGACTATGAGTAAGCCACCTATCGCCTATCAACCTATATAGCTATATGGCTATAGGTACGAATTTAAAACTGATATACCTACCTACAGACTACCTCGATGTTAATACCTTACCAGACTGCAGTCACCATTTCCAATTAATACTATATACTATATAGACATATAGTATAAATATTATACATAATATATTAATACGATTTACGAATACCATAGGAGTACCATACGATTACCAATTAAACTGTATCATTTAGTTTCACTTGTTTATTAGAAAATAACTTGCCTTATTGTTGTATTTAGTATTAGAGACATGTGTAGTTTGAGTTTAAATGTACACAATTAAATTTAACTATATAGGTACCTACCTACTTTACTATAGACATATAGTAAATAATAATTAATAGGTGAGATGAATGATAATTGTACATTTACATATTATTTTAAATTTTGTACACTAGGTATCACTAGGTAGTAGGTCTAAAATATATTGTAAAATACATCATATTATGAATTGAATATGGTTCAAAAAAAATGATAACTGTTATCAGAGATTAAAAAAAAAAAGTAACGTTATTTGTAACGCACTACTTTATTTATGAAAAAGTAACGTAACGAGATAAAAATAATTTTAGGTAACGCAAAATGTAATTCAAATAAAAATATGTGAAGTAACGAGTAACGTAATTCCATTACTTTTTAAAAGTAATTTACCCAACACTGATAATATATGACTAAATCTGGATTCACAGCAGCTAGATTGTGTGTCATTTAGTCGTATCGTTTGATCGAATAGCATTATGATTGGTCATCACTTTTTTGGTATCATGTAATAACCAAATTGCAACGAGCAATTCTATAGCGTAAAACGCCAACGTCAAAATTCTTAAACGCTTGGTGCGTGCGGTATAAGTCATAAATATTATCAAGGCTGGGCATTAACGAGTTAAAAAGTTAAAGTTAAGTTAAAAAGTTAAGTTACTTTTAACTAAGTTACTTAACGAGTTACTTTTTTTTTAAGAAATAACTTCTATCTTAACGAATTACTTTTTTTTTAAAGTAACTTATAACTTAACTCGTTAATTCATTTAAAAATCACGTTAAATTATATAATTTTATAATTAATTTGATTATTAATATTTAGTTCATAGTTGGTAATAACAAAGTAAAATTTAAAAGTTTTACCATCACTTTGGAAAACTTTTAGGTAAAAAAATAAAATATACAAATAATTTAATTATTTTGTTGGATTTCATAATATATAAGTACTTACAACAAAATACATTTTTTTAAGATATAAAGACCTACATTATAATATTATGTTATTTGTAGATCTTTAACATGAGGTGTAAATGGTATAATTATAAGTTTTATATGAAAAAAAAAAAGTAAATTATTTTTAACTAAGTTAAGTTACTTCTTTTTTCCAACTAACTTGTAA
>NC_042495.1:42620868-42642138 GCF_005508785.2 Acyrthosiphon pisum | reverse complement strand
TTACTGGATCCGAACATACAAAACAGTCGATAATGACGTTTGAAATGTTTGCGAACGTTTACTTAAAAGCGGGGTCACAACTACCCGGTGTCGTGTCGTGTCGTGTGAATTGTGAATTCCAAATCAGGACGATACCAACTTGGTATTTAATCAAAATATAATAGATACCATAGGTATTAGATAGATAAGATAACAGTAAACAAATCTACCAAGGCGTAAACATTGTGACCAGCACGATCAAAAGTTGAATTAATTCAACTTCGTGGTAATCGCGGTATCGTGTTGGTCGACACGTACATATTTTATTATCACATTTTGGTGAACCAATCAGAAAAAACGATTTTGCACGACACGACACGACACGGGCAGTTGTGAACCCAGTTAGCACTACACGACAAACGACGCTAATGTGAATGCGATTTTGCCCTTTACTGACAGAAAATGTTGTGGTTACCCGAAAATCGAAGCGACCGACCTTCCTGCAACCGTGGTCAAAGGTGCAGCTTGTACCTTGGTCGCCAACACGTCATGGCATGTCAGCCCGCGGCTTTGGAACTTCCAAAATCCTTCGTTCGCCCGGAAAGTTGCTGTCAAAACCGTTATCACACAAAGATTAACTTTTTGAAATTGGTGTGCACTGTGCACAGTTAAATACGCACGCGTACGGCGTACCTATATACATAATGGATTCGGAGGTTATGCATATTATTATATATATGTTGCAATTTATTTCCTTTTATGTCTCGGGTATAATAATTATAATGCTTTAACGAATAAATCCAGTTTTAATTTTTTTTAATTTATCGACTTTCGTCGTGAGCTATATCCAACCGCGCAGTGGCAGCAGTATATAATATTATATAGGTACATGATCTAATAATTATACACCTATATCACACGCATATGTGTATTATGTGTATTATTATTATTATTATTGTTATTATTATTATTATTATTATTGTATACCGGCATGAATTATCCATGACGCAAATAATGCACAGTAGCCGCGCGTTTAAATCGCCGCAGCCGGGTCTGCCGAGTGAGCGAAACGCTTATAATAGTATACATAAACGCATTGGCGTCACGCCGGGTCAGAGCGGAGCAGCTACAAGACAGTGTACGTATGTATAGTGTCTCACCAAGCAGTTGTACCTATATGTGTCCACGTCGATAACTTAATTCCTATCTTACATTTTTGAATTATTGTTTCAGTAACCAGTCACTATAATAATATAATTATATAATCATATTGCGGTACCACACTATATCACACCATACGCGTCAATATAGTTGAAAATATCTACAGCATGGATAAATCTGATATTTAGGTAGGTATAATATAGTGGTACCTAGCCAATTTACGGTATGTTAATGATTTGGGAAAATATTTTAAAAGCCGGATCCGCCATTGTTTTCATTTTCCGTTATATGCAGGTAGTTCAAATTAAGTTTTGTACTTTCAAAAGTCTGGGTAGGAGGCAGATGGTACCTACTGTACCTATATATACGAAGACGAACGTGATGAGACATTGAGACACCCTGTATGCATCTACGCTATACTATATAAATAATATAATATATATCACGTATTATGTTGCAGGCGTATACGATGCAAGTGCGCTGCGATAACTGCCGATGGAATTTTTTTTATTGCACTAGCGTATAAATTATGGCGCCGCGAGAATTTTTTTTCAATACTAAACACATATTATATATATATACGCACATAATATATAATTTCCTACACTATATTTTTATGTAGTTTTATAGCGTTTCGCGCATAATTCGCTCGCGCGAGTTTACACAGACCATATTATAATAATTATATCGTATATATATAGGTAGGTAATGGTATTTACTGCGTACCTACAACGACTCACCGTATCGCCACTTATAGGTATATTATGTATAGGTAATAATAATCTATAACACGCGTACCACATATACTTGTAAAGTTGTAACATATCGTCACTCAAAGTACCTACCTATATATATATTATAACTCGAACATTGATTGCAGCACATAAACATTTCAAACTACCCCCCTCGCGAAAACCGTCCTCCTGCCCACGGCAAACGCATCCGGAAGTTTATCTTACCTGACCGGCGCTACAACGGGTTCACGCGAGACAACAATAACAATATAATATATTATATTATGTTATACGCCGTCGCACCGAACGAAATGAGTGTCGGAAACTTGTGGCAACTATATTTTATATAGGTATAATATGCTTCGGACAATACTCGATATGTTATGGGAAAGGTTTGTTATTGGTAGATTAATTAGGATAGCCTAATCCGAACATAACCTGAAATTATTTATCATCTAAGATTATTTTAAGATTATATTATCATAATACCTTTTATGTGTATCGAGTGTCGTTTGATAAAAAAAAACTCCCTGTACAGTGTACACGTAGTTTTTATTACGTAGGTTAATTACGTACATTAATAAATATACTATATTATAGCCATATAATGTGCTATTCTCGGATTCGCTGTTGTTTCATACTTCATTTTTAACTTTAAAATTGTTTCCAATCGTAGTGGTTACGCAACAGACGCTATAAATTTAAATATATATTATACCAACCTAATAAGACATTATAGTTACGCTTTTAAAACGAATAAAAATCTTTTTTTTTATTTCGTGTTTTCTGTGACATCTGTGCATGTCAATGTTATATAACAATAAGTTTAGAATTATAAAAATATGAGATGGATAAAGGCTTATACAAATTTGCTAGATTAAACCGGTGTAAAAAATAATGCACCGGGATGTTTGGACCATATTATCATTTACATGGTTCATTATCCCGGTACAGGATAATGTAGGATAATTTTAAACCGGTCTAGTATAGCGAATTTCTAGTTTAAGATGCTATTCCCACTGCGTATGTGTATTTCGTTTTGACCGTCTGAAATGATAGTCCACGATGGTTGATCAATTGTTATTGACCAATTAATACCACACTACGGGTTACTGTCAATTTGAATAATAACTAAACTCGATTGATGTGAGGTCACAGCGTTTATAACGAGCCTATTAATATATCTGCATCAGTGACCAATATCAAACATAATAGGTTTTAATACTTATGTGTCCTAAAGCAAACCCTGGAGAATGCAGATTACCAAAACCTCGAAATATTTCGTACGCAACACAGTAGCAGTAAAATAGCCGTCTCTCATGTTATCTGAGAATTCCGAAAACATTTTTATTTGGGCCCATCTAATATATAATATTATAATCGTTTCAGAGACCGTAAATATTAACGAAATTTGGCAGTAATTAATGGTGCCTACGATGCATTACGTTTGAAATATTGTGAGCAAGACAATATTATACGAGTGAATATTATAATATGATAACACAGATCGTATTTAATAGGTAAGAGCATTTTTTAAATAATGGTCGACGAAAAAAAACGTAACGATTCCGTCCAAGTCTTGTTTCGGTTTGTCACGCGGAAATACGTTCGAGTTATTTTATATACCTGCAGCACACACGAATATACGTATTATTATAATTTATATTGATTTTACGCATGCAAATATTTAGAGTAGAAAGTTGTGCGCGCTGAACCTTCCGCCGCGAGTTCCCATAGAAAATCCGATTGGCGATTATTTACTATATACTATTTTCATACAGGTATTATAATATATAGGTATATAAATACGTGTGTTGGCGACGACGGTAGCAGCACAATATATTGTTATATTATATACCTGCTTACTTGATCGACTGTACATGTATTATAATATTGATGGCAATCGATAAGACGTTTTATTCTGCATTCTTCATAATATTATGCGCGTCGTATTTAGGTATATTGAGCAGATAGTGCTCGTATGCGTAGTTTAACCACACATATTCCATTTCGACTGAACGTCAATTTTGTCACTGATGTATGTACATATTGTAGATCTATCGACGATGCCTATAAATCATAATCAACCAACATTATATTACATAGGTACCTACATAGGATACTTACCAACTTACCTACCTATACTTATGGTACCTATACATTCTACAGCATAAAAATGTACTCCCCAGAACCCCCCGAACGCGTTACTGCTTATTTGTTCTCCGCGTGAAAATTATTTTGGTTTACTTGTCAGCATTTATGTTATGCGGCGTTATAATTATTACAATACGTATAATCTTGGGTGCGTGAAAAGGAATGGGATAAGTTGAATCATGCAAATTGGACACACGAACCCGTACATTTTACGGGTGTGCTGGCGTTAGGTAAGTAGGTACGGATGTACGATAAATAATAATATTGTTATTGAAGGCCAAAATTCGTGTATGCTGTATCTACGCACAGTATAAATTATAAATTATAATATTATATTATTGTTTAACAATACTTTGACGCGTATTATGTATACCTACAGCGCGCAGCAAGAGCAGAATTTAATTATTGTGGCGTAAATATATAACGGGTGCTCATAACTTGATGTTGAATAGGTCGTAAAATTATTTTACCACAGTCGATTTCTACATATTTTTATTTTAAAACAAACAAGTAATATTAAGCCTATTTAGCTATTTATAATAAAATAACATTAGCAGCACGAAATGTTCATGGATACCCACAGAGGGTGCCAAGGGGGCCGTTGCCCCCCCTCCCCTTTGGAATTTTTAACTGCGTGTACTTTAATATCAATATCGCTATACCTAACTAATATTAGATTATAAGTAATTTTCATCTTGCCCGGTTGGGATTTTATATTGCTGGCGCACTTGGATATATTATGTTTGTTATTAAAATTATTTTACGGTTTAGGCACAAATACTGAAATACCAATAGACGTGAAATGCAATGAAAATATACTGATGATCCCCCCCCCCCCCATATATACGCCACTGAATCAGATATTACAATGTATATTACAATGTATATATAAGTACTAGGTACTACAATTATCATTATTGTAGGTATTACAATAAATTGAGAAGTGTTCGATATCAGACTCGCGCATATTCGCAAATTGTAGGTAAGTAGTATTGGATTATGGATACATTGTTAATAAAATATATTAAATTTGTAATCACGTAAAAGGTCAACGGAAGTTTTTTATAATATAGGTAACATGTACTTTCAATGAAACCTACATTAGGTATTGTTTGTAAACAAATACCTAAGATTAAAAATGTCTTTAAAAAAAAATACTTACAAACTTATGTTGAACTTTTATCTATACTCAGTAGCTATTATGTTCATTATAGAAATGTATTCAGAATTCAAATAAAACTAGAAAAGTTTAAAGTATGCTCTGGTAGTTTTCTAAATACAAATTAATAAATTACGTGATTACAATTTATGCAGTGACATGGCAAAACTGCATTTAATAAATACATGCATATTTCTCAGAAAATCTTTATTAAAATTGATTTATGGAATACATAGAAACTAATAAATATTATAACTAGACAGTAGAAACTAGAAAGTAAAGATGAGTTCTAGGATTACCCACACATGTAAGCATGAGAGGTAACAAGTAAGAGTAATATACTCATATGAAAGTATTGATAATAAAAGTTACTAAACTAAAATAGTATCTAATTTGTATTTGTTCTATCTAACCTACTATAAAATATAATTTGCATTTTAGATTAAAAAAATAGGAACTTTAAGTAATAACTCATCGTTTAATATTATCACAACTTTATTATCCCATGACATAAGTGGTTACATTTGACGAAATAAGCCCAAATTCCAACCTTTTGATGAATAAGGGAAACATGGTCTTAACTCAGTTATTTGTGAATTATGCGATACCTAACTAAATATTGATAGTTTTTATTTGTTTATTATTATAGGTAGGTATTGAAGGTATTAATTGTTAACGTAAAAATATATACAAAAAAAATAATAATGAAACATTTAAACATTTATAATAATATCTCCTGAAGAGTAATTTATGTAATAATATACAGAGTTAGATGATTGCGAATCAGGCCGACCCCAAGTATTTATAATTATTTTATTTGAGTACCTACCTACTTACGTCAAATCTATATTATTTAAAAATGTAAAAATTAGACATAAAGCGCTATCTGTCGGGTGTATCGACACAATGATGCACATAATAAAATGTCCGCTTGAGAGCAGCACTAAACAATAATGAATGATTTTGTTCATAGAGAGCGCCACAACTCCGTGCACGAAGACTTAACGAGCATAATAAAATGTGGAAACTATGAATATTTATAATAATATACACATTAAAGATTAAAGTTTTCATACGCAATTCAGCAGTTTATCATTAAAACCTCCAATTATATTTACTTAAAAAAATTAATATTATTTTTATACTATACGTTAGTAACATTGAAAAATTTACGAACGAGAACTTTACAAAAGGTATAAGCACTGTTGGGAAATTGATTATCGTGTCATAAAATATGAGTATATTAAACTTTATTATTTACATCATCGCTTGTTTGTATGATGAAAGTATCAAAAAGGTTAAGTTAGCCTGCTACCACATGGGCAATAATGTATTATAAAAGTTAATAAACACCAAAACACCATTGCTATAGCCTTTAGGCGTTTGGGAAATCTGCAAATAAATAAAATTGGAGGAAAGTTTTATGCATTAACACTGTTGAGTGTGTTGATTACTTTGCTTACCTACCGTACTTATTGTTAATCGAATTAGTGTATATGGAGTGGTAGAAATGTTACTATGTTATATTGCATGTATAATATGTGCGAGTGTATTACATTACAATCGGTATTTATACACGTATAATACAACACCGCCCAATATTTTTCTGTTATTATGTACCAATAATATAAATTCATCGCAGAGTCAACGTTTAACACTATAACAGTTTAACTGTATTGCAATTTACAAATTGGTTTTTACTTAATCTACCGAGAGATTGAAATTTGAAGCATAATATAAAACCGTTGACAAATAAGTTATGTTGTAATGTTGTAATAGAGGTACCTACTGGTATAGTATAAATCAAAACGATATTATATTATATTTTGTTAATTTAATGAAGGATTGACGTTGGGAAATTAATAGTGGCATCGTTTCCGGTATGCAAAGGTGTGTGTATTTGCATTACATGTTTACAAGATGGTCTGTACTCTTTTTCTTATTAGAATTGATACACTGTTTTTTTTTAAACAAAAAAAAGATGTTTTTAAGTTTAAATTCCCCTTAGATAATCGAACACTATAAATACGTTAATACTCGTATAATAACTATTAAATCATATTTTGATTTTATTTTTGCTTGACAATTTTAAATTGAAAAAATCGTAATAATCTTTTAGCATTACCTATGTATGTACCAGATTATTGTATCAGATAATTGTACCTGATCGTTTTCATTTTATTAAAGAATCGACCAATCATTAAAATGTAATGTTTAACTAGATTAATTTTTTCGCGAGACAATCTGCGAGACTTACCTATTTTGAGAGTGGTTCAATGTATGGTTGGTTATTGCTTATATGTAAATTTGTTTGCATTCCGGCCAAAATTCTTAAATGACTCTCCGGTTATAATACTTAATTTTCAACATAGGTTTAACTACCCGGATACGGCGTTTCTACGACCAAAACGATGCGTCTTGCTACTTTTCAGACAGACGAGATTATATACTTATAGTCGTGGTCTGTACTACTCTACATTCATACGCACGTATTATGTACATGGGTGTACCTATTTTTACCTCACGCGCGAACACCAAGGCACCAGCTCGATGCTGCTATATGATATAGCTGTATATAATAATAATAATATACACTGGCGGGGTACCTACATCGGGCTACATTATACGGGTTATAATTGCGGGTTAATGCGGGACCTTGGGTTCGACACAACGCTGCAGCATCGCAGCAACCGTACATCTAACCCACACAGAGATTCATACGAGTGATAAATACGCAAAAAAATATAATACATATATGATGAGTCCTGCAACACATCACACAATATAATATATAGCGCGCACACAGTAATATAAAAGAGGGGCGAGTCGCTAGTGTATAACATTATAAATATATATATATATAATGTTATATAATAATATACGTATAAATGTATAATAACGAAAAATGAAAAGAAAAAACCGTATATTCGGTCAGATTTTTAATCATAGGGTCTATATCGGCCGCCTCGACGTAAATGGCCAACGCATACTACACGCAAAAATATATATACGGTACCTTACTAGGGCATAATATATTATATTATTGTATATGGTTTTTATTATTTTCGTATCCATTCTGCCGCCACCGCCGTCATCGGGGCGGAGGCGACGACCGCGACGACGGTCGGATTTACTTTTGGCAATAATTTTCTCGTTTAATCATATATATAAATATGGTTGAAATTATAAATAATGTGTTTTCGCGCCGCGCCGCAAGTATATAGATCTTAGTCTCGACGCCCGAGCTGTTTCCCGTTAACATCGGCAAACATATAGACAAACGACAGATAAATCCCGTAAATCTATACTCCAGTAATAATAACACATTGTATCGAAAAACGTTTGATGACGAAGGGCCGATTTTGATTAAAAACAGTTTGTAAAATATATTTCGATGGGATATTGGTATTTAATATAGGTGAGGTAAGGTAACAATAAGGATTTCGTGTTACGACGGCATTCGTGTAGCACGTGATCAACTAAGTATAGGATAATGATCTACAATAAAATATGAATATATAGGTAAGTACCTATAATTGATTCTTTATTGTTAACATTTATTTTTCATAATGTAATTAAAGATTATAGAAATTATAATAAAAATATATATAATAAAATAAATAATAAAATAAATCAAATTGCCAATTAAAAATTCATTAAAAAAATATTAATTGACCAGTGCAACTATGATAATATTAAACTTCCATTTCATTAAAATCCTGCATATCTACGTGATTATAATCAACTATAGGTATAATACAATTATCAGCATATTCGCGGCGTAAGTTATGTATACCTACATGTTTTAATTAGGTACACCGTATACGTAACGTCGTAATTAATAATATAAAAGATAAAGCGCATAACTTATTGACTCCTAAAATATGTGTAAGTAACATTAATGAAATATTTACATAATTTGATATACCACCAATTACTCTTAAAAATAATAGGTAGTTGATCACCTGCCATACGTCTTACAATAATTACCGCAGGCTTTATATGAATGCCGATGCAAAAAATCCAAAATTATCGCAGTTTATGAAAAAACGATTCTTATACTATATTAATATACAAAACGACCATATCGTAACATATTTTACTAACGTCAATATAACATCATATTATAATGTTGTTGTTGTATATAGGTACTCACCCACGGAGCGGCGCAATCGGCGCCCGACGATAGCGGCTGAAAAGCCGGCACGCATCTGAAAGTCATGTCAATCTCGTCGACCGCACGGCAACAGGTGCAGCGGGGGCTGGTGGTGGTGACGCTGTTTCGTGTTCGACTTTCGGTCACAAGTTACCTGCGAGGAAAACGTAAAAAATTAAAATAACATTTAGCCCACGTCCGCGCCACTATGCGACTATATTATACACGAGCGCATGTCGTTAAGTCGAAAACCCCGTAATTACGAGTCGTCCTGTGTGTATACATGTATATGGGATACGCTGTGGCTATATAGAACACAGTATATTATATAATATGTACGTTGTGGGTAAATATAGGTATAACGACCGCACAACAACGACTGTGATGTAAGTATACGATAATATTATTATGATACATATTATAATATTATATAGCTTCGTCGTATAGTATGCGGCCAGCGACGGTATTTAACGCGGCGATAATAATAATTAGCAAGTAGGAAAAACATATTTATATTATATACTTACGTACCTATACAGGTAGAGGTACCTCTGAGATACCTCATACATGAATGTAGCAGCGGTACATAATTTGGGTACGAAAAACGTAATAATAATTTATGAATATAATATACGAATTTTACTTGAATCTCAAAATTACGATCGTTTTTACGACAGGGTAATTATTATTATTGTGAATTGTAGAACACCAAATCATGGTTAATCTCGCGATACGATACACATTGTGTGTGTGTGTGTGTGTGTGTTAAAACCCTCCACACGGATAATTATACGTACAATATAATTTGTATCTATGTAGGTACAGGCATCGTCGTCATTTATAATATAATATTATATTTAAGTACATACAATAATAGGTACGTAGAGGTTAATTAACTAATAAAATTGGGGTGGACTAGTGTCTAGTGTATAATAACAATACAGTTATTATTATTACAGTTATGAAGGAAAATAGATAGGTAGTTGTGATGGCAGAAACCACGGACTATGGAGGACACAATTTAATAATTATTAAACTATACGAGAATATACGGATTTTCATGTTGGTAATACATAAAGCTTATTTTTAAACATTTTACCCGAATATGGGTAAATCGAACGCACATGGTATTATGTTGGCAGTTGGCAAAATATGTAAGTATATTATGTATTATAATAATATACCTATTATCACAGTTTGCACGATTTGTTTAATTTTATACGTAATATTATATTCATAATTACTAATTAAATCAGCGCTTAAGACCGGCTCAATAAAACAAAATTTAAAAAATAATATACAAAGTAGGGTCTGATAATATGTCATAACAGCTGCTGTCTAACCAGAGTTCGCCTAAGAAAAAATGAACAATTAATATAAAATATACGACGCTATAAGGTGTATCTCGGTTTTAGTGTAGGTACCTAAAATACCTACGATTATTTAAAAACATTTTTTTTTTTTTTTTTAATAATAATTAGATACTATTAACGAGTATACCTAATGAATAATAATGATCGAAGATGTTATGTTAATTTTGTTAATTCGATTTAAGTGCTTTGACTATGAAATGTATTTTGTTACATTCCTAATATATCTATACGTCGTTTTCAAGCATACTTTATGAAAACTGTGGTCCGTTTTATTTCGTTTGTGAAACTGTTCAACCATATGATAATAATACGCCTATATTTCTATATCGTGAAGCTGGGCGAAAAATACGCCAGGACACGCGAATTCATCGCGTTGCGGGTATTACGCGTGCATAATATATTGGTAATTTATATTTTAAAATACGGTTTCTGTCGATTCGTTTATTACCAATATATATATATACATAAATATAAAGTGTTTTTTTTCCTTCCTTGTTCCTTTTTTTTTTTTTTTGTAATTAACGGTCGTACGTGCGCTCGGCACCGAATTACGCGACGCGTGATGTCGGGGGCTGGACCGAATATACTCATATTATAGGTATATTATATAATATGTATACAATACGTATGCCTGTAATAATAAATCGGCCATATATACGAGTGGACAGGACGTGTACCTATTATAATATAATATTATATACCTACACGGGACGCGGCAAAACGAGAAATATTTATAATTGCTTGTTACACACACATACACTCGAGCATTTCTGGAATTCAGTTCTCCGGTAGCCCCAGCCACGGCGATCGTAGTAATAATAATAATCATTTTTTTCTCCCAATACAAGAGTTATTATTTTTACTTTACCGTCCGGCCGTCTGTACACTGCAGGTATATAATACGGACATTTTCGGCGGACCGTCCGCATTCCAAACGGAGGAAAAAAAATCAAACAGGGAGGTACATAATATAATATTATTATTACAGTTTTAAATTTTAATAACGCGCCCGTGTTCGAAATTAATGCAGCGCGGGTACATCGACGATATTAGTGTTTAGCGTTTGTTCCCGAAGATATTCGTTGGAAACAAACAAACGTTATATTGTAATTTTTTTCTTCTTTTCCATACCCATCCGTATATGTAGGTTTATAGCTCACTAAGTATAAAACGCGTCGAGTGTTATAAGTTATAAGTTATAGTGTTATAGTATTCAAGGCGATTGTGTATCGTGCGTGGCGGCACCGAAACGATATCATTATTATTTTTTTTTCAAAGTTCCAAACGGATTGAAACGACGCCCGTTCCTATGTATGTATTATTATTTCACCAGTCGGCAATAAAACAGAAATTATATACATTATATCATAACGCGCGCACGCGTTTCCGACGTCTACAAATAAATACCACATATAAAATCGTCGGATTCGTCGTGGCCGCGGCGTTGGCTTTCACGGGTGGGTAGGTATATATAGTATGATACCAGCGTGTACCTGCTCGTATAATATTATTATACATTTTAAGTTTTATAACGGTCTAGCAAACGCATCATCACAACGCGTAGGTATATTACCATTGACTGTAAACACTAGTATCGCAGAGAGACAACGCGTGATATATATATAATAATGTAAAGGACTAGCTGCAGGTTTACCGCCGAGCGTATGCGGACATGCAGACATGCAGTCCTCATCGTTTGAATATAATATAGCATAGACCCAAACTAGCGTAAGAATTCAACTTTAAAAATATTTACATAAATTGGCTATCTCGGAATTTTTAAATAATGGTTTTTAAAAAAAAATTAATGTCAACACCGTAATAAAACGATTGCTGCAAATATAACTTATTAAGAAACTATATATATTATAATATTTATACAAGGAAAATAGCGATTTCAGTCGTTCATTCTCGTCCACGCAAAACCTAAACGTGGATTTTTCTCCGAATACAAACTCTCTCGTTGATTTATAATATTATATAGGTATTATTAAAGTCTCTCTGCAGAGATCGATCCGGTCTACACAGTTCGTCGTGCACAGCGCGTCAGGTCTCACGGTACGTCCGGAACTGCAGACTTGAAATCTGTGGAAAGAGGACGATTGAACGAAAAAAAACACACATACAAAGGGCGTATACCTATAATATATATATATATATATTATTTCTCTAACAATAGTAATAATTAGCACCCTAGCGCCTAGGTACAACAGGTATATATACGGTAAATACGGGTAAGTATGTGCGCGTATATCGTTGTGTCAGACACGCCCCCCCAACCATATACACGGTCGAGCGGTCGTGGGGGAGGCGGACGAGCATAATATAAAACGAGCATTATAGAAGAGGAGTGCACAGCCGCGCGCGTATATCGCGAGCCGATCGAGACCGCGTGCCCGTCCGAGCCCTGTAATAATAATAATAATCGCGCTAGCGTAGGTACTCACGGCGCGGTGTGTATACTGTTATCGGCGTCGGACCATCTCTAATTCTTATAATCATTTAACACGGCGACGACGACGACGACGACCTCTTTATAAATCGCCCGATCCATCCCATATATTATATTATTATGTATATATACCTATTATATCAATTTTGGTCCTCGTCGTATACTACTACAGGTGTTTCGCATTGAACCGTAAACGCGAGCGTGCGCGCGCACACACACACACACACACACACACACTCACCAAATGTATATAATACAATGTATAAGAGTCGTATATTATGTATATTATGAGTCGTGTGGTGGTAGGTATATATTATAACGATGCTTATGACTTTTTAATGATTGTTTTGCCCGAAAACGTAATAAAAATATAATATATAATAAACAATACTATATAACAATAATAACATAGTGTTGCGACGAGCCACTCTATCAGTGTACACCGCGACGTATGTATATATATATATATATATATATATATATATATATATATATATACACAGCTGCAGCGTGCCTGAGCGTTACAAACGAGAAACAAAAGTAAAAGAGAAAATATATAAATCGTTTGTCAGGGACGTACATAATATATATAGTTGGTACCTAACTTGTACCTAGGTATAAGGTTTATATCTATACATGTATAGGTACATAATATAATACATGACGTCTAGTCGCGCGCATATATATACCTGCCAAGTGCCAGTACGATTATACTTTAATATACATTATGCCTACACCTTATATATTATAATATATATATACGAGTACCGGTCGTTTAATAGAATGTAATTTTACGCGATCTATGGCACTATTTTATTTTATTTTTCATAACGGCGCGATTAACGAGGAACAGGCAATAATATAGCCAGCTACTATTCGTATCAGACGAGCTGGCGGATAACCACTCGGGCGGGGAAGTATAAAAGTACCTATACAAATATACAATACAATATTATTATTTATGATGACTACGGCGCTCGTCTGCATGGGAATATTATTATTGCAGTGAATCTTTCTTGTTTTAGATGTTTACATGGTTGTCGGTTTTATTTTTTCACGTATTGAATTAAATAAACAAAATACAGCTCGTTAGTTAAGTAGGTACGTAATATTGTATATGTACACTCGCAGCACGGACAGCCTGTTATACAGACTAACCGTTAGGAATGTAAGCGAAAATTACGTCGTTTTTATTTATTACGAGATTTACGTGAGACACGAATACACGATACTCCATATTATAATCCATTATAATAATATAACAATGAGAACGCGTTTCCATTATATTTTATAACAAAACATTGACGTGTTTTCATTATTATTGTTTGATATGATGATATAAGTGGGGTAAATAGTTATTTTTTTCGAATAAATGAATAATATACGTTTATTTCGAAAGTTTAATATCGATAAATGATTTTAAAAACTATTAAGATCTTTTTTTTTAATTTAACACCCATTTACATTGAATAAAATATAACTATTACCTACATAGGTACCTATATATTATGTATATATTGTATATATAGTGTATATACTATATTATACCATATATACGAGTATATATACATCGATACCACAAAACTTGAATTCAATAATGATAGATTTCAACATATTATATCCATGGATAGGTTTTTTACCGTCTATAAAACAGAATATATAAATATTACAACATATATGTAAGTACACAAAACTATTAGACTGTATAGAGTAATGATTGTTGATAAACCGCGTATTGAAAATAGTGAAATTCGCAAATATTAAGAAATAATAATGATGAGGGTGTGCATGATAATTTTTTTTTTGTGACAATAACTATAAAATTGGAAGATATAATATTTAAAAAAAGGTCACAAATTACTATAGATGAAATTCTGAAAGTTTATAAAGTTGAAAGTAAAGTTAATATTTATTATTTATTTATTCAGCCAAAACAATTACAATTAAATAATTACAATAAATTACATTAATAATAGATGATACGTATATCAACTGAGCTATAAGCTCGTATTTGGTATACGGAAGTTACATATTATGTATACTTTGTTTATGTAAAAAATGGAATCATAAAATCATACAATAAAAAACACTCCTAATATTGATAGAAATAATTTCAAATATGTGAAAATGTCGGTTAATAAAATAGAAATATATCCCTATAAAAGTGTCAACATTATAAATTTAAAATCTCACTGTATTTCAAAACAAGTTTTTATTTTAAGTATTTTATTATGCTGTACTTCTATTTTCTTGGTATTTTATACAAACACACGTATAAATAAATATGCAAATTAATCCATTCACTATAAATAGGTACGTATTCAATTCGCATAATCTCCGCTAAATGATGTTGGTCATTTTTAATTTACTATAAATTTAAAAATAGGTTTACTGTACATACTAAGTGTAACAAAGTGTACTAATTATATAACCTATATCTATATAATTACTATTAATGATTAGTGGGCGCATTATACTAGAGAACAAAATAATGTACTGAAATTAATTAAAAAGCAAATGGTGTAATGTAGGTAACTTTCATAATTATTCAAAGAATTATAATTTGTTTTAAATAAAGTTTAGATTATTATAATCACGCATACCTATACCTTATACAAGAAATTGGACAATTCATACTATAATTGAGCATATAATTGTAAGACCTTATATTATATGCGACTACTATAATTTAATATAGTGAAATAATTGTAATTTCATTACCTCATCCAATACTTAACTATATCATATTATAAGAAAAAATATATAATCAGGTTTATATAAACATTGAAACGTACATTATAAATATTAAATATAATTCTATACGACATGAATCCAGTTATAATATACCTACACTTGAAATATTAACTAATAGGTTAGTTAACCTAAATTATTTTATTTATTTAGTGGTATATTATGGCAGCGTATATCAAATATATTTTTGTAATAAATTTTATCAAAATGAGTTTAGGTACCTATATATAATATGAATAAGTGCATATTATAATGCATTTAAATAAATGTATTAACTACGTCTTAAGTTTAGGTAACAAAAATTATAAATACTTATTCAATATATAGGTTGGTAGATCGCATGCATTACAATATTTGTCTTAAGTATTTTAACCCAGTGATTCCAAAACTTATTTTACTAACGGTAAACTATTACAAGTATTTATAATCAATGGTAGGTATTAGCTACTAAAAGTTGCGGAACACTTTCAATGAACGAAATGTTCCTATCTTATTGATGACGTAATTTTAGGTCTGAACAAAGTAAATGAATTAGACTAAATAAACATTATAAATTATAATATAATAAATATAAGGGGCGGATCTTCGATATTTTGATGGTAGGAGGGGGCACATATAAATTGTATAATTTTAATTTTAATTAATAACACATACATATTACATGCATTTATACATAATATTTTAAACAATAATGATTATAATAAATAATAATTATAATAGTTAGTAGTATTATTCTTATTCAATTAATTTTTCATATATATGATAGGTACTCGAAGTTACATAAAAAAATTGTCGATAGAAAATTGACAGGGGGCACGTGTCCCTGTGCCCCTCCCCCGAATCCACCACTGATATATATTCACAATAAAATATAATATATATCTATTTATAATTGTTTTTAAATTATGGTTTCTTCCTTAAAAAAGTTATAGGTGAGAGACAAAACGAATAGTGCGCGGACATCCTCTTAAAATAAATCAGGTTTTTGAATTGGATAAGACAGCAATCGAATAATACTATGATGCAAGTATAAACAATATATATTTTGTGTATAGTAGGTTATTGGTTTTCTGGGAGTTTCGAAGAATATACTATTTAGTAAGTATAGGGCATGGTAGGAACATACTACCTAGTAGATTCTATGAAACACTAATTACATTATACGTTGTCCGCGCGGTAATTTGCAATTTAATGAACCGAATGAGAGAGAACCTGTCCACGGAATAATAAAATACGTATATCAGAGTTCAACACGAAATGTTTTGTATACTAATCGAAGACGTGTATAATAATGGGCATAATATAATCATGTTTTGATACGAACAGTTATGAACTATTCACTGCGCGTTATTCTGTAGAAGGAAAACGATCATTTTATACTTCACAATAATAATATTATATTAGGTACCTAAATATTGTGATATTTATATTATATTACAGGAACTACCTAATATAAATCAATAAATAAAAATACCTATCTGTATCAATGATACTCTATTGCTTATTACCTATTATACATTTTGTACACAATAAATCGAATGACACGATTTTCTGGCGCGATAAGAATATACAGTTCCCACGCACCTCCATACGCGTGGTAGTCGCACATCACTTATATATTATAGTACCTATATAATTCTGTGTTCATTACTCTCAATCAACCAAATTGGTCGCCCCCGATCGGTCGATATAATGACACATTTTCATTGTATTACGCTCACACCCCCTGCACGTACATAATATGCCCATCGTAATGCATATAAAATCTGAGGAGCTGACACGCGATGTGTATTATCATTTCGCCCTGTTATTTCGACTCGACTGCGGACCAGTGGCATTATTAAATAATCACACCGCCAGACTCTACACATATACATTAATTGTGTCTGGGTGTGTGTCATTGCTTCTGTTCGTCTACATAGGAACATGTGATACTACAACCTTGTGAAATGATAATACGGCAGCAATAGGAGACGAAAAAAATTACTCGTAATTACACACGCGCTCGCCATGTATATATACAAAAGAAAATATATAGGTACGTCCCGTACATCGAACCTTCAATATACCTATCTACCAGAATCTATATTCTATATACTATTGTATATTATGCCGGCAAGTTCGATTCTGCCCTTTCTCGTTATTATAAGTTATAATAGGTACCAATTGCCATAGATTTCTACCCATTGAACTGAAATATCATACCTTTATGTACAAGTATAGGTACTATGGTATGTATAGTATTCGTTAGATTGATTTTTATCCGTTTCTGCAGTTATGATTTTAAGAAAATATGTATAGGTGTATACACGAAATTAACACAATAATACAATGTATAAATATATATAATAATATAACCTCAGCGCACCTCATATTTCTTTCAAAAATATATATCCACATAATTTCACATAATTTTTATAGCAACCGGTTTCGAAAGTTAACAAATGTATATTATGCATAGCATATGGTATGTGAATACCTACCGCAAACAGAATTTGATTGATTTTCACTGAAACTATTCAATAAAAATATACCCTATTCATAATATTGAATTTACGCGTAGGTCGTATGCGGGCCTCGTCTGATAATTTATTAATCAGAGGTTAGACATTACAAAGAATGTATAATTATAAAAAAATAAAATAAAGAAAAAGTAAAAAATAAAATTGTACGAACCCGGATTCTCACATAATTGAAAGTACGAATTTATAATTATTTTATCTTATTTATTGCGAGTTTATCACTTTTTTATTACATTATTGTCAATTAGGTACTCAACAGAGAGACTTCGAGAGTATTCCTAAGTAACTAAATTATTAAAAACAAACGAATTAGAAGGTACGGATTGATTTCATAATGTAGTCTATTCGGTATTCCTACATATTATTACATATTAATATACATAGACATAAAGTATTTAATGAGAATATCTCTAAACAATAATAAATTGTCAAAAATATAAATTACCTAGATATAAATTAGGTGCAATTGTATTAAGTATTTACTAATTTTATAGTTATGCAGATTTTTTTTATTTATTAAAATTAATTATAATCAATAAGCGATATGATATTTTATAAATTACAAAGCAATTTATAAATGTTATTATGTTATTATTATTTTTAAGTACCTATCTTCTCTTCTATATATAATATGAATACACAGCTGTTGTATACACCCAGTGTTATTTAAAAAGTTTTTTTTGAATTTATAAACTAACTTATTTTAATTTTTAGTTCAAAAAATATTCTGAGCAGAGTTTGGTTAAAACTAGGCTTGTAAAGTTTAGCACCTATATAATACTACCTATATAATATATCCTCAGTAATTTTCTCGGACACTTAGCATAACTACAAGGAAATTAAAAAACTAGGTACCTATTTTTATATAGGTACCTAGTACCCTTTTTATTCATCTATACGTATGTGATAAGGTTTGTGGTACCAATACACCTGTGTTACTCGGTAGCCCCAACTTGAACGAATTATTTTTGGAGCACTCTTCTCGCCCACCAAGTATTCATAAAAAAGATAATTGATAAGCACTACATTATTATAAGTCCACAATGCGCTCAGTCAGAAGATAAGATTCAAAATAATTTAGGTACATGCTATATATTATGAAATTAATAATATAATTTTCAATCAAAAATAACAACCTTATTAAGATATAAGTTATAGGTAGGTACAAGTAAAATCTATATAATTCAAAATATTCAAAATAAATAATTTAAAAAAATATATTATAATATTATTTTAGTTTAAGACATTTTAAATAGTTATTATGAATTGATGGTACAATTAGATAGTTAATTAAATTAGTTTTAGTTTCTTTACCTAATAAATATCTTTTGTAGTTAATGTATGCTATGATATGACTTTTTGAGATTGGTATAATATTACGAGAGAAAGATTATTATTATAGCCTTTAAAATTATAGTTAAAGAATAACCAAAATTAAATTTTTGAACTATTTAGATAGGTATACATTATATATTAAAATAAATAATATGTATTATTCACATATCCCATTAAGCATTTATATTTAATAATAAACTAATATAAAAATGAAAAAAAGAAATTATAAGGTAATTGTTATAATATGTATATAGGTATACCTAGTATACATTAGTCTATTTGTCACACTCACACTCACACATTTATAATTTATATGGTTTTATAAAAACATATTGCTTTATTAATACCTATGCTATGTTTTCTAATAGGTTACGGAAATATTTCAGAAAAATACAAACCGATCTGATAATAGTATAATATATTTTGACAGTTGTACGTTTAAAAATATACATTGATGGAAACACTATTATAGGTCCTATTTACCTTCTATATTTAACTAATATTAATATATTTATGATCGGCACGTCATTCTTGATTTTATAGATAGACGATGGACATATTGTCTTGGAAATTTGAATGGAATGTGATGTATAAAAAACAAAATTTGCAGAGACCGATTTCATACATAGCACTATAAAGTTACGCACATACATAGCAGATACACATGATCCCCGAGGTGGTGAAATAAACGGTGTATTCTATTATTATGCATATATAACCGCAGTCCGCAACAATAATATATATAAAAAAACGTCCACAGAAAACAATAACGCGTTTAAGTTACTCGCGGCGAATCCCCAAAGGGGTAAGTATCCGGAGGACTCGGCCCCGGGGCGTGAGCGTCAGGCGATGTTGGCCGAAAGCGATATATTATATAATAATCATAATAATACTATAGATGATCGCGGTTACAATATCGTAAAAACCTTATCCCGCAAAATATCCTATTATAATGTGAATATACTACCTAAATAATATAAAAGCCATATAGCAGCCACTACAACAGTGTGAAGATCAAAAGAGGTGTAGGTACCTAGCGGTAATATTATCGTATATGAGTGCGATTTCGTACTTTACCATTTATTCACGTATCCACTGCACAGGAAATCTCGCACGAAGAACGTAGGAAGGTACTTGTGTGTATTATAATATTTTAGGTATACGGGGCGCACAATAAACCGATATTATAATTTAATATAGTATACTTGTAGTGATGAAATTCAAAAATTCGGCGGAATTTCGCACTATACCTGTATTGGTAACACAACGGGTGCAAAATTTTCGCAGCGTTAAAGTCGCGATGACGATTGTAACAACGTCATGTCGACAAATTTCCCGAGGGTAGCGCCCAAGGGTGGCTGCTGCGGCGGCGGCGGGTCCGGGCGCGAGTGAGTATACGCGCGCACTGCGGGCGGACGATCGTAACCGTGAGCGTAGCCGCGTGCGACGAGGGGCAGCAGCGAGACGATAAAACAAAACGCGATAATAATATTA
>NC_042495.1:42616925-42620213 GCF_005508785.2 Acyrthosiphon pisum | reverse complement strand
ATGGTTGGTATATATATTATATTATATTTATCTTTAGCTAGAAAAAGACGATATTAAACGAACCATATAATAATATAACAAACGAATTGCGAATATTAATAACTTCATGACACGTTTTATATCCTGCTCGCTCCCGCCACCGACGCGCCACGCGGCCCGCGACTGTGCACCACGCGCGTCGTCGCCATTCAGTCTTCCGTACCTATATAGTATATAGGTATGTAAATACAACGACGGCGCAGGCGACTTGACTTTTCGCGTTACAATATTCTAATATAATATGCGCAAGCCCGGATTAAGAGGGAGGGGTCTAGAGGGGCATGGTCCCGGGGCCCATAGATTTTGGGAGCCCATATTTATCCCTGAAATATAAATCTTTTTATGCATTCAAAGCCGTTTTAAAAAGATAAAATTATTTCAATAGGTTCCTACAGGTAATAATAAAATAAAAATCTTCTTAATTTTATATTCCACGAAAAATTACTAAATGATAATAAATATAAAATTGTTATTCTAATAATTCATAACAATATGATCAAGCTTATAAAATGGAAGTTGTGGACTATAATATAACGTTCAACATTGTAGATACGCATATATAATATATGATAGTCTTTATAATATATGATTGTACATTTGTACGAGCCACGAGGTAATAATGTAATATAGTACAAAGCTATACAATTATAGGTACATACAGTCGTCAAAATGTAGCGATGTAATTTTTTTGATGTTAAAGTTGAAAGGGGCCCACTATAAGTGCCCGAAGGTGTCCCCGGGTCCAATTGATCCTTAATCCGGGCTTGAATATGCGCCTGCGCCGTCACCGTAGCAGCCCAACTGGACGTCCGAGGTCGCCACAGCCCGCAGAAACACAATACGTTTGTACATACCATTATAATCTATATAAAGATACCTGCAGTTCTCAATCATACATATATTATAATAAAATATCATTTTCGTATTTTCGTTGATTTAAGTGGCTTATAATATATTGCATATAGTAGGGGAGAGTGGGTACAATTGTAACATTTTTCATAAAATTATTTATTTCTGCCAAAATTCTAAATTTTTTGAATCGTTTATACTTTCAATTAGTAAAGTAAGTTGTTGCCTTTTAAAATATGTGTGTATTGAATCTTTATTTCCACATGATTTTGAATAGATAATAGAAAATAAAATAGGTGCAACAGTGTATCACTGAGGGTGACTGTTACATTTGTACCCCTTCAATATTTTTGTAAATACTTAAGTATTAGAAAAAATACTGACTAGTTAGAGAGTTAACACCAGAACCAAAAAAAACTACACTTCTTTTAGTGTATATCAAAATAACTATAGCCAAACATAATTACAATTATGAACTCAAATAAAAAAGTAAGTGTATGATTTTTATTTACAATCTGTTATCAAAAACACATTTAATTTTTTTTTTCAAAAAGTTACCTAGTTATCATTATTTTGATAAGGAAACATCGATTGTTATACAGATGGCCAACTGCTAAATTTGTTTAAGACTTTTATATTGATTATTGAACAACTTATTATCAGTGTTACAATTGTACCCACTCTCCCCTACGTAAGTCGTAAGTATAGTGGTATAACATATGCTGTAGGTATAACTGTATAGAAAAAAGACAATTTTAAAATAAAATATTTATTTTAATTATTTAAACTTTACATTTTAAAAAATAACGCCAAAATATAAGTCAACAGTACAGTAGAAAAAAAAATCAATAATATTAAATTTTTTTTTTATTAGGTTTTTATTAGGCTTCAACTATACTGAGGTCATTATATAAAATAAACCGATAAAATATAGGCGTCCCAGAATTTTTGATTTGGGCACCCGTAGGTATCTGCCATGCCCGGGTGAGGGATGGCGGCACTTGTTTTCCTGACACCGTGACTTGCCCGAAGAAAAATGTCGCGGCCCGAAGCTGAGGATCGAACCAGCGACGGCGCGCGTAGCAACCGACGCCTTAGACCACTCAGCCACTCCGTCCCCCAATATTAAAATTATATCGCATAATTAGGTACTTACAATAAACGTATTAATATAACAATATTATAGATACTTGCAAACAATAATATCAATAAAAAAGTGTTGACCTTCACTGGTTTTATATAGAATCAAAAAAAAAATCAAATCTTTTACCCCATTACAAGAGATTAATGATCTATCAAGTGCTGACTTAGGTAAGCCCATATAAAAGTACCCTGCAGGTACAAATATGACATGTGTTGGGTTAGTCCAACTCAGGGGGGGGCACATCAAAATTTAGGCCTCTGTACCTACTAAATATTCTGGGGCCCCTATAAAATATTATTTAATATTAAATATTAGTCCTCTCAAAATGTACAAACTTACAAATTAATTTCAATGGGCCTCTAAAATAGCAGGGCCCCTGAACTCCAGGTCCAACAGCCCCTCCCCCTGTGCAGGGGGTACTGCATGTGTCAGTGTACAGAACAAGGTAGGCCTATATATAATATATGTAGTATACTACCACAAAGGGAAGACTTAATATATGCTAACATTATTATAAGTGCCAGGTACTTGCCAATATTGGCGTGCTACTGGCAGCCAGTGTTGGCACCAGTATACTGTCATATACATCTGGGGTGATAACACTTTACTAGCACTGGCCAAGTATTGACAATCAATACTGGTCAAGTACTTTATACTTATAGTCATACTGGTGTATTATGACCTTACTTGTATTACCCAATGCCTATACTGTTGTATTATTTACCTATATGGAATGATAACGCTTTGCCCGCAGTACTGACATTCCAGCATTTATACCGGTGCTGGCTAAGTACCATCAGTCAATACTGCCCAAGTACCTATACAGATGGTATAATGAAATTTAGTACTACTCTTATATTTCCAATTACTACTAGTGCTATCCTGGATCTTTTTGTGTTATTTATAGACATATGAAATTGTAGTTTATTCTTTTTTTTTGTTTATTTGTATTGTTAGAATTTTTGTTTGTTAAAAATACTCCAGAATTTAATATATAGCTACGTTCTTCATAAGTTGTGCTTACAGAAATTCAATTAGAAAATATTGAAATAATGGACAGAATGTTTTTTTTGGGTATACGTTAGAATTTTGACAATGTTTAACAAATTCACAAAAATTTGAAAATTATTTTGTAGATAAAAATGTAATATATATTTAATTTTAAAAGCTAAGGCTGCCTTGAACATTCCATATACGATTTCTTATAAGTTGTTTTAACTAGAACAAAAAAAAAAATTAGCTTTAATGATAGATTT
>NC_042495.1:42532791-42616875 GCF_005508785.2 Acyrthosiphon pisum | reverse complement strand
TTAATAAATTGATATTAAACAAAAATAACAATGTTTCCTAGATTTTATGGATTTTAGTTATTTTATTGTTATTTACAATTAACAAAATAAAAAATTTACAGTATATATTGCAGCATTCAAAAATACTAAAATCTTAGGGAACTTAAACTTTTCGACATAACGTAGGAGCATATTATTATTTTCTATGAGTAGGTACACAGTGATATTTTCAAAATTGTTAGACTTTTTTAGGTTAATATAATATCAAATGTAAATAGCAATATTTATATTATGCATTACACTGCTATATAATAGTAATTTAGCATTAGAAATTATATTATATTTTTATTGATAATTTATGTAATATTGTTAACGATTGCGTAACAAGTCGTTCATAAATATTTTAAATCATGAGTTGTATTTACAACACAAATTGAGTTTCGTAACAATAACACTATTAGTCAAATTTATTTATTTAGAAAACAATGATATTTAGAAATTTTAAATAATATTATTTATTTTAGTATTTAATGCCCTTTTTTAGTACATTTCGCTGAAGTGTTGTTGAGACCGTTATTTTCTGCATTCTTAAAATAATATTATTAGCCGCAGCCAAAAGTACCTATATAAGTAAATAAAATATATATTGTGTTCTACTTTTATATTAAAAGCAGTAGGTATAATATTATTTACGTGCCATGTAGATATACTTTGTTGACTAATAATAAAGTACCTAACTAATATCCGTATGGCTATATATTGTAAATTGTAATTGTATGTATATATAGGCATCTATATATGATGTAAATAACGATTATTATTTTGTGTGAAACCCAGTTGGATAATGACCATATTCCTATAGGTAGTAGGTATACTACTATATTATATTGACCTAGGCAACTACTAATTAGAAAATAATAATGTAATTTTGTTAATTAATTATTCAATACTTATAGCTTACGCACCACATAATAATATTATTATACATTTATACCTATATAGTTTTTATAACGCTGAATAGTTAATGGTGGTTCAAATGACAAACATGCACTATAGAATAATTCTATAAATTAACTAAAAATGCTATAGCTATGTTTGAGAAGTACTAAAACAATTGTAGCAGCTATAGCAGGAGTTATATACCTACTGGCTACTTATGAATTATTAGAATTATTCTACTATCAAATTTGTAATTATACCACAATCCAGTCCTAATAAATTGTTTATACATAATAATATCATTTATGCCTGCATGTTTGTTATGGGCAATCTTGTTTTTATACTTAATAAATTATTTTTATAATTATTTGAATCTAAAGATTAAATATTTTGTTTTTATATATTTTGGCACCATTCTAATTAGAAAATAACAAAATGATTAGAACGAACATCTAGTCGAATATCATATTATTATGAATACTTATCAACTATATAATATATTAATACATGTAATGATAATGTATAATAGTACGTTTAATCTTTATACATATATAATATACTATTTACTTCTATAAAATATTCATTAAAAAAATTATCGAGAATTATCGTTATTTTTTTACTTTTTAAGGTGTCTATATAGACGTCTTGCATGTCAAAAGGAGGAGTGGCAGTTGCTATATTAGACGTCGCGTGTTTTTGATGATATAAATGAAACAAATTATAGAAAAATAATCGAAGATTGTCCAGTCATAGATTGTATCGATTTTATCTCCTTATTGCACGAAATAATACTGCAGTAATTTAATGATTATAATTAAATTAATCTGTGGTGCAATTTGTTTGTATTATACAAAAAACAAATTCTTCAAGTATAAAAGTGAGGTGCCTATTAGTGTAATATTATTATATATGTTTTGATAGAATGTCAAATAATAATATATGTCCTTGCATGCAGGTTATATACTTATATAAAAGGAAAAAATATACAAATTTCCCGAGCAAATAATGCAGTAGGTACAGGTTTATACTTTTAGGTATATAGATTAAATTTGCTTGATAAATTATTCACAAACAAAGTTATAAGTTTGACGACTGTTTTGATACAAATTATAAAATATAAAATATAATTATTAAAGCAAGAAAACAAAATGTTTAAATATACCTATATGGATATATATATACAATAAAACCTTAATAATAGTACAAATTAATATAATATAAAGATTTGATTTATCTATGATTTTGTATATCATAATATTATATAAATATTTAGTAGATATGTATGCTATTTAGTATTTCCTTACGTGATTGCGACTCTATTATCTCTCTCACGAGAGATTTGGACAAAAATTAAATAGACAATATTAATTTTGACTTATACAATAGAACCTATAGTATTGTATTAAAATATATATTATAACAAAAATATCTTTTATATTTAATAATGAATATGATATTATACTTAAGTATCGAACTGCGCAAATAACCATTGTTGTTGCGGCTTTAATAAAAAAAAGTTAAGTATCGAATTCGTGAAGTACCTAATATTAGTGATATTTCTACTATTGATGATTTTCTAAAAAAGCTTAAAATAGGTTTTCGTATTTTTTACAACAATAAACTATGCCCTTGAACAAAATAGTTTATATTTTATAAAAATAATATGAAATTTAATTTAATGTATAAAAATATTTTTTATGGTAAAATATAAACTAGGATTATATTACATTAATTATGTGCCTATATATTTGGAAAATAATGTTATTGTAATGGAAATTTGAACAATTTTAGTATAATGATTCATATATTATTGTGATTGCGAAGTACGAACAAATTTTCAAATTGTATAATATACTGCACCGTGTACAATAATAATGTTATAATTATTGCTATTAAACTGTGCAAAATATTATTGCAAAGGATATTCCGTATATATTATACATAGAATACATAATACATAATACATAACCTAACCTAACTTAGGTAGGTACATAATATATTACCTTAACAATTTATAATATTGCAGCTGACTCTCAAGTTAAGAAAAATAACATAACCTACCCTGATAGAGTAAACTATATTAGTAATAATATGTACCCAAATGCTTATAATTCCAATATTCAAATATAACTAACATTTATTCGGAAAAATTAATATCCATGAATGTATGTATACAAATATCATAATTCATATCAATGGGTTTAATAGTATGTTTAATGTTTATTTTTCTATAATGCATTAGTTGTATTATGTCTCTGTTGACTGTTATTATCCTATAAGGACATAATTTAAATGGTTGGTACATTTTTTCGAATATCATAATATTTCGCTATTTACTTCACTGATGTCAAAAAATATTAATAATAATAATATGGTAGTACCTATCTATATAGTAGTTATTATTATTATGTTGTGTATTGCGTGGGATGACTACACTATACACACAAGTGGTGTGTTGTTACATAAAAAGGTAATGGCCCCGTGAAGGACGTATGTTTTATTAATTTTTTAAGTTGTTATCTGTTCCGCACGACTTTTAAAATATAATATTCAACGTTGATTTATAGATAATTAGTATTTATCATTGTTTATAGAACAGACTTTTAAAATTTTTTTCAGATAATAAATATTATTATAGTTCCTAGTAATATTTACTTCGTTTTCATTTTAATTATTTATTAAGTTATTATGAATATACAGAGAAGTTTCATTTAGTTTCTTATATTAAAATATCTTTCATCTTTTTAACGATGAAAATTTAAAGAGATACATAAAATAACTTTGTTATAATTATGTATATTGTATAATATATAGGTTAGGTAGGTACGATTCTTGTGCGATTTTAGTTAGTTGATCAAAGCGTATAGGTATATAATACTTATATCTGAATTAAATACACCAATTTATTATGAATTAAACAAAGGGATTGTGACCTCATTGATCATATACTTAATATTCTTTTAAGTGTATTAAGACGTATTTTACGCGTTATTTTATTATTATAAAAGATAAAACTTTAAGTATTATAACGTGTACTATGTTATGTACTATATTATATTATATTATATTTGTTTCTCATTAATTTGTTTTCGTAGGTACATATGTTTTGTATCAAGATAATAGAACAAATAATAAATATTTTAATAACAACATAGGTAGGTAGTATTTATATAAACCATTAGTTCATTTTTAGACAATTATAACTATAGTATAAAAAAATTGACGATTAAAACATCTTGTAGATGAGCAGAGGATTGAATAAATATAATTAGAAACACATAAAGTAAATAACCGCTCATATTATATTAGGACAATATTATATTATATTTAAAATACTATATCGAAAACTAGAAAAAAATTATTCGATTAGAAATAATGTAGGTATTTTCATTTTTACCATTATAGGTATGTCATTATGGATGTTGAACAATAACCAATTAAAATTATTATTAGGTATATATCATGTCATGAATCAAGGTGTTTAAAATATTACACATAATAAAATATGATAAAATACCTAATAATTAACGAGTACCTACAACGTCTCGGTTGATGTAAATGGTGTATGGAAGCAATAATGTGTGAGTGTGGATTCACGTTTGTGTGCGCGCAAGCTGGCCGTTTCCCTAAAATGAAAATTGACGATTACGCTCTAGGCAACGTTTTTAATAATCTTTTTTTTTTATTATTATTATTTATAGCCGTAGAACTTACAAGGAAAACGCGCGGGGCAAATGAAATGTATATGGTAAACTATATAAAGTATATACACAATATTGTATATAATATTATTATTATAATTTATGTACCATACCTATTTATATTATTTTAGAGAACGGAATTATATCGGCTGTATATTATAATATACATAATATATATTTGGTCATAGGTGTATATATAAGACGTATGTTATAGGGTTAGTATATTAAATATTGATAACTATCAGTTTCTATAATATATTATTAAACATTCACTTTCATGTATATAGGCACACCGACCGTATATATTTATAAATTATAAATACAACGTAATTTCATAATACCTGATAATTATAACTTGGAAATTGTTTTCTTAAACGAAAACAAATAATATAACTAAATATGCTTTGTCAATATTGTAGTCACTAGTCAGTGTATATTGTCCACTAGTTGTTTCTTTCGAGTCCGATTAACAATCATATTATGTTGTATAAGTACGATCGAGATAAATTGTACTATAAATATAATTTATAACAAACATAATAAATCAACTCATCTGTATAACACTACATATAATACAACTATAATAATACATACTCACCTAAATGTAAATAGTTATTTAATATTATATAATATTTTTTTTATTCGTGTGTTGTACATACACATCTGCAGTGCAGGCTATACAAATCGCAATGAAACAAAATTAAAGTGTACGACTTAACCGTATTCAAATGCCCTCTATATTAGATGGAGCATCCTAAATTTATCACGATTCATCCATTTTGACTTTCCGATGCAGCAACGAAGAAAATATAACGATAGATACCTAATAATATAATACTACCATGTTACACTTTTGTTTTTATAATTATTTTATTTACTCCACTGCAGCTGTCTGCTGGGCATGCACTAATGTACTATACATAACATAAACGCGTACTTAAACAATAACCGATATAGACATATATTATAGTTATAATATGCCTATGTATTCCCTCAATGACAAACGTACAGACTACAGACTTTATTATACGTAATATTATAACAATAATAATTAATAATATTATATAGTTCTAAAGTAGCCCGAGGTAGGTATATATATCGTATAAATACAACAACATCAATATAATAATAAAATTACACATTGCCTTATGGTTTTCCATATCACATTGTATACAATTAATATGTTACAAATATATTGTTATTGTTATTGTTATTGTTATTATCATACTTTTGTGTGGTATGACGCGCTCAGACGTATATTAGAAAATATAAAATAAAAGTTTAAAAATCGCGGCTGCGTGCATCAAACGTGTTTTTTAAAATTTATCATTACCATTACAGCAACCATCTCTTCCGTGCGTATTTTTACACATAATACCTATACCTATTTAATAAACGTAATAATATTATATTCCATTTCGAGTCTACACAGCATATATTATATATTATGTGTAGTGATGTTTTTTTCTTCTGTATGTACAGTGTACCTACCACCTTTAACTGCCTTCGTAGCCAACGACTTGTTAATTGAAAACAACTCGATCCCAAATCGATTCTGGTCCAGTTTTCGTTTAATATGTATTATTATAATATTGCGTATACTCTATACACTATATACAATATTAGTTAAAATTATAACAAAATACGACCTACAAAAAGATACAAATTGGATTTATTTTTTCCATTTTATAGGTACTTTTTTGAGTAAAAACAATGTTTACACATTTTGATTGATTTTCTCATGTGTGTTCATATTTTTTTTATCTCACACCAACTGCAATTGCATAATTTAGTATAACGCCAATATTACAGTAAAACTCTCTCAACATATTTTATTATTATATTGTGTAATAATTCACATGCGGATTTTACATGATAATAATATAAACACTATTCGTGTTTGTATTTATATACCTACCTTATATGTGTAAAATAAGTCCAATTCTAAATTTAATTTACGTTAATGATGTTTTAACTCGCGCGTTAACGTAGCACTCTGTAAGTATTGCGTATAGTGTAATATTATATTATAATAATATGTATATCTTTCATCGTATAATACTCGTTACGGTACCTACATAATTTCCGAACGGGGGAAACGTTTCGCCTGTTCGAAACAAAACAAGTTAAATAATAATAATTATTATACATTATACTGTCTCTTGACGGCTGTTTGAGTGTGCATGTACGGAAAAATAATGTAGTCCATTACCCGAATGACTTGACGAAATAATATAATCTGAAGCTATAGGTATACACATAGGTACTTATATATATATGTGGTCTGATGGACGAATTAAAATGATTGAATATAAACGATGATAAGTGATTGTTTGGGCAAAATATGACGAACAGAATAATTATCACGTGTGTTGTTTTTTTTTTAACGATATAAATATATACAATAAATTAATATGTATATTGTATTATTGTTTACTGTACTTATAATTTATATCATAATATTTTCCAACTAAGGTATGTCTTCCTCCTCGTACATATGACTTTTTTTAAAACCGTTGGTTGGTATTGAAATTTACAGCACATCTTGCGTAACATCTTTGAAGCCATGTGATCAAAAATATCAAGTTGTTGATGAAATTAATTTTTAATTCTTACACGCAATATAAATAAAAATAAAAGTATTATCGAGTTTACTTATATTTAAATTAAATAACTAACTAATCAAATCAGCATTTCTTCATAGTATTTATTATTATTTGTTCGATAAAATTTAATAAAAAAAAGTAAAAACCCATACTACATTATGTAGTATTTTATATCTAAATATATAACTGAAAGCTGCGAATATAAATACTGATGATGTAAATTATACAATACGTATAATTAAGCTAATTGAATTAGCTATTATATAGAATCAAAAAAATCTGTTGAGAAAAATGTGTTAAGGAAAGTTGTAAAAAATCTATAAACTGATTATTAAAAATGTAATGAGACCCCATAAAATAAAGAAGATTAACAGAAGATAAAGGCATATCAAACTATTTTTAAAGTGTAATAGTTAAGTCGATATAATGGATGTACCTATATACCTATGTACATAACATTATACTATACCTAAGCTATAGACTATAGTCTACTACAAATTGGCTTGCTAATAAAATGTAACCTATATATTATAATTGTAATACGTATTTTATAGTATCTATAGTTTATAAGGTTAAATTATTTATATGATTTCCCATGTTATGAAACACTTGCTATTATATTTTAGGACCTTATATGTAAGAAATAATATTAAATACATAGTATAAGGGTAGATTAAATTGCGATTTTTATATTTCATTAAACTTTAGTAGGTATATAGATTTTCAAAATTAGTTAATTTTAGAAGCGACATGATTCTATATATTTTATTTATATTATAATATTAACATTTTTATCAATGCAATTACAGAATTTACATTAATTTATACAAAGTTTAACATGATACGCTGACAGATATGACTAAAGTGAAATTACGTTTTTATTTATTGTCCGTATGTTTTTATGTGTAATTTACATTATAATTATTATAATTTTTTTAGGTTATTGCCAGATTATTGGCTTTGATAGACCATTTTGGTTGGTTGCCTTGAGGTCATTAGAGGTGTATACCACAGCAGTTAAATTTGACAGACGACACGCGTGTTTTACGTTAAATTCCTTAAACCCGTTTCCTTTCCTCCTATCATCAGCCCACGTGATTACCACAGCAACGCCCAATCCTTTAATTCCACATGTAAAACACATCATATTATTTTCATCAGTCAGTGCTACGAAATTAAAAGCGTATAATACTAGACGGGGAAAGGAAATAATAGCCCGGCGCAGTGTCATCACGTGGAGAAAAATAATTACATTAATAAAATTATGAAACATAATACACACATATACACTTATATAGATACCTACCACTATCCATTATCTATATAGATATACCTTTCTATTATATTATACATTTTGTATACTTACACTAGACGTTAAGTTTATGGAAAATAATATATTTAAATTTTTAATATCAACATTTTTCATCATGAAAATTGTAAGCATAATGCACTTATTAATCTACTATCTATATCAGCTATTGTTTCTGTTGATGCAAACTCAATTATTATTAATGATAATAATAATAATAATAATAATAATAATAATAAAATATTATTGATTATTGACAATCTATTTTATATGTTAATGATACCACGCGCGTTCCAATTAAAGTCATCTCATAAACTATTTCAGTTTTGGATCTGTATTCTGTAATAATAATAAAGTATAGAGTTATAATATACTTCTGCGCATTGCCGGTCATTCATAAAAAGTGGTTACGATATATAAAGTTATAAATTAATATTTGGGATATATTTAAATACACATACTATTATAACTGATATTGAATAACTATTATAACTACTATACCTAACTATTTAAAGTTATAGAAAAAATGGTTATAAAAATATGATTGTATTTTCTTATATATATATTATGTTACAGAGTCCAATTAAAAAACATACCTATTATCAAACATAACAATAATATAATATAATAAATAAGTAGATACCTATACGGTTTAAATCAAGATGTCGTGTATATATGAATTCAAATTAATTTTCTTTATAGATACAATTTAATTAGTTATAGACTATAGTATATCACGTTACCAACACAATTTTTTTTTTTTATAAATATTGTCAATTATACATTTTCAATAACTATTACTTTATTTGGTATTCATATAGTTAATATAGGGAATGTGTAGATATTATTATACATTTTAATTTATCATTGTAAATTTTAACTGCAGTTATTATGTGTACCTACCTTAAATATTTATTGACATTATGTAAAATATAATTTAATTTTCAAATTCTTTCTTGGTTCCTTTGATTTGTATAATACAGGAATAGTTCTAGTTTTACCAGTGATTCCCGATCTGGCCATGGTCATTTTTTAGTTTATACAAAATATGTAAAAATATAAAATTATTTCCAAGATATTTAAATTTCCTTTTTTTTGTTATTAAGTATATATATTTTTTCAATTATTGGTGATCCGAATGAGTGCAAAATTTTACTTTTGTGGCCCACATACGAAAAATGTTTGGCTATACGCACTGGGTTAAATGATTCAAGAAAATAAATATTATATTCAATTTATTTAATTATTTTTCAAATCACATTTTAATAATATCTCATAACTGAATAACTCATTAGGATTTGTTGATTAGAACCAATCGATTACAATCTATACCTAAGTGCTATAAAATATCTCAAATTTTTCTTCTTATGTCGTGCTCTTTATGATAAAAGTATTTTGAATAATATTTTTGTTTAAAAATATTTCCATGAAGTAAAGTAATATAACAATTAATGTATTTTATCTATTGGTACCGAAACGTCAAAAATATAGGACTTTACTTATGTATTATATATTATAATATATGAAATAAAATGTATAATTAGGTACTTGTCAATACGTATACTCCTTATGCCCCTAATATACTATATTATGACAGGCCACCGTACATATTATATGGCTTTCACAAACCCGCAATTTTACGGCCAGCCAGTCGTAATTTACCATAACAATAGCTGACTAAATCTGCATGCAAAACAAACAGTAATAGGTACACGATAAATGACAACGTGACATAAAAAAAAATATATATATTTATATAGCTAGGTATAGTGTATTACTGTAATCTTGAACAGCAGTGTATTGTACCTACTGTTGTATCGTGCATAATATATTAAAGATATTGCAATTAAAACTATTAACTATAGGTTAAAAAACAATCATATGTAACAGGTAAAATACCAAAACAAATCATACAATATTCAATAATTTATAAATAACAACGTAGAAACATACATTCAATCAAATTAGGTTAAGATAACAATTATGTGATAAAATAACAATTATTATAATTTTAAGCATAGCCAATTAGTACAATGCAACTAAATTTTATATCGATATTACCCATAGAAGGACTTAGACTTGATATATAAATAATAATATGTGAAGACAGAAAAAGGGTCAGTGGGAGGTGATAGTGTGACTCGATTGCCACTGGACGTCAGTGTCTAATAAAAGTGCTTATGATATTATTTGTTCGTCACAAAATTAATTATCTACCTACTGTTATATATTATATACTTAATAATATAATAATTATTTGCATATTAAATTTTATGTTTTATTAAAGTAGTCCGCTTTAGGGTGGGTTAACAAATTCGGTGTGTGTATGTAGGGCACTATACTATTTGCAGCAAGCACATTATTATTTTGATGTCAAAATGCACCTACACGTGTAAAATATAAATTCTATATTATTGATATGTGATTTTACAGAACGATTCCGAAATCAGTCTGGCAAATAAATTATCCAAATGTAGGGAAACTCTTATAATTGCTTGAGAGTGAACTCCAGTAAATTTAGCATATTATACACAACAATAATAACGTGCATTCTCATTTGAATTTTCGGTGGCACGTGCCGGGTTCACTTTCCACGGGGGGCCTCAGCCGTTGGTGCACCGATATGATAATAATAATATGTTAATAGTACCGTCGCCATCGCGTCGCAGTCACACGGTAGCAGACAAACACCCGTTTACTACTGTCGACAATATGAATGCATACAGTCCGTTTGTCGGCCGGACAAACCCGAGGAGCCCCTGTTGAGTCAGCGACTGCGGGAGGTTTGTCGCTTCCGACCTCCCGCAGTGGACATTGCCCGCTGCTATAGAGCTGTTGTATATCATAAAAATAATATGTTTGAACGCCCGAACGATGGTGGTGGAGCGACACGACGTTGGTGGAAACGCCGTGGTCAGAAAATTAATTTTTATAAGCAAATGGCTCGAGGTCCTCGAATGTTTTTGTAAATGATACGCCAATATTATCAAATAATAATATTATGCAGTACACATTTTAAAGTTGGTTTGCGTAATAATTCAAACCTATCTAAAGTATATAACACTGTAAACCGATGTATTTCTTTTTACACGAAAAATCATTTAAGTAAGCATATATGATTCGTGTGGAATATTAATGACCAGAAAAAAAAATATATTGATATTTATAATATTATAATATATGTGTAGTACCTATATTGTGATTATGAAATGACGGCGGAGAAGGAAATATATTTAATTTGCCCATCACGTACGTGGGTGGCTATAGAAGAAATAATAACGCTCGTCGTATCATTATACCTTTTCATGATGTTTGTTTGAAATTTTGTTTTCCGCGCTCGTTTGTGGGGTTACAGAAATTAACATAGGTAAATGAACATCCATAGTGGCACATATATACATGTAGACAATCTCACATTTATCAACATATGAAACGAGAAAAAAACTCGTTGCCAAGTGGAAATTAGGTATGAGTGCAGCAGATATATTTATAGCAGGAAGACATAAACGATTAATATAAATAAAACAAAACTAACGCGGGCGGTGAGTTAAATTGGAAAAAATATATAAAAAAAGTAGGTCCATCATAGGGTCAGGTTACGTGCGCGTTTTATACCTATCTAGAAAAATGGAGTTTTAATTTACAACCGACAGAATGAATTTATCGCCGTGCCTGGAACCGCAACGAAAAATCTTAATAACAATATTATCTCGGAAAAAATGTATATATACATGTGCATATACATGTGCATATACTATACATATTAATATATTATATATATATATATATATATATATTAAGTGTATAAATATATTACGAGCCGTCGTCATTTTCTTTCGGTGTTTTTTTTCACCCTGTTCCCCTTCGCTGCAAACACTATCTCCGTCTCTGTCGTCGCTCTCTTGTTTCAAACAACAGTCTAAATTTCTAATTACGAGACCACGTCAAGGTGCAGGACGCGTGCCCTCGGGTCAGACATTATGGTTTTAAAATATTCAAATTGTTCTTTATTATAATCTTGGCGCATAATGTAACATGGAAAAAAAATAACTACACAAGAACCGATGATCCGAATACTTCACGTATCAATCTCTCTCGGCGGCTATCCCTCTTCACGCACACTTCTCCAACCCCCTCGTCAACCGTCCAACGGTAATTTACTATCGCACATTATATTGTCCGAGGTATGGATGATTTATCGATGATAAGCCGCCGTTGCCACCGCCGTCGCCAGCCGGCTGGCGATTTCAACGGCGGTCCATAAATTATACGCCGTTTCCTCGGATCGACAGAAATGCGTGCGTTCCAGGACATTAGTTACGATATAGCCATATTATAAGTACAAGTATAAAAGGGAGTTACCTTATTATATGTTATTATTATTTAGTTTATTGGAATATCTTATACCCCGGCTTTAAGATATTCCATATTTGCTGTAGGTAATAATATAATATATGATGCACAATAATTATATTAATATTCTTCGTTAAAAAAAAAAAAACACATAACACATAGTGTAGGTATAAGCAATTTGATAATATGATGCGAACAAATGGTGGGAGATAGATTCCCTCATGACCTTTTTTCAATGTTTAAGAGCTGATGACCAGAAATTATATTTTTAATAATCAAATAGCATGTTAAAAAATCAGCCATATCCTCCCCCCTGATTTTGTCAAGGAGGGCCTTGACAAAACCATTTGACCATCATTGATATGATGTAGAGTGGATAGTTGGCCAAAAATGACTATGCGTGAACTATATACATAATTCTCTAAAATATGGTCTATGAATCTAATATTATTTTACACCAGGCTAACTGGTTTCACAATGGAACGATGTGTATTGTGTATAGTGAGCTTTTAAAATAAGCATAATATAATATACTCATTCAATATCTTATTAGATAATACAACTGTTTTGGAACCATTATTATACGAATATATGATATACACAACGCATTAATAAATAACTATTCTACTGCACTTCTACATACTTATACTAAGTACTAAGCAGTAAACTTTTATTTACAAAAATATTTTAAACTGTATAGACTATAGACTGTATAGACTTATAAAATGTATTGGGGGGAAGGAGTGGCCGAGCGAACTAAGGCGTCGGTAGCGACACACACCGACGTCGGTTCGATACATCGGCCATGGGTGGCATTTTTCTTCGGGCAAGTTACGGTGTTCGGAGAACAAGTGCCGCCATCCCCCACCCAGGCATGGCAGATACCTACGGGTGTCCAAATCAAAAATTCTGCCAAAAACAAACACACTCGTGCTCCTCCCCCTACAAACAAAAAAACCTACAAACAAAACAAAAATAACTAATGGCCCAAGTTGCCGGGCTTAAGCTCAGTAAAAAAAAAAAAATAAAAAAATGTATTAAATGTCGTAGGTATAAGTTAGAATGTAACATAATAATTAAATAGGCTTTGGTTCTTTTTGTACCTATATACTGTTACAAGAAAAATCTCGTTATATAATTGACAACTGTTACACGTGCACAGTAAATTATATAGAATGATTTATTTTGTTCTATTATAAAATAAAATAACAAAATAAAATAAATAAGAAAAAAATTAATTGAATCTTTAAAAATGTTCATGGAAATGAGTATGACACGTAATAATGGTTAAAGTAAACACACATACCTATAGCTATTTGTATAAAACAATATAATGATTGGAATTCCTATTCCTAAATCATATACCATCCGTGCCATTTAAATGTTTGTTTAAGTGCACGCCATTGAAAATGTATAGTCTTTAGCGTTCAGTATGATTAAGATTGAACGGTATGCCAAGAAATTCCTATACTCAGTCTCAACGCAGTCAATACACATAACACATATTTAGAGGTGCGTAACAAATCGTATAATGTATGCGTAAAAATATATATATGTGTCATGTGTGTATAATGTATATGTATTGTGTACAGCCTCTGGCAATTTATGAAACTCAACGGCGTACTAAAACTTTATGAAAATAGTAAATATAGGTACAGTGTACTCAAGTAATCATGTAAATATTTTAAGAAACAGCCGAAGGTTTGTAAGTAGCATAAAATTGATCAATACCTATATATACGCACAATATTTCTCTCGATTTTATGTGTAAACGTTATCGCATATACTCGAAAAATTTAATTTATAGTTTTAAATCGATACACGTACCTATTTTATGAAAAAATTACTCCAGGTTTAGGTATAGGTATTTTTAAAAAAAATTATTATTATATAGCCACAGTAGGGTGTTCCTTCATTTTCAATCTTTGATTTATTCAGATTACACACCCCAAAGTAATTGTTTGAATGGTGATAATAATGAGTATTGTAAGGTTTGGGAATGATTGGAAATAATTAACCCGTGCAACAAGAGCATCAAACATTGATTTACCTTAATTTTTAAAGAAAAATAATTTTTTTTTATTTCTTTATCATGTCATAAAATACCTAAATATTTTTTTTTGAAAATTTAAAAAGAACTTTTTTTTTAGAAAACAACATTTTCTATGATTCATATTCCTAGCTATTTTTTTATAAACTTACAATTTAATAAGATAATTAGATATGATAATTAGACCAATTATAGTGGAAAAGTAAATTATCATATTCGATTTTTGAATTTTGAAAAAATATTATTTGAAAATTAAAATAAATTATATTAATTACTTTATATTGTAAAATAAATGTAATATACTAATATGTAATCAGACTAAAACAGTGTGGTTGCCACAACAACGTAGGTATTTCATATTTACGCATAATGCATATTATATTATTATCTTGATAATATAATGTTATTTTTAAGTCGTTTGTACACTCTCCGATACTATAATATATAAGTATCAATATAAGTGTAAAATAAAATTATTAACATAACTATATTATTTTTTAGTAAAAATGTATAATATATAAATATTATTAGGCATATGTACTTTTTCGCGAATTCATTAGAAAAGTTGATTTATTAATTTGGATAACAACTATATTTGTATAAAATTGTTTTAATTAATTTTGGATTTATATTTTATACACAATCGTTATTATTTATCATCCATACTTTTTATCACTCCTACTAAAGCTTTTAAAAAAATCATTTCTACGGTAATATTACATAATATTGCGGTTTCAACCCCTAAACATAAATAATATATAACGCTTGCTGCGGCACAGTCGATTTGTATGACTTGTACCAATTTCCGTATGCCTAGGTATTTAATTTAAATTTAAATACACACAAGAACCAACAGACAGACGACCAGACAGACGTAGTTTAAAGGAAGAAAAATTAAATTAAATGAAAAAATTCGTACGCGTACTATACCTAATACCTATGTACCCATATATAATATATATGTATAATATGTATACTATTAGTATATACCTACGCTGATACTGGGTTTACAACCTTCGGAATTGCATTCATATAGCAGGTGTGTGTGTGTATATATATATACATATAATAAGATATATAATGCATTGTAAAAACACACATACATACATCTCATCGGCAGCCAAACGCGTTTATACGGTATGTTTCATGAATAAATTTTACCGGGCTAGAAACCAATTTAAACGCACGCAATACCAGCGCCGAATACAATAAATCTTTGAGGCCGCGTGGTTTTTATGGACCAATTAAAAAATTATTGAAACTAAAAATATAACGGGAACAAAAAAAATGTTTATAACGACCCGTAGAGAGGATAATGGTAATATTGTATTTCTCAGTGGTTCGACCGCACGCGGGCAGATTGCTGTACATATGTATAATAATATTATTAAGTAAATATAATACATAGGTAATTCTCTACTGTTAACAGAAAGGATTTTAAATGTATGTGACGATCACGGTAGATGATTGTTAATAATAATAATAGTAATAATAATAAATGTACACGAAAACGGTTATTGTCCCATACAGAAATTTAATATTATTCAATATTATTATAACATTAAAATAACGAATTAATATTAGTATAACGTTATTATAATACTATTATAATATTATCATTACAAAATGCTGTCTGGGGTGCAAGATTTAATTGTTTCTTAATTTATTATATATTATATATATTCCCACTCTCCACCAGTTATTGTGTGTAATTTCTAAACAGATGAACACTATAACCATATTTTGCTCTTTTGTTTTTACAAAATAACTAATTTCAATTTTCAATTGAGTGAATTTTACACATCGTTGGTACTTTTAAGTTTTAAACCACAATACATCGTAGCTATCATAATATTTATCAACCCTTGAATATTTGTACAATTTTATTAACCACGGAAATGCTAAAATAGTAAAATCTCAAGTTCGTTAAATGTTTGGCAAAATGTTTAAAAAAAAAATACGACGAATTTACTTGTACCAAATACAAATACATGAATATTAGATTTTATATATTTTAACATGTATGTTAACATAAAACTAAACTGATGTCAAAAATATAGTTAAAAATATTTTATTCACAGGCGATTCATCAAGTGCTTCCACTCATAATTTAAAAAGTCTTAATTTATTTTGAAAATATTATTATTACCTATATAATTTTATGTCATTGCAAATCAAAATTTATATTTTTACAACTTGCTATCGTTATTATTTTTGTAAGTGTCTTACTTTTATGAATGACAACTGTCAACATACACTTTTAGTTTCATATTCCGCAGCAAAACATTAAGTGGAATAACTTAATGAGTTATAACTTATAAGTATTTAAAGTTTGGAGGAGTAGAGCAGCTGACTAACATTTTGCTGGGTATCTACGCCCTTGTGGTCCAGATCATTTAAGATGCAAACACTTATAAGTATAGTTATAAGTTATAACTGATTAACTACTCGTTCAAAATTTGATTTTTATGTATCATCCAAAATATATTTTGCTTTGAAATATGAAATTAAAAGTGTATCTTTTCATTTAAAAAAGTAAAATCATAATAAATGAAAACGATAACAAATTGTAAAAAAATATAATATTTTTCAAATTATTTTGCGATGAGATCAAATTATGTAAGCATAATTTGTACAAAAATGTTGAAATTTTTCAAAATAATAAGTGTAGATTAATGACACTTAAATTGTTCACAGAACATATACCTTGTATTCATCAAAAGTTAAGTTACAACCGAATTTTGAAATACATGAATTTAAAGTTCGAAGAAACTAGGTATATTAGGTACGTTATATATATATATATATCACGCTTACGTGATTTAGTATGTATATGGATGCAATTTAAATATCATTTAATAAACTGGTAATAGTTTTACTATTTAGTATTTGTGTCGACCCTATACTACAATCGTTAAAACAATTTAAAAATTAAATTAAATGTATCACTTTATATTGACTTATAAAATACTTTTGAAATTACACATGAAGTAATATAATATTTCGTAATTTCTTAACTATAGGTACCTATTATGTCTATATATTAACAATGAAACAATATTTTTCTACAACATTAATAAAATATACCTACCTATTAACAGTCCTGTAAAGAATACTTTTAAAAAGTACTTGAGTAAATACTCAAATACATTTTTTTTTAAAGTATTTAAGATACTACTCAAATACTTTAATTGTAAAGTATTTCAAATACTTTCAAATACTTTTGGTTTTTAAAGTGGGTTCTAACTATCGTATTATAAACACATAGGTAGTAGGTAATCTAATAGTTTTAAAGGGAATATTGTTATTCAAAATTCAATAACTATTTTTAGAAATCTGGTTTTCACAAACCTTTGGGCTTCGGCTAACACAGAAATACAGAATATTAAATAAAACTATTATTATATTATTGTAGTTGACAAAAATATTTTTCCAACCAATTATTTTGAATAAAAATAAAATGTTCGAAATAAAAAACCAAAGTATTCAATACCAAAAAGTATTTAATAAAAAAAAAAGTAATTAAAATACCATTCAAAATACTTCATGCTGAAAGTATTTAAAAAGTTATTCAATACCCAAAAAAGTATTTGAATACTTTTACTCAAATACTTTTACTAAAATACTTTACAGGACTGCCTATTAATAACCTACCAATGTAGTAAAATAATAAAATAAAATAAAATATGTATGTAGTGAATAATTGTAGTAGTCAATAAATCTATACTGTATACAATATATAGTGTATAAATTGACATTGTGTAAATTATATTCATAACTTACAAATATATAAATATATAATGTCCAACATTTGTATAAGGTCATTTAAGTGTCGAATAAACAACGCACTACAAAGTATTTTGAACGACTCATATTACTCACAAATGAGTTGTACAAGTCTTGTATACGTTACAATGTACCTAGAACGATAATTAAAATAACTCGTAAATCACCTAAGACTTATTTGTGTCATACTGTCATTGTTATTAAATTTAACAACATAAATTAAAACTATAAAAATATATAGTGTTTCAGGTTGTTCTTTCAACTTTGATGATGATCTCAGGTCAGTCAATATAATTGAAAACGCATGCGTGAGATTCTTAAAAATCATGAGTAAGTATTACAAAATAACAGCTTTTAGGGACGATGGATTTTTTGGGGGAATTAATTTTTTTTTTAAATATTTATCATTAATATTGTCGTTGTTGGTTTTTAATTACTTTAGTTAAATTGATGTCGACATCTAAAATAGAGTGACATATCGAAAAAAGAGTTTTTGGGTACGACCATTATTATGGTATGTCATGTATTGTTTATAATTGAATGAGATAAGATATTGTGGTACCTTTAAAAATCCATCATCCCCAAATTTATTTCTGATTTTTTTTTAGTTATGTTTTAACTTTTGAATTGTTATGAGAAGTTTAATTGGCAAGCACTTATACAGCAAGTATGCACTTTTCAACAAATTCAGTTAAATTGAAAATAATCTTTTAATAGTTGTGTTCTGTACCTATGTTTTTATTTGAAATTGTTCGGCTTTTAAACAAAAATGACAAATTATGTATAAAAATAACAAAAAATAATTTCAATCTATATTATTATTCTGAATTTAGGCAGGTATCCATATCGAATAATGTGCATTGCACATGTTTGTATATTTTTTACTCAGACGTTATTCCCGAAAAGGTACAGACGTTTAATTTTTTTACAGGTGTTCACATTTTTCTCCCCATTTACCATTACAACTGCTAGAATTGTATTATTGTCAATATATATGAGTTTTTAATGGATCTTCTGATTGAGATCCCAAATGCGGCTTACGTTTGAATTCAATGGTTCAATACAAATACAAACCAGTACCAATAACTCTCAGTTCACAAAGAATAGTTATTAAAAACAAAAATAAAATAAAAACTGTAGATTTAAAAAAAAAATGTGTTCACTACTTTCACTGATTTTTACGTACGTCTTTAACATTTTAAGCTTTTTAGTGCATTATTTGAACTATTTATTATTTTACTAAAATAGTTTATATACAAAGTACCTATATACGCGTGTTTTTAGCATGCGCATATCGCCACTGTGCTATGTTTACAACAAACGCATGTGTATACTATGATAGGTAATGACAAATATGCAAGAGTATACAATATACAATTAATTATAAACACGATTTTAGTTGTTTAAACCAATTACGTACAATACTGACATATATTTTAAGAAGTGCATTCCGCGTCAATGTGTGGTCAATCCGAACACACGAAAACAATAAAATTGTTGTACCTACCTATATTGGTTAATGTAGTACCTATCTATTGATCATTAGCTATTACCTAGACTATACATTCCTACTTAAAATTTGATCTATTTTACAGCAGCTGTAATATATTTTGCTATACGCTGTTTCAATAATTTGTTTTGTTCTACACAAGGCAATAATATATAATATACTATAGGTCCATGTATATATTATATTTTCTCCTTTATGGATATTGAGTAATGTTAATTCATTATAAATAATTTATATTTATGTTCGTAAATAAAATCAAAAGAAAATGTTGGTTAAGACATTTTAATTGGTGTTGTAGATACACAAATCATAAATAAATCATATTTAATATTTATACTAATAATGTTGACGAACTTCCCTAACCTATAATATATACAAATAATAATGATATTTATTTCATTTGAATTTTGAATAAATGTGGTACATATTTACTGATTGTTTAGAGTAAAGACTTCTGAGAAATAGTTTTACTTTGCTAATTTACTATTAAACCATAATGATTCATATACTGCATGTCTACAACTATAATGATAGTATATATATTAATTTAGAGTACTTTATGAGTTATGAGGGTGAATATAAAAATAACAAAGGGAAAGTTATACAAGAATTAATATATTGCTAATAATGCAAATAACTCATTATAAATATAAATCCAAATCTATTTGTAAACTATTTGTTTGACCAAGACTTTTGTTTAAAAATATAATTTATGAATAATTAATGTTCACTTGTTATTTAACACTTATGGTGTTGAAATAATAGAAATACCTAGTCATTTATAAATTACATGGCTATTATTATATTTATCATTTTTCCTAATAAAATAATTTAAAATTTATAAGTCATAATAAAAATAAAAATTTAAAACCCTCCATTAAATTGAAAATTCCTCCTTATTTTAAAAATATAAGATGAAGTTAATATAATAATAATTATGATAAATTAATTCACCCGAGTGAGAAATAGGACACATTATTTGACCCACCCCTTCCTCATCAGTCATCATCAAAGAATAATAACAAACAAGCCCAACATGCAAGAAAAACAATCCATCTCATTATATCAATGTTACAATCAATCACAAATTAAGACCAAATGCCCAAAATACATTTAACTACGAAAAATCTTTATCAATCCTCTTTCAATCAAACATTTAACATTTAACATTTAACGAAAAAAACACTGAAGCAATAGGTATATTTATTTTTCCATATGATAACTTAAGTCAAAAATTGTAAATAATGTTATTTTGTTTTTATTATAATCCGCAGTATCTAATCTAAAACTATGCTAATAACAATCGCTTATGAAGTTAGGTATAACAAATATTAATAATTAAAAAAAAAATAATAGGTAAATATTTCTAACTTTGTTTTTACACAAAATAGTTTTATATTTAACATATTTTATCTGAACTTGTAAACCATATAATCACAAAATATTTATTAAATTTAGTTATATAGGACTTTATAAACCAATATTTAAAAAAAAATATGATAAATATAAAAATTAACATAAAAACATGTAATTACTATAACAGTTGAAAATATATTAACATTTAAAATATGTAATAAATAATAGTCTTAAATTTAAAGGGTTTTTTAATTCTTTATTCAGATAATGTTAAGTGTTTCATATTTTGTTAAAAAAATATGCATTAACGGCATATAATATATATTACATTTAAATAGTTTTATTGTTATCCCTTTTTAATTTATTTATGACTAAATAGTTTTAAACAATATTTTCTTCTCACGTTTTTTGCTATTATTCAAAGTACCCAAATTAATATTATAATTAAAATAAATATAAACTCTGGAGGTTCATTTTAGTGTTAGAGGTAGTGAAATGTTAATTTGTTCTTAAACATATGCGTCATAAGTGTCCAAAAACCGCCAGAGTAGCGGTTTCCCACCCTTTTTCTGTGTACCTATGCCGCTTTTAAAAAATCAACCCCATGCTGGTTACATATTTTAAAATGATAATTACATTTACCAATTTGTAAGAATTATTCTATTGTTGCGTACATTAAGACAAACGGCAGTAAATACTGTATCTACAGTATAAACATATAAAAAATAAAAAGGAATTCTACCCAATCAATTACGAACAGAATGCACTTTTACAGTTAATAGGTACTCTTTTTTTTTAGTTAGTAATTTCAGTTTTTAATAACTTTACAGTATAGAAGATCAAAAGGTCAAATGCCATAAACATTAAAACAGCAGCTAATTAACTGAAAACAATCATCTTTATACTTGAAATTATAACTCAACAAATTTAAATAGGTACCTTCTATATAATAATATATGTATAAATCCAAATTCCAATTGATATTTTAAAGTATTTTAGTATTTACATATTAATGAATAATTATTATTTATAAGTTATACAATTTTAAAAACTAATGTTTTAAAATTATATTACATTTTATTATACGTTTCGAATACTTATTTGTTTTTAGTAGTAGGTACGTATTACAACAAAATTCTGAAACTTTTTGGAATGCAGTAGTAAAAAATGTTAATTTACAGAATTATGACAGTTGAATTGGTCATGACAAATGATATGTAAAAATGTTTTGCGTATAACGACGTGTAGTAAAAAAAGGCACTTAATATAGCCGGTAACAATAATTTTTAACTTGTATAATATATATTTGATTTCATAGTTTAAACCCTACTTACAGAGGCCCCCAAACTTTTAATAGTAGGTACGACTATTTAGGAAAGTCTTTAAGTTTTGGCCACAACCGAAATACTATAATGATCTTTTTTATCTAACTATTTTTAATAATAACATTATAACAAGTAAATTGATTCAATTTAAACAATAGTCTTAGGATTGTTTATGATTTATAAATATAATAATTTAGTGGGTGTGCCTACTTGTTTTTTATTACATGCGTAATCATTTTGGTAAATAAAATTAATAACAAATTAACTAAATTAACGGTCATCAAAAGTAAACTGCAAAAATATAAAATATGTAATATTGTTTCACATATTATTTATAAGGTAGGTAAATGTTTTTTTTCTGAATAATTTAAGGTTTTAATTTTATATAATGTGCCCGTGCAGTTTGAAAACCTCTGCCTGACTCTAATCATATAATAATTTTATAAAATAAGATAAACTCTAATAAATAGTTTAAGAATAATAAATATATCAACATTTTTTTAAAATTAGACCTATAATATAATTCGTAATCTCAGTATTTATTTATTTTTACAGTCATATGGCCGAAAGAAGCTATCGTAGCATTGTAAAAAAATAATATATAATACATAGGTATAGGTACCAGATACCTACACTATTTCATTTTATACATAACAATAAGATATTAACTGTGTAGATAGTAAAATATAGCATGGTATTCAAAAAATGAACGTCCAAAATCAGTACCAACTGGTAGGTACTTGATTTTTCCGACAATTGTAGGAAAAATGTTTTTGAAAAAAAAAAAATAATAATCCTATAATAATTGATGATTTGGACAAATAATTTCGGGACCCTTTAGAAATCAGAAAAAAATATATTATATACAGACAGTATTTTGAAAAGAGTAATTTGTGTAAACGATGTTTAAAGTATATATAAAAGGTTCGAACACGCGATTGATCTACGAGTACCTTCCTCTACCACGTTATTTAATATTTATGATAAACTGTCGAAAACGATTCAGTATATAATCCGTTGTAATTGGAGACGCGCCGCATTGAAAGCACTAGAAATTTTTGCATCAAACACTGCAGTGAGCCACACCGTACCTATATATAATAAGATATCTATTATATTACCTATAATATGTTATGTACTATATATGTGTAGGTATATTTGATATAATATAATATTATACTATGTATTGGATTTTTGAAAAGAAAACTCATAAAAAAAGTAAATAACATGTTACCATTTAAGAGTTATGGAACACATTATTGCCGTTTGCAAATGGTTTTGAACACGTGCTATACGTATAGGCGCGTGACTTTCGATCTATAAGAGTGTCAGAAGATTTAGTGGTACATTACCCGTTTCCCACGGCTTCGGGGTTCAACGTGCATGTATGAGTATATCTGTGTTTATGTGTGTGTGTGTGTGTGTGTGTGTGTGTGTATCAGTAATTACAGGTATAAAGTCACATAACGACATAAGCACGTCGGGGTTATAGAGCAATGTTTTTTATTTATTTATTTTTTTATCTTTATGGGCGTTATATAAAACGCACTAATGTTGGGTGTGTATAGCAGGTCGGGGCTCGCTGACCAAAAAATTGACGCCATTTACTTAAGACTATCATCATCATTGCCCGTCTATAAGGGTCGGTTCCACCCCCGGTACGATCTGACTGTCTCCGCGCGACCGCCAAACGTATCATTTGCGTGGCCCAAATGCCCTATAGTGTATATACATATACATGGATAAAAAGCGGCTTTGTTTGATTATGAATAAACAATAATTAATAGACGGGGTCATTTTATATATATAATGTGTGTGTGTGTAATGTGTATGAACATATTTCCACATCCTCTGTAGGTCTCGCACAATAGAATTATCATTCCCGTATATATAGAGAATATCATATATAGACGACACGCCTTCTGGTATTCACCTGTCTCCCCAATTGAGAACCTATTGCCGCCTTCCTATAGGTTTATTGATACTGATAATTTACTATAGAAGTAGGATACATCCTTAAAGTTAAAAAAAACGCGTTCCAATATAATATAATATGTAGGTACTAGGTACATCATTTTTACTTTTAATTTAACTTCTTAATTTGACGTTTTAAAACTTTTTTTATGTTTTCATCATTAATTATAATAATATGTACAAACTCACCGAACATTTTTGACTATGATGATGCTACTTCCGTAGAATGACAGCCAAAGATTTTCACTTCTAAAAATAATTTAGTTAAATCTTTAAAATGTTTTGTGTTTTTGAATGAATTAGTACAATTAGTATTGTGTAAAATATGGATAATTATTTAATTTACTATCTACAAAAATATGGACAGTTTTAATTTTGTACATTTTTTTTTTTTTATTAACTTTACTTGATACGTCGAATTTACACTTAGGTATTTTGTAATTTTAGGCTAATGATTGGTGACTAACTTATAATTGTTGATATTTAATGTAAACTATTCTCAAGTATAAGTATAATATATAACTTGTGTTTATGCTTTATTGTTTTGTTGGTAGGTGTCATACATAATACGTTATACTATACCATTTACACAAAAAAGTAAAATCATTAAATAAGTATTGTATCTTTCATTGTTAACAAGCTTTGTATGAGTAATTTATTTTTATTTTATACATCGCATTTAGATAGGCCTTAAGCGTTAACGTAACCACTTAAACTTTCTCTGATAATTAATGTATTATAATGTTAATGCAAGTTTTGATGGTAACACAGACAATAATAAATTGCGTTAGCGTAGTGCACAACTTGAGCTAATTAAAATTAGACTTTTTGAATTTCGAATAAAAGTCTTAAATCCTAATATAGGTAACATATTATTTAATATTTTTATACAGTGCTGATGACTGATGAGTTATGATTTGGGAAATAATTGCGTTCAACTGTTTTCAAACAATGAATTAGACGCGAACCGAGCAAAAGCATTAGCTAGCCGATACGATGTATTTTTTAAGAAAATGCCGACTGAAGTTTTTCGTAACGTGCTGCTATACTGTAGATTACGGGCCCGCGAGCATGGGAACTACGACATCTGCTGCAACGACGGCGGAGAAATATTTCAAAACGGCATTCACCACTACCGCCGTTGTTCGAATGGAAAACGGCGAATTTGCATTAACTCGGGTGGTGTACCCTGCGGCGTCAAACCAGTGCGTGTTGGCTATATATATATAGGTAGTGGTAGTCGCGCGCGTGAAATTATTGTTTTAAAGATATTTTCACTCTACTTGCCGCCGTAAATTCACCACATATATATACAGTAGGTGCATATAGTACCTATACTTCAACTTCATATTTATGTATATATGTATACAGAATATACACGTACGGGAATATAATATATTATATAATTGTATGGATAAAATATGTGAATGTATGTATTGTATTGTATGGATGTGATATACCTATATTGTGTTAAACTACTCACAATATCGTTCGTATATCTCGGTTCATACTTTGTTTGGAATTTTATTTTTCACGGGAGCTCTAGCTGTAAAATACGATTTCATCTTATCGAACGAATCAATTTAATTGTACCTATTTTTAATGCTTAGGTCGTCACATCACCTCGAAACCATGATATAATTCTTAATGTTTTCTCAAATACGTTTTACATTAATTGTATTCTCATTGTACTAGCTAATAAAATAATAATTTATCTAATTATGAATCTGCACGAAAAACGTATTAAAATAATTTTTAAGCTTAAGATTCATACATTTATTATGAAATCGTGACTTTAGTTATCTACCAACATAGGAGAACCCTTTGAACAAATAATAAATTCCATGTTAATGAAGTTGCAATAGTAATTAATTAATAATATTTTTTATACCTAATTCTATAAAAACATTTTAATTGTTATTTTATCGAATTCGCGAATTATAATATATTATGTTATGTTGTTATATAATAATTAATAATAAATAATATAGAATATTTATTTAGAAACGATAATATATTATTTACAAGCGCGTATATATAATAGTATTTTTATGGCAGATAATATGGTTTTTCTAACATATAACTCTCTATCTCCAACACAAGCTTTGCATAAAGGAGATAGATAATCGAAAAGATTTTAGTTATTCATAAGAATAATATAGTTATTATTTTAATAATTTGTTGTAGTGACTTAAAATGTCCACATTTATAGGTACTTATATCATCATTTTCAAAATATTTTAACTAATTTTTGGCTATTTATACCACAACCTATTCACAGTCAGTACCTACATTAATATTAGTTCCTACAAGTTTCATTTCATCATCTCCCCCATATCATCTAAACCCATTTTCATGGACTTTTTATCCTTAGTAGGTACCAACACAAAGTTCAAAACTACTCGTATGCAACATTTTGATTTTAAAACGTCAAAATTTCCAAAAAAATTATCCTTTAAATAATTTACAGTAGAAAAGGGAGTTCTCATTACAATAGAAGTCCTTGTGCTGTACGAAAAATCTCAAGAGTTTGGAATATGGGCTCAAAGTATATTTCAAAAATCCAAATATCAAATTTTAAATAACTGCGTTTTTGAAGTAAAAAGGCGGTGAGCGTGGTTGGTGATTTAATCTGTTTATATAGGTAGGTATATAAACACTCGAACCCCTTTTTCACCAGTTGTGGCTTTTATTGATGAATTTGTTTTTGATATTTCATTATTTTTACATTTATAGAATTAATTTTACTGTTACAAATATTAATTTATGAGGAACAGACGGCAATAAAAAAAATAGCAATCGGACGTAAAAATTGTGAATATGTATTTGAATATCAAAATATAATATTAATATCAAATATCAGGATTATAGTACTATCCGTGGTCTATAGTCACGGGTTTAATGATTTTTAATTTAAATACGGAAAGAAAACCATGTGCAATAGTTATATAATTAAATGAAGTTTTTAAATATTCTCTATTCGACATGCGGAATACGTCTAAATGCGTATACCAATACCCAAGAACGGCGGGGGCGTCAGCGAGCCTCCACCTGACCGCAGAGATCGATGTACCGGTTGACAACCGGATCGGCCGCAGCCATACTGTTTATAATAATAATAATAATAATAATAATAATAATAATAATAATATTATGCACGCGCACACGACCTGTACATACATTATTATTTATTGTGATTTCGTATTACACACACGTAAAACGGACACAGTCGTCCGTCCTGTCGGCCGCGTATTGGTCGGTGGCGCGCGTGCAACCATCCCGGAGTGGGAGCTGCCGCACAACTGGTTTCACCTCGTCGGGTGGTGAGCTTTTCGCGCGGCCGACGACGACGTCATCGTGGTCGAATCTTCGTTGCCAAGGCAACGTCGCCGCCGCTGTGCGCATTATTGTTATTACCATTACTATAGTCACTACACACACAATATTATAATAATATCTAATATAAAAATATAATGTATTATATTTCGATCGCCACTCGGCCGGAGTAGGAGGTGTTGTGTTCGCACGATTGGTCGCGTAGATACGGCTCGTTTTACTATCCACTATTATTATTATTATTATTATTTAATCGCCGTCTTTCGCCTCGGTCTACTGTCTCGGTCGTCCTCGTCGCACTGCACATAATAGGGTTGTAATAAGATTAACCATAACCTATATAGGTACGTACTCCCTTCGTCGTCCGCCACGATTTCGATTGTCTTGGCGACACCGCCGCACCTGGTATGATCGTCAACCACCGCTGTAGTACCGGATCCGCGTGGAAGGAAGCCGTCGGGCGGTTGCGGCAGATCGAGAGGGACGATCGGGCGTTTGTGCGAGACGCCCCGAACACCGACAGAAACCTGGTGCGCGCCACGGCAGCAAGGCTGTACGTTAGGTATATTATGATAATATTATATTGTGCATATTATTATTATTATTATTTCGACGTGCTCTTGTGTCTTGATAATATTACATTGTACAGCAATAGGTAACCGTTGTACCGGCGACCGATCTGCCTCCCCGCCAACAGGTAGATCGAATAATTAATATTTCGCGTGTGATGTGTACCTACACCTACCTATTTATAATATAGTGCCGCAAACGTTATTCAAATTTTAGATCGTCGTCTCAATCTCTGAAACTCCGACAGTCGTTTGGCCATCTCGTAATCGCGTATACAATTATTATTTACTATTATTATATTATCATATTATTATGACAACCGTTTAATAATATAATATGTATGTATAACCGACGAATTTTATAATACCGATGTCCGATATGTAGTATACGATAACACACGCGAATACCCACCCAATGTGCTAATAACAAATTGATTAAACGGTAGCCGAGTAAAAAAATTACTATAATACGAACATGTCAGTTGAGTGTGAATTTATAATTTAAAATTATGAACATAAAATATAAATATTATATAGTCATTATAATATTATGTAGCATCGATAATACATTTTGACAGTAATAATAAAATTTTATTCATCATTTATAGTACGCAAATATTTTTTTTACCACTGTAAAGTTTTTATTAATAATTATTGGTACCTACCTATTATTATTGTTAAAATTATTTTTATTTTTTTTGATAGTAACACATTATGTGTTAAGTTTGTTACAAATCAACTTATTTTCATAAAAAAAACTGTATTCATTATAATAATCTATACTAATATATATTATAAAGAGGAACAATGGTTTGTTGGTTCGGGGTAATCTCTGGAACTACTTAACCGATATTTAAATGTTTTTTCCATCAGTAAGCAACACTATACCAAGGATTCTATAGGTTATATTTTATATCAATTAGGGCCCGTTTTACAATCATAGTTTAAACCTCGGTTACACTTGAACCACTGATTTTACCGGCCGAATTCGGTGGTTTAACCGGAGCTCAACTATTGTAATACGGGCCCTAAGTGTCCTTTATTATTTTTTTTATTGAAAATTTGAGAATTTTTCATAGAAATAATATAAATAATAATAATAATAAATTTATAATATTTTTTTTTTTTTGTTTATAATATCTATGGAGATAAGATAAGGTATATCCCCTAGAATTTGTCACGGGAAGTTTTGAACATCACTACGTTGGGTATTAAATGACGAATTTAACATAAATTTAGAATAATAATTATAGAGTTGGTATTTTTAACGGGTATAATTTAACGGGATCAGCAAAATGAGCTTGAAATTTGGAATAGTGGTTCACTGGTTACTCTAATGATCTATAGATGCATCTGTGGAATAAGAAAGGATTTTCCGAAATTCACATGTCAATGAGGTTCTCAAACAAAGATTTTGAGATTCAGGGTAGAAGTTGAAACTTTTTTTAGTTTATAATGGTTGCCATTGCGGTTACTCGGGCAGATCAGGTAAAAGCATGCATAAAATCGTCACGTTTTTATGGCTTCGATTAAAGAAAACTATATCTTAAAACCAAATTTATTTATTTATGTGTGTGTATAGGTTGTATACTAAAAAAATATTTAATTGAATTTGAGGAAAATCTCAAAGATTGTTTTCAGAGATAACAGAAAAATTTAAAGAGTCAATAGTTAAAATTACTTTTAAGAATATACTAAATGCTAAATGCCTAAATCCAATCCGCGACTTGTGGTTGCCCATCTAGGTTAAATTATTTCCTAAAGATATAGGCACACTTACGCCAAATTGCCCGTGAACTATGGTACACTAATACTAAGGTACCCCTATTATAGTAGGTATCGTATATATACTATACCTATAGAATTTGTCAATAATGTATAGTGTTATCAATTATCACGATATAATATTTATTTGGATATAAGTACTTATATAAAAAAAAACATGCATTCAATTAATTTCCCCTTAAATGTTTTAAGATATATGGTGACTAGTAACGAACTAACGGCATGCCATAACAACATTATACAACCACAGTTACGGATTTTTATAAAAAAATTATTAATGTGCACTTTTGGACGTATACTTGAACTCAAACAAATTCTTATTGGTGAAGACTTCTCAATATACACGTATGTTTGATTAAAATACATTATTATTTTATACATTTTTAAATGTTTATGCGGATGTATACAGACCAATAATTGAAGAATTGAATAATATGAAAATAACCTATGACCAGTTTGAATTAAGTATACCTCGATGTTTCCGAAATGAGAGACTATCATTTTTAAACGATATGGACAATAAGATAGATGAAATAAATAACCGTATTTTAATAGAAAAAAACAATAACTTATTAAGCGAAATAAAAAACGAAAGTATTGAAATAGACGATGTAAAGCGGTCTAGCACTAGTCAATTGATCAGTCATGAATCATCCGAATCCTATTTCGATGTAGATAAATTCGTTTTTGATACACAACCTGTAATTACATTTGAAAAAATTACAAGTGCAGATAATTCAAGAGAATTGTCTATAAAACTCATTCAAAAACATATCAGAGCAGTAAGAGATCGTGTGGCTGTCAATGAATGTATATGCGTTTAAAATATTTATGTTATAGAAACTAATATTATTGAATATTTTTTAATCTATTTATAGTTTTTGTTTAATTTAGTAATATTTGCTAGAATAACTAGAAGCAATATAATTTCCGGGAAGTATAAACAGCCTAGCAAAGAGAAAGGCCAGGAAGCGGCAGTTAAGATTCAACGATTTTGGAGACATTATCGAATAATGACAATAGTTAATGCTAGGAAACTAAAACGACACATTCAACTTGGTAAATTTATAATTAACGTTTATCAATTATAAAAATGTAACTTAATTTATTTTGAAGTTTGATTTTACTCATATCTACTTTTGAAAAGTAATTAAAGTATCATATTATTCGAACTAAAACTATATTTATGAAATAATAAATTGTGTAGTTTACATATTGTAGAGTTTATATATTATTAAAATAATAAAATTTATGTAAAATGTTTATAATAGGTATGTTTATGACTAGTGAAAAACTGAATTTCGATATTAATCGTGAACTAGAGGATACAATTCGAATACAACAAACTGAAGCAGATATAGAGTATCGTAAAATTATAAGTAAATTGGAAGACAATTTTATCCAACGCAACAAATATGAAATAATAGAAGAAATCGAAGATGAGCTTAGGGCATACGTGTGGACATATTTTGAAATGTGTCATCATTTACCGTCTTGGCCGAATTCAAAACCTATCATGTTCTCTGACGATGATGATAAAATTATTGGATTACCCCCGATAGGTAAAGACAATATTATTCCAATATAACTTATACAATGGTATAATATTATAGTATATGGTTCATAATATGTTTTAAATTGTATCTAGTTTTATCGCCAGCTATCTTAAAACAGTTAAATATACCGAATGTACATTATAAGTCAGCATTAAAACAACGATTACCACTTGGAGGTTCAGCTATTATTCAAACAGGAAGGTGGATGACTATAAAAATGGCTGAAATACTTGCAATGTTAATTATAGAATTTGAAAATAAACCAGCAAAAGAGAGAAATGTTCTAATCAAACAACTGGCAGAAAAAAATAAAATTGTAATGTGTTTAGAAAAAAATCGATCCGTAGAGTATATTTATACAATAAATTTATTATATACGTAGGAAAAAGCAAAAAATGTTGAAACCGCAAAACTTAAGGAAAGGTTATTAGCAGCAATTAAAATTGTGGGCATTGTTTTGGAATCAAGTGAGTTAACGGAATGGTTTAAAGAAACGTTTAATGAATATGATAGTAATTGGGCGTTAGATAGTGGAATCGAAAATGAACCTAGGGAAGATCTAATAAAATCTGAAATTTATTCAAAGGCTCAAGTGGAACTTAGAACTATAGTTGATGAAACCATTAAGGAAGAATTAAATATTCTAAAAATGGCATATGCCCAGGATTTGAGTAAAATCGTTATTAAAATATTTTATACATTTAAAATGTTAGTTTTTAATATGCACTATATAAACTGATTACAGAAAAGAAATATAAAAAACCAAAAATAAAAAGCAAAAAAATAAAAAAAGGTCGAAAAAAAAAAATATTAACACCAGATCCAAATGAAATCTTTGAAGAGTTGGTTAAAAACAATTTAATTAAAAAGTCAGTAACCTCTAGATTTATAGATTTTCAAGGAGAAGTATCATTCAGCGCTAGTGTATTAAGAGAAAAACCATATTATTCTGATCCACCATATTGCTTAGGTGATATACGTCAAGTAAGTTAACTTAACTTGACTGGATTTCTCTCCAGAAATTATATATATTTTTTTGTTACTTATATACTTTTTTTTATCATTATTAATTAAAGAGCTTTATTAGTTACACAATCATATTATTATATACCATGTAACACACTAATAGTGGCCAATGACCAATGCAGTAGAGGGCTTGTATTTAAAATAAAAAAAAAATTATAGTATAATTTATAGCTTAACAATTAAGTACCTATAAATAGTAAATACAATAGATATTTATTTATAATCATTCAATTTCAATTATTTGATCATACTATGATCATCATACTAATAGGTATACCTAATATTAATAATAATAAAAAACGAATTTAATTAAGTCTAATTATATATTAATTCATATTTGTATAGATTATCAAAGAGTTTTGTGTTATTGGTTTGATTTTTGAGGAGCTTCGTACATTAAAAAATATTGAATTCAGTCGATCACTATTGATAGCTGGTCCAAAAAAGTCTGGAAAATCAATGTTAATAAATGCAATATGTACAGAAACTGGATCATTAAAGGTCGAATTAACACTTAAGAATGTGTCAGAAAATTATCCAGAACTTTCAAAAATAAATAAATTAGTCAAAAGTATTATTCAGGTATAATATTACGTGATACCTCCGTCTTTTTAAATACAGACAAAATCATGTACATCTTTATAGTTTGCTACAACATATCAACCAGTTGTGATCGAAGTGGATTTAGCTGATGTTCCATTTTATAAGAAAATTCCAAAAGATTTAAAAGTATATAATCCAAATTTGATGGCAAAGTTGATGATAAAGCTTTTGAAATCATTCAGCAAATCTGATCGTATAATAGTTATAGGAAAAGCAACAAGCCCTTGGTTGACTGCCAAAACAAAATTAGTATGTATTTAATACTATACTAACATATAAAATATACATTAAGTTTGGTAATGTTTATTTAATAGCATTATTATTATATGATTCATGAAGTAAATAATTTATTTTATTTAAAAATATAACATACGAAAACCATAACTAGGCATATTACATAATTAATTAGTAAAATATTTATCATAAGAATGAAAAAAAAAATTATTAATTTTTAATAACTTTTACATAATGTAAGACTGAAGTTAATAATAATGTTCAACTTTCACGGAAAATTAATTATGGTTTGTCTGTTAAAATATTTAGGACGTGCGTATGAACCTATAGTGATTTAGATCAGAGATTCCCAAACTGTGGGTCGCGACCCAAAAGTGGGTCGCGATTATATTTTTGGTGGGTCGCGCTATAATTTGATATAATACATATTTTTCGTTGATGTTCAAAGTTCAAATACAGTTTTTCGTTAATCGTTATCTGCGAGATTGACGATTACGAGTTTACAGCACCGTATCAAACAGATTAATAGTTAAACCTATTGAAAAGAAAGCGATTTATCTGAAACAAATTAGTGTTAGTAAGTACCTAAATACCTAAAAAAAAAAAAAAGGTCATTCAATGTATTGTGGGTCGCCAAGTTTTAAAAAATTCTCAAAATGGGTCGTACAATAAAACGTTTGGGAACCTCTGATTTAGATAATAATTAATAAAGTCATCTTAAATTAAGTTATTTATTAATACAGGAGAAAGATAAACTATAATAATGAATTAATAACAATCACTAGAGACATTTATATATGTATACCTACATACTATTAGAATATTAAAAAAAAATAAAAAGTTAGAAAAATAATTTTCAATAACAATAATTAAAGTATGTTTATGGGGCTTTGAAGTTTTGTGTCTGTTTTTATATAAAGTCATACACTTATTGCTTATACCTACGCATTACACCATGCACACATTACACATACATTATAGCTTTATTACGTTGGCACTTTTTTTAAATTTAAATTTTGGCTGCTCTGGCTATTAGTTACATAATATACATAACATTATAGTTAACATTATGTATAGAAAAAAATTGAGTTTATTAAAAAATTAATATTATTTGTAGGTACTTAATATAATATATAAAACAAACAAAATATAAAATATTTTCAACGACTATTTATTTTTGGATTTATTAATAAATATTTGACGTTGTGTCCTTTTTTTATATTTTTGATTTGATTCAAAATTTTGATGCACATAATATATTTAAATTAAAGGTACTATAATAATATAAATTATAATCTATTAAACCTATGTACCTATGACTATAAAGATTTAAATGTATTTTAAAGTATAATACAAACTATTACGAAATATTCAAAACTACTATTAAATATTAAAGGAAAAGAACAAGATGGGATATCATCCCAAATAGATACAGCAGTTTTGAGATATCCTCAGATATTCATGGTTCAGGTGAGTTTTTCTTATATACCGTATTAGGCCCGCCCATCGATATTTCACTTGAACCAAACCACGAGGCTGTTCTCAGTCGAATCGCGACAAGCATCTAGGACAATGTTTTATGTTGTCTTGCTTTTTATCGATTATTATACACATGTATAGTACACATTTGTGTGTGTGTGTGTGTGCGCGAGTGTATAAAAAATTAAAAAGAACAATAATAACACAGTGCGTGTGTGCGGTGTGCCAAGTCCAGAGATTTTTACTTACGATATTATATAGGTACCGAACGGTGACGGCGGCGGGCGGACGTGAGGGATGGAGAATGGAAAAAAAATGCTCATAATACAGAGGAACCTGTAAAACCTAACGTGCTCGTTACACTATAGAGTATAGAGCGTATACCATATAATTATTCCATTCATTAACCGCATACCTATGACACGGAAAATCTCCACATCCCATCACATCCATTGTCTCGGCATTTACACGGACCTATAAAGCTTGGGCCATTATAATTATGATTAAACGATTTTTGTTTTTTTTTTTTTAAATTTTTTTGTTTATAATATGATACGAAATAAATATGATTCACTGCTCTCTCGTTTATGCGCTCGCCGTTCGCAAGGGGTTAATTATGTCACGTATACGGATCTAGTAAAATGTTTCAAAATTAAATGTAATTATTTATATTATTAATAACATAATTTTATATTAACGAGTTGTATGTAGGTACATATTATTAATACTATTAAATATTAACAAATACGTCTCTGTTTATTTTATTTTTAAAAATACGCTATATTTCAATTCCTCTAAAACTATAAAAAAAATTAAATTAAATATTATTTTTAACTGTTTAGGCATATTCAATTTTTAACTAAATGTAATAACTGATAAGTAATAACCGTTAAAAATTAAAATATTTATGAATTCAAATAGAAAGTAATAAAGTATAAATATAATGAGATGGCTGTTGTCAGCTATTTTATAATATATGATTTATGAAATTTAAAATAAACTAATGAAATAATAACATTGAATAAGAATTAATTTAATGTAAATATAACAGAATAATAAATAGCATCATTAGAAGTCTATGCCAAAAAATATTGTTACTAATAATTTAATTGAAATAAATATATTTTCAGTCAAAAATATTTGAAACCATAGTGTTCACCGTGCCTGATGACTGTACTATATTTTTATTTCTCAACGACTTACTAATGAGCTACCCAATAGTCAGCCGAAGATTTCCAATTACACCTTTGGCTAAAATGTTGGCCGGATATTCAAAGCAGATGATAGCCGACATTGTGGCCGAAGTAATGACCACTGAACGGGTGCTAAAAATCAGACAATGTCCATTGAATCCCGTGGAGTTTGTACCCGTAATGTTAAAATATCCGAAGCAGAACCCTCAACAGTTTGAACTTTACAAAAAGTGGTATGACAAATATGTGTCTATGGGTAAAAGAAAAGTATCAGAAATGGAAGCAAAACTAGCATTAATAAATAAAACAACAAACAAAAAATAAAAATAAATATTTGTAATGTATGAGATCTCATGAGTCGACTCACATCGTGAGTATTTTAGAACTAATGAATTAATTTGCAATATAATAGCTGGTATAGGTATAGTATAATATAATGTTATAGGCTTTCATAAGGTAACTACAGTAATCATACCGCTGCAGTAAGTTAGAATACAATTATTTAAATAATTCAAATTTTTCATTCATCAGTGACCAATAAAAAATTTTAATTTGTATATGTTTAATCGATCACTGATAAATGAGCGATACGAATGAAACAAATTTAAATTGTATTCCATTTTACTGCAGTAACTTCATGAAAGACTATACATTATAATATATTACCTATATAATATATATATCAAATTAGGTAATCTGTTAGTGCCAAAATATTGTTAACTTACGATATGAGTCTCATACGTTACAATTTTTATTTTTATTTTTTGTTTGTAATTTTATTTATTTTTTTTTGTTTTCATTTCTAATATATTTTTCTGACACCTATATTTACTTACATATTTGTCATACTACTTTTTGAACAGAAGGGATTTACTGTGAATTGTGATAAATAATAAATCTGATGTTAATACGTTAAGTTGAATATAGAGGCATAAATATTAAATTATAAATTATAAAAAGGGTAAACTTTTTTGACAGAGTAAAAAGTTTTTTATCGACAATAATTAAAAAATACTAAAAGAGAAAAAAAATAGCACTTCATCATTAAAATCAATATCACTCCGTTCAAAATTTAAAAAACTGAATTTACAGTTGTGTAATACCAAAATTTACGAGGAGATATATATATTTTGTATAATATAAAACGATGTTCTAAAAGAAAAAAATTAAAAACCAACAACAAGTTATTCTATGAAAAAACGTTTACGGTTAATAACCAATGATAAAAAAAAATAAAAACTATAATTTTGTGGAGTGGGGGTATTATACGTACATTTTTTTATCTATATATATGGCGGCCGCTATATATATCTCAATATATCTACTTATAATAAATAGGTACGTAAGTATACCGATAATTCGACGATAATACATCGAAACTGCGATAGGGGTGGTATAGATAAGACAGCTAGTGGCGGAAAAAGCAAGAGCGAGAAAACCGACTCGAAAATCGCACGCACCCCACGCAACTTGATGGCGGCGGCGACGGCGGTAACGAAGTATTCGTTTTAATAAAATCGGACTCGCGACTTTTTTTTCGCCAATCCAATTCGGCGGCGGCGGCAGATTTTATTACGCGGTCCGCCGGGCGCGCGACTCACTTCCGTTGCGCGGGAGTGGCAGGCGGCAGAGTGGACTATATGAAGCGGGTGGGTGAGAGGGCTCGGGTGGGTATACGCCGGTGTGACGGAAAAGCGCGGTGTTGGTGTGGGTGTGGGTGAGCGATGAACGCCGCGCGGCGTGCGGTTGCCAAGGGGCTGACTGACGTGCGCTGGACGCGCGACGGCCGCTCGGGGCGCGACGGTTGGCCAGGATTGGGTGTGATTGGGCGGTGAGGGTGGGTGAGTTTGCGCCCGGAGCGCATTGATCGGCGCGAAGTTCGCACCGCGGCCCGCGCGCCAGCGTACACTCGCGCGAAAGCTCAATATGGACCCCGCTCGCGCACTATGTCCCGCTCGAGCGTCGCGCGCGCGTACACGCACACACGCTGGCCACAGCGCGACATATAGGATACCTCTCCCCCGCCACCTCCGACCATTTTGTTATACTCGAAGTACCACGTCACTGGTATTATAACGTTATTATTATTGTTAAGATGTAGGTACCTATACAATATATAATATAAATGTATTTCAATTGGTATACCAACTACACCATAGCTAGTATTTGTGATATGAAATAGGTAGATATTGGTAGGTACCGATCAGTGTACACGGTAATGTCGTTTATTTTTTTTTATTGTTGGTATTATTATAATTATTTATCGTTGACTTAAAGTAACAACATTTAATATAATAAAAAAAAAAATGTTCTATACATCCAATTATCCGTTAAATCCAAAAACTGCACACTTTTAGAAGGTTTGTTAAAAGTTAAGACACAACATTTTGAAGATTAAAACCGCACACTTTTTAAGATTGTTGTAGCCATACACTGTTATAGCTATTAACGTTAGTTAAGTAGGTACTCTTCACAATAATTGTATACGAATTTGAATCTTCTTTGTAGACATTTTTTTTGTTCATTCTAGGTGACAAGAAATAAGAATATCACAATTTTAAAAAAAAATTTAATGTTTCAACTAAACTTTTAGGTAAACTTGGTGAAAGTTTTTAACGTTCATAATACTTCTATACAGGTTTGTAAATTAAAAATATGGTGTGATAGTTTCCTATATAGATACTTACAATGAAGTACGCGGTTTTCGTCTATCGATCTTTTTTAAGTCGAAATCATAAGTGCGGGGGTTGGACGCAACCAAAACTTTCAGAAGCATAAATAACATAAAAATAAAACAATAACAAGGCACAATAGTGTATATCTTTTATATGCCTCTGGGCGTCACGCTGTGCTCAATAATTATTTTCTGAATAAAACCAACTAAACATTTTACTAAAAAAATACGTGAACATAATTTTATCGCAAACCTTTAAATTTTGTATTATTTAATGTACCTTATTCAATGTATAATATATGAATAGGTAGTATTAAATAATGTGTGTAAATTTATTTAAATTCAAGTTTCGATTGAGCACTTGAGCGCGGTCAACATTTATAGAAAATGTAAAATTACACAACAATACAAGTATATAATAATAATATAACCTGATAGATTATGTAGGTACATTTTAATAGTATATTATACTATAGGTACGTTTATAATTATGATTTTTGAGAAAAAATAACTTTGGAATGTACTCTAGCGACTAATGAAACGAATTATGATAAAAAAATAAATAGCATATGTTCTTGCGTTCCTGCACAAATCAAAAATATTTTTTATTGGAGTTATTATAGACGTATTGATCACGAAACTATTTTATCGTGGTTTAAATCGGGTTAAGTGCAATTAAGACACTTTGTAAATAATGGTCGTAGAGGCGTCCTAGTAGGTACGAAAAACCTGTGAATATTATATCTATACATAGATGAATGTGGAGCGGTGACGACACGAGGTATTTACAACTCACCGTGAAACTAAACTACACAGTATATAAGCGATATATAGGTTGAAGTGAACGCGTATGTAGTGGAAACCTAGCTTAACTCTTAAGGTATAAAAAGAAAATTAATGTTAACCACGTGGTTTAACTGAGCACATATTTAGAATAGGTACTTATTAGTGAATCACGGTTTGGGTTTCGCTGTGGTCTGTGAGCACTGAGCTGCGAAGGCGCCTTTAGTTCGTCTTAAAGAAAAACGCCGTGGTCGCCCATTATTATTCTCCTCGATCAAACCGCTTTCGCGTCGCTGTCCGCGAATGCGTATGCAAGTGTGATGAAATTTCAGAGGAACGATTTTGTGCGAGCTCATCAGTCATAATTTTCGGTTTGATGAAACACATCGACCGTTTCCCCAGGGAACCGCGTTCAGTTAAGGGGCATATCATACACCTATATAATATTCACAGGTTGTTTGTATATAGAGACAGACGGTTATTCATACGCATCTTCGACCGTTATAAGCATTATTTTTAGTATTAATTATTTTACCAACGTCTAACGTTACTAACGTCTAATGTGTGTATAGTGTATGTATAGTGTATGCCTAAACACATTTGTAAAATGTTAAACCATTGTAAAATAGTCACGTTTTACCTGGCGTACGCATTCTGTCGATTTAAATTGTATAACTTATTATATAGCAATATAATCATATAAAATAGAATTTAATAAATTGATACAAATTATGCATTATGCATAAAAAGATGTTGAGCGTGCCAATGTATTATCACGTACTATGTATTTAAAAAAAGTGCCTATTATTATTGGAACCTTGGTGGAGTACATAACTTTACCAATGTCATATCTGTATAGTACAGTAACCACAGTAACATAACATATTACCGTACGGCGTACAGCCCATAATAATTGCCCATATTTCCATACCAATTTACAAAATATTAGGTATCTAAGGACTAAGGTCCATTAGGTATTTCTATACTAGCTGTAGTTAGGCCCATGTAAATTTTGTCAAATGTATTGTTTTTATTAGGTAATCGTTCATAATTGTAGTTTTAAGTACCATAGTAACGAATAAAAAAATATCTATACCTATAAAATCCAAATACCACTTAGTCACTGATCGCTGTAACTCAAAAACTACGTAACGTACGAACTTGAAATTTGGAATAGAGATTCTTCTCATATTTTCACCATGCATTAAGAAAGGATTTTCTGAAATTCGCATTTTAAAGAGGTGCTCAAACAGAGATATTGAGTATCACGATGGAAATTGGAAATTTTATTTTTATTTATTAATAGTTGCCATTGGTTACAGTTTACAGTAGAAATTAGTATTTATTTATTATTGGGTATTCGGGCAGATCAGGTAAAAGCTTGCATCAAATCAAATTATTGAACATCGCCTACCAGGATTGCTGAGTTGCACTTACTGCAGCAAGTTACACCCAAAAAAAGTTGAACAATCATAATTTTTTTAAGAGTTGCTATTTTTACGGACAACAAAGTGCGCGGGTTCAGTTAGTAATATTATAATATTTTTTCAACTTAAAGGCTATAATAAATATTAATAATATAAAAAATCCAGACTGACAAACAGTCTTCGCTTAGAATCGTTTTTCTTATACAATGATATTACATCATTGAATTCAAGTTTAATACAATCCATTATACATTGACCCACTTGTAACCTACTGTACAGCTGAACGATACCCACTTACCTGCTTTTTTATTATTATATTCATATTTACAATCAAAATTATTGAACACGCTTATATATACTTTATAAACAACAAGTGCTACCTATTTTTTTAGTCAGTATTGGCTATTTCTAAATAGCTTTTTAAAATTTTGAGACTATAATTCCAAATAAATACAATTTTTATACAATAAATTATTATAATTTACACCCATAACCCAAATTTATTAAATTTAGCTTATATTTTATGAATATTTGTATATTTGTTATAATAAATATATTTTATTTACCAATATTTTTTTTACCAACTTTAGTGAATGTAAAAATATGCGACCACCACTGAAAAATACCTACAGTAGGTACCTATACATATTATGGTCGTAATACAATTTACAATTTAAGTGCTGCTAATATAATCTTAACTATTAATTAAACATAAACGTAACATAAAAATATAAATTAAAATAATATAAATCTTATGATAAAATAATTTAAAGTAATGAGAACAATATTAGAATACATAGTGGTTTTATTGGAGCTAATTTTGATAGTGTCTCTCTCTCTCACACACATTACATAGTTTTAAGTTGAAACATATATTATGTATGTATATTTTATTTTCTATGAATGATGATAATGAAACATAGAATATGACTTATTTTTTAAGCAAGTTGATAAAATAGTAGGCATAGAATTTATTGTATTTGTATAAATTTGATAGATTTGTAATGTGATAACAGAGTAATGCCATAATAGTAATTTAAAATTCAATTGGTATCAAAAACAAAGTGAAACGAAACTTTGATATCTTTATCGTTTCGTTAATCAGGGTCGTTTTTATTTTATTTCAGAAAAGTTTTTCTTGTTTAAAAATATTGTATCCTTTCCAAGCAAAATATAAAATTTAATTATAAAACTACTTACTTAGTAACCCGTTAAAAACTAATTTAATTTGTCTGAAGAGATTCAGTAAAGAAATAAAACAAAATCTTTAATATCGTATGAAAATTGTATAATTATTAAAGGCTTGCGAATAATTTTTGAAACATTTTTATTTTACATTTTTTATACTTATTTATAATTATTTCCAGTTCAGCATATTATTTTGGTCGTTTTCTAGTGCGATTTATCGACATTTAATTTTTGAAATCGCACTTAAAATACAATAACTAAAACACTGTATGATTTTATTACCTTTATATTCGTATAACTATATTGTTATACGTATATTGAAATATTTATTTGTTTTTTATTCTTATCACGTAGAACATAATATCAAGAATGCAAATAAATTAATATAGAGCGGGTTCAACCACCCGCTGTGTGCACTTTAAAAAGTTTATTTAATTTAATTGCCTCGACGACGACCATCTGCCTTGTAACAGTTATTAAAATCAAAAATCCATTAATCTCTTTTTTTATAAATATTTTTTTTTGCCACAAGCCTTTTTCCAATTAATTTCCCGCGACACGAGATCTTTTGATGTTTGTACATAGTTAATTGACTCATTTCGTAGGTACACGTATGCGGTTGTTTACATGTCATTTACACACGGCCTTGATCCAACAACCCTCTAAGTCGATGAGACCGACCCCTTTTACATATATATTATATATATTACAGAATAAAATTTAAATTTCACGGACGGATTGGTTTTGTAAAAAATCAATTTTGGATTTGCAATTCGAATCTTTCGGGTGAGAGCGAAAAATACACACGGGCGCACCCTCGTCGGTGACGGTGACGCCACTGATGGCCTCATAATCGTTTTATTCGCGGCGTCTTTGGTTTTCCGTTCCGAATGTCCGCTCCGATTGAACTCACCCCTATCCTCTTCAAAGTTGGTTTAGTATTCAATTTTCATCACGCACAGATCATTAAGGTCCCAGATGACGGTGACCCCTTATTGTCACCGTAAAAATATAAAATCAATGTTTAAAATTTCACGTAAGCGATGACGTTGTTGGTTTTTCAACATAATACGCCAGGATAACATCACGCCAATATACCTAGTATTTTAGTTTTATATTCTCATTTTTGAAAATCCTTTAGGTATCATTTGCAAAAAGGCCTTAAATAGTATATTTTATCAGATAATATACATATATAACTAATTTTATATTAGAAAATATCTCAACTTGAGCATATAGGCGCATAAAACGTACATATTATAATATATGTTAAATTTAAATTATTGTACGTAAGAAAAACGGCTCAACTAATTTTGAACCATCCAATCTATAGTTATGAACTTATGACTAATCTAGAAGGATATTGAAAAAATTGATTTTAGTCTCAAATAAATATATACTTTTGAAATGCTTCATTGTGAGTTAAATTACAAAAATATATAATATATGACAACAACATAATCCTAATTGCAGTACTCTGTTAAATGCCAAAATGGTTATTAATTACCGAAATGACAATATAAATGTATACATATAAACAGCGTATTGTTTGATTCACTATTTGTTCGATGAAATATTGTGTGAAAAAACCACCCTTCCTATAATCCTTCAGTAATACGAATAGTGTATTGTATGTTATACATATATGTATGTGATTTACAATCCATTAGGTCTTATCCGGATAATTGTTTGTAAATCACTGATAGGTCAATTGAACTGAACAAAGCACCCTCGGTACAAGAGTTTTTTTCTAGCAGTTCGTTTGTTCAACAAAAATACATATTATACAATTACAGTAATAATTATAATTACTGTCAAAAATGTTCTCGATAAGCGGCAGCGTGTATTAATCGTCATAATACATTATTATTCATCTGTCAAGGACAATAAAAATGAAGGTGAACGCAAAGTGTTTTAACTAATTTAAAACATATAGTTTTAGGTACGAGTTTTCAATAGTTTGCATAAAGTTTTTGTTTGGGTTACGTAAATACCCCACCACGAGAATAGTAAATATAAACCGGTCAATTAGTATTTACACTATATATAGTGTAGATTAATTGTATAGTTGAATGCGTAGCACAACAGTAATTAATTATTATTTTATATACCTCGATTAATATTGAAGTCTCAAAAATTATGATTATGTTCAAAATGAAAATGAACAATATTTCTTTTGTCTTACCAAGTACAAAGGTATATAGGTAAATGTAGTAATTATTAATCAGTGATCACAGTTGTTTATACTTTGGCACTTATTTGGAAACGCTTTGCCATTAGATATTATTTGTGATAAATAGGTACTATGACGTGATGGAAATATGAAATAAATATTTTTTTTTTTTTTTGAATCATTATCACGAATGTTTCGGAAAAAAAACAAATCAAGTAGACATCGTTTTAAATGCCTCAGACAATATATTTTAAACAACCATGTGTGATGTGACAGTATTATCTGATATATTTATGACCCCAAGGTGTCACGCGTAAAAGAAAATCTTTCTCGGCGTGCATATTGTACCATCTGAGATTTGATCCGATATAAATCCAGCGATTTGTCAAACTCTGGTATAGTGCGCGTGATGTACTTGCAAGTTTTTAACTATAAAAGGCGTCCGTAAAATATAAAAAGTGGCCCATACACGATCAATATTCGATATTGATCGTGTATTGGTTATATTGATGGTATACTTCACTACTAATAATATTGAAAATAGCAAAACCGTTTATTGATATTTACTGATGGGTTTTTATCGATATCAATAATATATAGATCGTGCATGGGTCACGATTTACGAGCGTCTTATATAGGTACTACGATATTATAATATTGCTCTCGATACAAGCATCCAGTATAGGGTATCAGAAGGTGTACCGGTATATACCATTACTAATAAATTAGAGTTTTGATTAATTATAAACATATTAGTATAGAGTACCGGTTGTCAACATTTCGTCCAGTTTTTTTTTTTGGAAAATTTAAACTCAAAAGCATAAAACATATAACTTGAAATATTGTTCATATCGTCAGCTCCAGGATTCGGATAAAATCTACAACTCGTAGGCTGCAGCGACGGAGATGGAATGTCGAACGACGATCGAACTATATACCGCAACCGTGTCACGACATTCGAATCGAATATTTTTGTAATTCTCTTCCTCGTATGCGTATAGTGTATACTCGTATATATTATATGCGCGTATAATATTATTATTTTATTTACGTATATATCAATATTATGCGTATATATACATACGATATTATGATTACGGGTGTCAGCGCGGCGGAATATATATACATATTCACACATAACCCTCAGGGCGGTCGGCACGATCCTTCCAGCGCCACACTACTATAATATACTACAGCTCTAATTGTACGCATTTCATTTCGGTTCTCCGACTACCGAATTTATTATCATAATATATTTATATATATATATATTGTATTATTATTTTAAACAGTAGTAGGTAATTTGCTGTTATCGTGTGTGAGTGTGTGTGTATAATATTAAAATACGTATTTACGCACGCAGAACGGGGTGCGGAGATGTCCAAGTGAACAGTAGCCGGGCGGCTACTGATTGCTATAATTTCCGTGTTTGGCCAATAATAATAGGGCTCAACAGTAGCCACGGCCGGCTTGTGTGTGTGATTGACGCCGGCATGTGCCCCGAGACAAATATGTGTGTGTGTGTTTTTTTTTTTTTCATTTTTTTACTTACCACTTATTTATATACGTACGTACGTGTGTGTGTGTATATGTATATATATATATACGATTGTCCGTATTGTTCCCACGTGATTTACATTTTAAAATTCATATAATATATAATACGCGTGCAGTATATATTATACACATACCTACCCGTTTCCCCCGAAACCACTGTGTTTAAATTTTTTCGAATTTCCATAATCGGTAGCCATCGAACGTGTATCGGTAGCTCGGGGATGTCACGATTCGGTTTTCCCATAGGAATACATTATTATCATTATTTAGTATTTCGGTGGAGAAGAAAAAAATGGAAACGACCTCTCGATTGTTTTCGAAACTATTTACCTCTACCCACGTCCACCCCACTCGCGCGCATACATTATAATATAATATGTACATTGTGCCCACCGTACATGCCCATCGCCACTACCGCGGTATCGTACCTATACCTATAATATTCCATAAGTCATGGTTTTATACCCGTGGTATACTGCTAGGTATTATGTATACAATTTTCACGATCACGATTTATAATTTAGTATTGTGCATGTTGAAAAAGGATATTCAAGTGTGTAGTACCAGTGCCTGGTACACTGTCGCCTCCGCCCAGCTTCCGCCGTATGGTTGACGGGATTTCACCCCCGAGCTAGGTATAGTCAAATCCAATAACGGTCGAGAATAACCGCAACGTATTACAATGATATATAGGACGCGTGTATGGATTATTTTATGATGTAACATACTTCGGATTTTTCGTACATTATAGAGAGTAGAATCATTTTCATTTATATAGAAGATATTGCATGCGTACAAGCAATAAAAAAAAACTCAACATAATTTTGGAATTTGAGCTATTTATTATTTTATAGTTTTTGATTTTCTCGCATGTTTTCACCATACCACTGATGCGTTATAAAATACAACGTTATATAATACAACGAAGTATTTAGATAGTTAAGTATTTCATTATTTTTTAAATTGTCCGTCAAAGAACACGGGACCTGCCAATAATATAAAATATTTTGTAATAACATAATTGGAAATAAATGATAATATATTTGGAATATACAATTTTGTGTGGCCTTACATATTTTTTTGTTGAATTGACGTTAATTTATATAATAATATTATCATTAACACTTGCACATTTTAAACTATATAATAATATAAGTGTGTACACATACGAACTTGTAATATACCTACTATGGAAAACCACATAAACAATTAATCGAAATACACAACTATAAAGAGACCAACTATACAACATATTATTACACTCGTAGCTTGTTTGTTATTCGCAACAAATCACTTATAGATAATATAATATAACTATTACGTAAACGTAAGGAGATGATGTCATTCAACCAGTTTTTAAGGGGCTTTAACTAGGCAATTTGTATGATATTTAAGAAAAATTGAAATCGCAGAACTATAAAATAATATATTTTAATGCATTTACATAGAATGTCTTGTTAAATTGTTTTATGTTACCAAAAAATAAATAACTATACATCATAGATAAGTTTACTACCTATTTATGACAATAATATTTGTTTATTCCACTATGAATATAATAGTGGCGTTACAGGTTTACAAACATAGCGTCTTATATTATTATTTTTATATTTCCACACGTAGGTATATATGCCTTTCTAAATAGTTTTGTTTTTCATAAAAAAATATTAAGTGTTTGTACTGTATAGCTTGAAAATAAATTAAGAATATTTTAAAATTGGTTAGAAAAGTTGCTCGGTGTTTTAAATTTAAAAACATATAATTTATGTTAACATAAAATCTACTGTAAAAGTTGTTCATGCATTTTAATAGAGTGGTAACATTCCGTAATTAATTTATAGAGCATTTGAAACAGTGTAATATGTATACTAACTTTCACAATTTTTTAATACAAAATAATTATGTTCAACATATTTATGGACTTACATATTTATATTACCCTGATGGTTTTTATAGTGTAAGCTTTGCTTACACCAATATCATGAATTTATTGTATATTTGGTTATTCCTTATTATTATTGTATATCATAATAATTATTATTTGTTACAGTTAAAATATGAATTAGAATTTTTAGTTATTGCCAAGTAAATTAAATGCAGTTCGTCTACATAAAATATCCCTGTATATAGTCATCTACAATATCTGTATAGTGATTTAGTAAACATGTTAGTTATATCCTTTTGATTATTTTTTATGAGCTTGTAATAAACACATATGATGCTGATAAAATACAACTTGACACTAAATATTTGAATAAATTATCAATTACTTAAGGCCGTGGGGTATACATTTCCAGATTAAAGTAAAAAGTGTTCGTTTAAAAAAAATTGTGTCGACTGCTATAGGACGGTACTATATAATATAATTTTTATACTATACGTAATTTCATAATGGTAATTACTAATTACAATCTTTACCTATACGTTGTGTTTCAATATATATATAAACATAATACAAATAGGTACGTGAATAAGAATACGTGTACCTATAAAAATACTGCAGTATAAAATTATAATAAAGTATATAATTTTAATTTGATGCAGTAAATATATTTTTAAATGTAGCATACAGTAATTTATAAAAATATGCATATAATATGTAAAATGCATTTGATGAATAAAATTAAAAAAGAAATTATAATGAATAGTTAGGTTCAATTTGAAATATTATAATGACTGTTTGAGTTCTTAATTATTTAAATTAAAAATGAAACTTTATTGTTAGATTGATGATACATGGGTTGCAATTGCTTTTCAGCCCTACAAATATAATATAGGTGCACGTGAATTTTATAATAATATATTATAGACAGCGCATAAATTATAAAAAAAACAAATACCTAAACGGCTAAACACATTGATAATTTACCTACGTTTGATCTCGGTTGGAAGATTTTATAAAACATAAACTTATCGGTAGTTATCACTATCCATGGCCAGTATAAAATATTATAGTTTGAATATACGAATAAAATAATATAGAAACAATATAACTACATCCGTTCGCGGACTTGATCAACGGATCAACGGTCTGTGCAACACAAAGTGTCGGTAAATACACAACTGCAGGCGTAATATTATACCATACACAATACGCGTGCCTATGTTACAATGTAGGCGTTTCTTAACCACTCAAAACATAAAAATGTCACAGAAAATAACCTTTCCGCGTATACGCGAGATTTCGTCCTATAATATTATATAATAGGTACATAATATATTGTTGTATGCAAGTTTCGTTTGTAACTACTCGAGTAGGGACGTTGCTGATTCAACATCAACACATACACAAACACACACATTATACACCGTCTCGTCGATCGCTGCTGTATAGGTAGGTACAGTAAAAATGGGGGAGGAGGTGAGGTCATTGTTTTGCCAGGAAACAAATATAAGCGTAAGAAAGAGAGAAGAGAGACAAAAAGCTCCCGACGACGAGCGGTATAGTCGTGCGTGGAGGAAGCCACTCGAACGCTGTGCACGCGCTTATAATAGAGATTTATAACGAGCCTAGGCCGTCCGACGAGTACCTACCATTATAATAATATATTTATAATATATACACGAGAATTTATAATGGGGTTTAATTAAAAATCCGTAACAATGTAAACAACGGGAAATGTTGTATGTATAAAATAATATATATAATATCATAAACATTGCAATATATATTATGTATATACACAGTGATGCTGCAATTCTAGTGGGTCGTATTGTCCGGCGGCGGCGGCATGATATTAAGACGACGAGGGTCAAGTCCTCATCGCGTCATCTGGAGAAGAGCTGCTGCCCTCGCCGCCGAGCCGCGTGCATCGGCTAAAATTATAATAGTTGTATGCGTATATCATAATAATATGTATATTGTATAGCTTGCACGCGGACTAGGACGAGCCCGTCGAGTCGTTAGCGATTTTTAAACTGCATTTAAACGCGTTTTAACGAACGCCGCCACCGGCCACTTAACACCCTCCGAGTGGTTTTTGTTTTTTTGTTTTTTTTCCTTGGGCAAAAGACCTGTTTGTTCAGTAATCGCATATGACATAAATTATAATGCATATAATGTGCCGTAAGTCGTAACTAGCATTTCAGGGATTCTAGGCACGGATAAAATATGGGGCCCTGGAATAAAGGTCTAATAAATTGTGTTTAAAATTTGTGTGGCTGAAGTTGAATTCCGATGTATTATAGATGTTTAAATGTTATTACTAATAATGAACCCCTAAAATAAATTGCTTCGGTTTAGGTATGGCTGGTACCTACACTATGAAATTGAAAAGTTTTCACTGTATTATATTATTGCATTTAATCATCAAAAAACTAAAACAAAAATATTTAAAAAAAATGTTTACATGATCAGTTATTTAAAACTTAAAGTATACCTACAAAATTCTTGCACGAGAACTGGCATGCTGCTGGAGTCTTTTAGATAATATAGTAAGATTCGTCGTCGGAAGGTAGAAGAGGCGAAAGCAAAATCACTTTTTGGGAAATTTGTATTTATTATTATGGCTAATGAGTATATATAGTGGCTATATAGCATATTGTATAGAAATGAAAAGACAGATAGTGACTTAAAGACGGTGTGCATATGTTCGTGTAAAATACTGAAATCGTAAATGTTGACTTCTATCCACGGTCTAAAAATATTTCATGAATTCCATGTCGATTATCATATCATATTATACGTTTAATGCAACAATATCGCGTTTTAATTTTTTGGATTTCTCGTTTATTTTTTTTAAATAAAATGTTTAATTTATACACAAAATTCATTAGCATTTTCACATGCCATTTATATAATCCAGCTTGCGTTCCACCTGGCGCACGTGTGCCATAAGTTATCCGTCTTTGCTGATTAGGTAATTTACATAATGATATGGTGACTGGTTGTGATCTTTGCGTGATGTGCGACACGATCGTCAAATGCTGATGCGGGCCCGATGTATGACCTACATTGAACCGATGATCAACCCCAGCATTAAGCCAGACTATTCTCGTTTGGCCAACAGTATAATGAATTGTATTCTTTTTTTATTACATTTCTGAGAGATTAAATTATCGATCACGCATAATATATTCGTATGGCTAAATTCTATGACTAAGACTTTAGTACAATATTAATTGTTATGCATCTAAAAACTTAACTTCTGTGAACTAAACCTATAATATTTATCACGTTCAATCTCTTCACTATAGATATTATAATAATATTGTAATCGATAATTTATGTTTATTTCGGTTGATGAACCTAAGAATAATATTTTGGAAAAGATTAAAACATAATCAATTATAAATTGTTATAAAACTGAGTTAGATAGAATATCAATGAATAGTATTTACATCAATACTATAACTATCTATACTTTAAAGTTATAATATAATTTAATGTTTTTTGCAATAATATGTATAGGTACACGTATAATATTTTACATAAATACAATAATTATAATTAATTTATGAACACATTCTAAGAAATAGATACCAACCTACATAAAATATAAATACCTATACATTTATTATATTGAATGTATATTATATTGTATATAGGACGAGTTTTTAAATGCACGCATATAATAATTGGTAATTTTAAAACAATAATGGTTCTTTTTTTTATAATATGTTAATCATATAATAATTTTACTAATCGTCAACGGTCAAGATTAATATCGATACATAAAGATGGTTGGACGTAATGTGTAATAAAATAACAACGCGTATCTGGTTTTTTTTAATCGAAAACCAGGTATGGTTGTCTTTTTTAAAATTTAATTCTTATTTTTTTAATATTATTCCATCAGAGACACCACTCTTTAGCTACAGCTACATACAATCATATAGGTATAACATCACTGCAGTCTGAAGTACCCGTTATGTAAAATATATTTTTAATTATTATATGTATTTTTAATATAATATTAGGTATGTATTGTACATATAGGTAATAATATTATATATTGTGATTACAGTACCTAGGAGATTGTTTTTAAATTAACCGAAAATATTTCCAACACAAAAAAGGTGGGAAGTGTGAACCACTCCGCTGTATAGTAGGTGTCTAGAAGGGCCAGAAGGGGTCACTGCAATGGATGAGTTAAATTTTTATTCAATGATATAAAACCATTGAACACGAAAAACGATTCTGATCCAAGACAACCTGTCAGACGTATGTCATAAAGTTTATATTTTATGCTTACTACTATAGTCATTACTCATTAGTAATACAGTATATTTTGAATTAGTTTTTGTCAACAAAATTGCATTTGAAAATGTCATGGTGTGTATGCAATATAATAGTAAGTGATCCAGCACGTCCACGTACCGAATTCACCATATGGCGAACATAGACATGTCTTCTTCACACGCGTATTTATCAAAAACTAATTTTTCGCAAGAAATACCCATTTTTCCTTAATTTTTTTTTTTGTTTTTTCCTACGCTTTTGTAAATTTCTGTGAATTTTCCATTTTGATGTTTCTAAACTCTAGTGTACCAACAAATTCGCTTTCCCACCAGAAAATATCCTGAGGTTGGAAATCAAAGAATCATTTCGACTATTTATCGTGAATACATACACGAAAAAAACACACCCATACGGCCACACACATCACTGTAAAATCATTACATTCATATCGCTCTACTCTGAATTTAAAATCGCGGAATAGGCATATTTACTTAATATTATAATGGAATATGTATCAAAAGTGAGAACTCGTACCCGTGTAGCGGGGCGTTGAAATGACTACACATTATGGTAGGTATAATGTTATGGTATACCTATATATAATATAGTCTAAATTCTAAATAACGACGTACTAAACACTCGCGGTCTGCGAACACAGGCGTTGTGTATAACGCGCGACTATAGCTATGATCTTATATCATGAACGAGACGAAAATCACGTGTAATCTAATAATTGAAAGGCGAAACGTTAACGAGCTCGCGCGCGCGCGCGCGCCGTTAATTAATATACACACACACGACGAGTGGGCGTGCGCCGGAGGAGTGCGGCGGCGTCTCGTATATTATACACGCGTATATTATGTTTTCCATCACTTTTCCCACATATTAAATTAACCTACATCCGCCCTTCAGAGTAATAGGCACGTCGTGTATATAATATATAATGATAACGTATTGTGTAACGTTTTTTTTTTTTATCTTATATAATATTATATTATACACTCGGCCGCGTATTGTTATAATATTGTAGGCAGGTATATATATGTAATACTATATATTATGTTGTTCCACAAGTGGTGTAGAAAAATGCTTAAAACTCCGCGACAAAAGGCCAAAAATTATACACCCACACACACACACACCGAGTGATACGCGCGTACCTACGTGTGCACATAATATTATTATATTATATACGATACAGTATTATGAAATGAAGAGGCCGCACGCGCCGCGTAACGCGCGACACGCGACTACTACCACTCGACGACCCGCGGTAACATTATAATCGGACACGAGCATCGGGGCTAAAAAATTACTGGTACGCCACACACACGCTCTATATGCCCACCGTATACGTATAATGCGCAACCGGATACTATATGCTTTATTATGATCATGACCACTAGCTATATAATATATTATATTGTATGCCAATACGATTTTTCGGTATTTTTGAGTATCGCGTTAAATGGATTAAATCCCGTGGTTGTGGTTCGCAGGATACCTTCTATATATACCTATATATTATAATAATATATAACATCATGAAATACAATATTATCTCTCGGAAAATAATTTTTCCCCTAAGCAAAAAACACAACTCGACGTAATGTATTATAGGACTGAGACTAAATTAACATTAAAGTTAAAACTAAACACCTATAATGACTAAAACCTAATATTTACATACGAACGATGGTGAAATATGCTCGTGGTTTGCAGTGCCCGTGAGCCGGATAATTGGAGAGTTTGTCAGGAAATCGGTCGGGGAGAAGGGAATTTGGAAAAGCACAGATCAACGAATGATGCGGGAGAGGGTCTTTGAAAAGAAATTTGAGATAGAAGAGTAGAAGACTATAAGGGTAATCGGTTTTACCTGTAGGGATATTTGAAAGGTAAAATAGGTTGTGTATGTTCGTTTACGGTCAGTTAGACAGGGGAATGGTAAAAATATTTGAACTGTTGAATAGGTGCGTGTCATGTAGTCATGTAGAGGGTGATAGAGTCTATATATTGTTGAGATATTTTATGTCAATAAATTATAACTCGCGGGCTCAGAACCAAATGTTATAACTAAATGGAAAAAATATATCCAAAAAATTACGACCTGCAAAAGATTGAATATGTAGAACTGTTTGAACGTTAATGGACATTTTTTACATTATCATTGGACACGAATACTCGAATTACAATAATATTAAATTACAACAACATTGTTCATTTTAGATTCTGAGTGGAACGATGAATGTATTGATTTTACAATGATGTGTGTTTTTTTGTATTTTTGTGTCTGTCATCGCGGTTTGGGGCAGTAAAACTGCTTCGATTTTCTTCAACAGTATCTTGTTTGATGGCAAAGTGAATCTAGTTGGTGCATTCGGGAGGTCAAAATTTTAAATTTCCAATAGTTTTCAAAAGCGCCGTGAAAAACAAAAATTAAGGAAAAACGGGAATTTTTACGCAAAATCTGTTCTTGAGAAAATTGATTTTGGTTTTTTGTGTAACTTTAAAACGAACGACTGTAGATACATGAAATTTTCACTGGTTGTTTAAATTTTCATTTTCTATACATGATAAAATTTTCGAAATATTTTGATTTGTTTTGAGCTGTTTACGGACAATTTCAGTTTCCAATTTAATTAGTTTTTTTCCTATGAATGTCAATAAAACTTTATTTGTTGAGTAAAAATACTTGAAAATTTAATACAAGGCTCCTACTATATTGTTACAATGATATTTGAAAAATATTAAAAATCCTTAGTCACAGTTTTTTTTTATTAGCATTTAAAGTTCAAAAATTGACAAAATATGTAAAAATCACAAAAATTTGCAAATTATTTTGAGTTAATAATTCGTAAAAATTTTTCTTTTTAGAACTAAGATTTTAAAATGTAATACAAGATTCCTTATAGGATAATCTACCTTTATCTAAAAGAAAATGTCTATAAGAAACTCAAATTAAATTTTTTTGAGCGTTTGAAATTCATATTTTGACAACATTTGATATTCACTTGATTTATTACGTAACGATTTTCTTATTTTATAGTAATTAAAAAACGAGTGACTGTAGAAACTTTAAAATTTCACCACTGAATGTGTATATTAGCATTTTCTATATACGATAAAATTTTGAAAATAATTTGACTCTTTTTGAGCTGTTTACGGACATTGTAAGTTTTCAATTTTTTTAGTTTTTTTTTTCTATAAATATCAATAAAGTTTTATCTATTAGGCCAAAAAGTGTAAAAAATTAATACAAGGCTCCTGATACATTGTTACAATAGCAGTTGAAAAATATTAAAAATACATAGGCACAATTATTTTTTATAAGCATTTGAAGTTGAAATTTTGACAAAATCTATCAAATTTAAAATTGAATAATTATTTTGTAGATAAAAATTCATAAAATATTCAAATTTTATATCTAAGGATTGAAAATTTAAAACAAAATTCCACGTAAGTAACTAATTCTGTTACCAAAGAATCTAAAAAATACATATGCACAGTTTATTTTTATAGTCATTTTAAGTTCAAATTTGGACGAAATTACATATAAAAAAACTTAGAATTACTATTTTAGTTATTTTATTGTGATTGTATAATATTATTCGTGGGTACTTGAAACTTCTAAAGTATACTATTATATATCTATGATAGTGTCACGGTTTGTTGCTGATGTATAACGTGTTATAAGTACCTAATGGATATTGTGATATGATTAATTTGGAATTTATTATAGGTACCTGTTATAGGTCAATTTTTTTTTAATACCATAGAAATAAGTATAATATATCTTATACCTAGATTCAGTCTCCGCTCAGAATCGTTTTTCTTATACAATGATATTATATTATTGAATTCAAATTTAATACCATCCATTATACAGTGACCCACTTGTAACCTACTATATAGCAGAGCGACATCCACTTGCTCACCTTTTTACACTTGACAATTATGAAAGATGATAATATAACAGTTTGAAATTTAAAATGACTCTCCTGAATAATTTGATATTTTCAGTTACAACTTTTTGGTCCTGACCCCATAAAATGTCAATTGATAGGTGATAACTCCCAAACCGTCGTGATGTCAAATATGTATAGAAAAAATGTTCTCATATTCTCCATCCAATATTTTAACATCAATAAAAAACACCAAAACATTACATATTTTCTTAGAATTTTAGATATAGCTATTAATGTCCTGCAATATCATATCATTTAAAAATGAATACATTTTGTGGGCAAAATAATTTGCAAATTAAACCATTATTTTTAATACTATTGTTATTTATCATTATACTTATACTCATAAGTCATAACTATAATAATAACTAATAAGTAATTTTCAACAAACAAATTATTATTAATAAAATATAAAAATATCGACGCTGGTTTAGCGGGATCTTTGTGTACACTGTACATTGTTACATATGTCTGGCGTTTAAACTGCGGAGGTAGGATATACAATTATTATATGAAATATTAAGTATTAAACAATTACGCTTTATTTTGACAAAGTTATTTATTTGGCATCTGTGTAAAATTTATATTATTACAAACAAAAAGATTCGATCAGGTTTTGTATTACTTATTTTAGTACAACTCAGTACTCACTCAATATTGTTTTTAACTATTAGCTAAAATTACTCGGAGTGGATAAACGTGTCTAAAAAACATTTGAAAAAGAAATGTACCAATTATGAGTAGTAGTGGTATACATACAATTGTGACAAGAACTGATTACGAGGATCAAAACTGCTACCAAGTTGTAATATTAATATTACATTATTTATAAACTTTTGTATTTAGTGAATGACATAAGTATATAAGAAACCTCGCATCTTTTGAGTTTTCATTACCTAATATTTTATGTACTATTAAGATACTTGAAGATTCCAAACTTAATTTAAAGTAATCGTAGATATATCTAATAGAATTCGTCGGTGTTGAAATATTTTCAAATTGTTCACAACGCAGTCGTGCAATTCAACTGCAATATATTGTGGACCACTTGGGCCATCTCCAGTATAATACTTGTATCGCAACCTTTTCGTATTCGTAACAACAATAATTTTTTTTAATTTTCAATATAATGAATATGATGCGATGGTGCGTTATACACAATACATCTGTTATAATATTAGAAGCAATCGCATATACGCGTACTCTTATTATAATATAATATAATATAATATATTATAATATGATGTGCGCGTATTATTATACAACATAATATGGTTCTCCACACTAATCGAATCACCTAAATCAGCCGGGGCACGCTCTCCGATGAGACCCGGCCCCAGGGGACGGGAAAACAAACTGTCCGAGGATCGATCCCGTTAACTATACCTGTATATACCTATATATAAGGATATATATATATATATATATATGTATAATATATTATGATACGTCTTGGCGTATATACATATATATATATATCGCATATACGTGATATTATTGTACAATATATTATATTATAACGCCGAGAAAAGTCGAACAAACGAACGATACGAGTGGAAAAACACGAGGGAATATATTATATAATAATATTTTATACATATAGGTATAACCTGACCTATCAGTACCCGCTGCAATGACTGTGCTGTATATGCCGTATAGGTGTAATATTACAGCGACGGGTTAGCGCTAGAACCGATGGGGGGGGGGGGGGGGAGCAAAAAAAAAAAGTAACGTAGGAAAGTCTTAATAGTAATAACGAGCAAAACGTACGCATTATAATATAATATATGAGGAGGTATAAGTGTATAAACAAACTCCGGTAATGACCGCGTGCTGGAAATATACTCGTACATGCAGTCCGGGCCATAAAAATCGTTTACTAATGAACACGATACGCGTGCCCGGGGCAGAGTGATATACCTACCCATGCATACGCGTTATACGAACTGCCTTACATTTTATGTGTGTTTCGAAAATGTTAACCGACGAACAGGTTTACGAGCGTTGCGACGTTTAGAAACCGAAAAACCAAATCTGTTTTGTGAAGCATGTCGTGTCCCTCGGTTGTCCTGGTCAAAAAACCTCCTTTTAATATTAATATTTTCAAAATATGATTTTGGAAATAGTTCTAATGTCATAGCATTAAATTAGAGAGCCAAAAATGTTAAGTGTATTGTTAAAATATAAAATAATTAAAATAGTTGTTTTTGCGTTTATTAAAAATCATAGATAGAGAACTGAATATTATGTAAATATCTCATACATTTTGAATTACTATAATTTTCATCATTGTAAAGTAAGTTCAAAAGTTTATGCAGGAGACGCCGAGTTGGGTACTTTATATAAAAGCTTATACAGTTGGCAAGCGGATATAATATATTATAATGTATATGTCGTAACCACTTCGCGAAATCGAACTTTTCATGAAAAGATGACTATTTCGTAAAATGCAAGCGGATAATTTACACTTCGTGAAATTCGAAAATATTTCACAAAATTGTCACTTTTTCATGAAGTAAACCTTATTCATATGCCTAATGGCTAATTTAATATAGGTATACTAACACAAACCGTACAAGTATAATAGCTTAAATGTTTCTGTCTTTTGACAAATTACGTTAATTCACGCACCGTTATTACTAAACTATAAACAGATAAGTTAAACTGCTTTGAGAGTTTATAAGAAATTAAAATTAAGACTTCTTACAGTTTGGTTTTGTTGGTAGAATATAATATTATAAGTTATAAGTTATAATAGACGAAGTGAAGTTCAATTTGTATCGACCAATTTGCAGAACGTAATAGCTATAGATATACGACCAATATACCTTTAGCTTTAGGTAAATATATTTTTTATATACGGACATTTTGTATTATTCTCTCATTTCGTGTTATCAACATTTTTTGTCAATCATTTTTGAAATTCTGAAGCAACGGCGTTGTGCTAGACGTATAATAATATAATACTATATTATATTATATATAATAGGTTTCAGCCGTAACGTTGTTATAATATTGTAGATGCTTTGCGCACGCAATCGATTTCACCGAAACTCGATTCCGAAACTTGTATTTGGGACTATCGGAATTTTTAGAAGAAAAAAAAAATCACATAGTATTATTATACTTACACCGAAATAGAAACATCTACAACGAGGGACGCGTGTATAACGCGATAATTATACACGATCGTCGCCGTCGTCGTAGGGTCTCGCGCGCGCATAGTTTCGGCTCAATATACACAGGTACTGTATATAGTATGTATATTAAATACGTATACCTATTATAATATGATAATCGTCCGCGTTTCGAACACGCGCATTCCGACAGTGTTGTACACATACTTTAATAATAATATTATAGGTGCGTATATGTGTATCATTATTGTTATTATTTTAATGCGATTTGATTTAGGAAAATAACTCGGCCCGGGCACAATATTATCATAATTTATAATATACGGTAGCCGCGATTTGTTGTACCTATATTATAATATTATAATGATACGTGTTTGCACGGATGGCAAAAAAACGTCAAAACGAGTGTGGAAAAAAAAATTCGCGAAACGAAAATTGACGCACTATATAAATATGTATGAAACATAAACACGTATACCTAGGTGAGTAATAGCGTGGTTATAATGTATAGGTACCTACGCGTTTAGCGGGCGCGAGACCGAAATGTCGCGTCGTCGTCGTCGGGCCACACGCACTCATTAAATGCGGTGGGCGCGGGCGCGTGCTTGTAACGACTCTCGCGGGACCGATCAAACGCGACGACGATAATACGACGTGTATATACTATGTATACATAAATAAAAAAAAAAACGTACGATATTATAATATTATTATTACTATAAACATTGCACGCGAACGAAAATCGACTTTTCGTCGTCGTACGTGCGTGACGTGTGCGCGGTGTAGTCACTTGTAGCAGCTGCACGCTCGAAAACCGAAAAAAAAACCCCGAAAACGTGATCGTTACGAGAGACCGACGAGAAGTTAAAAGGAGTTTTATTTTTTATACAATATAATTATGTATTATTATACCTAACTATGCGATTTATACGCCTAAAACGGTTATCTGCGAGCGCACGAGGGAGACTTTAACGAACTACAAATTATTGTCTTTGCGCGAAAAACGTATTTATTGCGGGGTGGCCGGCGGTGGTACAGATTTGGGGGCGGCAGGTAATCCCGTGTTTACGTCGCAGACGGGTTTACGCCGAATCGTATACGGTTTATTGTAATATAGAATCGATAGCCCACGGGGCGTCGGCGGGATTTATGTTATATTATATTGTGATGCGTTTTATAACGAAAACGCACGATCGAGCCTACACGATGAAACAACCCGTTCGGCACGGGGTTCCTGCACGTCATAGAAGAGTTGCAGCAGCCGTTTTGTCAACACTCGGCGGCGGTCGAGTTTATTATTATTATGTATGATATATACACCCACCCACCCCCACACACACACACACACACACACACACAGGGTACCGTGTTTACGTTGAGGTATCGTCACCGTCAACCCTTTTTCGTTGGTCGAGTTAAGTGGACCGTGCGCGACGGCCGACACGCGTCATCTTGCAGGCGAATATCATTGTATAATATACATAGTATATACGTATATTATTATTGTAAGTGTGTGTGCGTGTTGAACAATAATAATAATAATGACACGAGGCCAGTATTCGAGTACCTAATATATTATACATAGAGATGTATTATAATATATATGTATATAATAATATATTGTCCCACTTTCCCCATTGGAGTGATTACGCACCACAAAATATAATATATATGTATATACTGTATACACTACCGGCGTTACATTCGGTTAATATTACTGTGAGAGATGATGAGCATTAACAAAAACAATTTTAATTTCAATATCCATCATATGATGCACATAGATGTACCATTATGTACCAATATTCTTAAAAAAAATATATATATAATATTATATATGTTTATTACTTTCTAAAGTCCCCAAAAAGTAATTTTTTTACTTAGATGCCCGAAACAGAACGGCAGGTAGGTAGGTACCATATACCAATTAAACGCATATAAACGCAGCCATTTGATTGATTGACTTCGTTACGGATATATTTATATTTTATATTTATATTTTATATTTAGAGGTACGTGAAATCGAAGTGAACGAGATAAAGATTTCGAAAAAATAAGATTATTGAATAATGGTCCCACCATTTATATAATAGGTTATTACTATAATATATTTTACTGTGCACTGTGTAATAAACAATCCGATGATTGTATCACGTAACGAATCGTATTCTATTTTTTTTTTTTTTGTTTCATGCACATTACACTCTCCTCTACAGCGATAATTTTTCGTATTTTTACCGTAGACGTATAATTAAATTTAATAATCGTTTGAACTTTATACAGAGGAAAACCTCTGCGCGCGCGGTAATATTTTATTATATTATATTATATTATTATTATACATTTATATATATATATATATATATAGGAACGACGGCGACGACCAAGACGACCACGACGACCACGACGATACACATAATATTTTTACGCAGGAACATGTTTTAGATTGTTATCGGTGATTAGAACGTACAAGTTTCATGTTTGAATAGTTATTATTATTATTATCGTGTACATGTTATTCCAGCCATATTATGTATGGTATTATCGAATCAAATCGGCCGATATATTTCGTTTTTATAGACGTATTCATATTATAATATATAATAATATTATAATATGTTTTATATTTTTTTTTCAAACATCAATCTGAAGTGTTGAACAAAAAAAGAGGGAACAGCGGTTCTGAGTATAGTGTAACACCCGCGTCGTCGATAAAAAAAAAATTTTAAATTACCATTTCATTCCTTGTTGTTATATTATATAGGTACCTATACTATGCTACTCGACGACGGAGCACACAAACATAATATTATAATATATACATTAAAGTATATTATACAAGTACATATTATGCTCGAACCCTATTTCACCAGCGTCGTCGTGAAGTGGTTGTATATTGTCGTACACAATATGAAAAGTGGGGACAGGTGCATTATGGGACTGCTAAATATTTTTATCATATTATTATTTTCACTCAATTTGACTTAGATATACGCCGTATACTCATCTGGACGACAAAAATATAATACTTATTATAATTTAAATATAATATCTGACCCATAACCGCGAATACATAATACTATACACAACAGTACATATTTTACAATAATTTCTAATTATTCAGTGATGAATGACGATTAATGAAACGATGAACCCGACTAACCACGCTGATGTATTTTGATGACATTTTTAAAACTAGAGCCAATACCTACTACGTCCGTTTGAATCGTTGTGGAGAATAACGGAAATTAATATTGTTGTGTTAAAGTAAACGAGACTAATATACTGCAAACACAATGGTGGCATTTTTTAAAGGAGTCTTTTTCCGTCCCAAGAATGCAAGAATCTTTGAAGAATATCTCGCGGTGACAATGCAAATGACTTCTTCGAAATGAACGAGTACAGGTACGTACATTTTTTGATAGTTTCCATTTATAGCCGATAGGCAAATGTATTTTATAGCTTGTTTTAAGATCTTTAACAGCTTTCTGTTATCCTAGGACAAAGTCTAAATCGTCATATTTAATTAGGGATTTATATTATTATTTTGCATTTTTGTATTTTTATAATGTTCTATATTATTTAAGATACCTAAATATATTATACCAATAATTTTTAGCTAAATCGAGTTAACTATAGGTAAGTCACAACTATATATATTTATAGGTACAAAAAGAAATTGTTTTAATTTAATTAGGTAAAATAATATAATAATAACTCAAATATATTTCATAATATCCGTTGGAATGTTATATAGAACCTATAGATCATTCAATTCAATTTTGAATTTTGCATTGTTTTCAGTAGAATTCAAATGCAAAAACGCCGCTCCATCACCAAATTATTTGTGCAAAGTCTTCTTCTTCTTAACAGCTTAGCGGACCATGTAGGTCCATCGCTGCCACCTATTTGTGCAAAGTATATTCTAAAATGTTGACTTTTAGTTATTATAGGTATTTAATACATTTTTAGTTCATTTTAGAATTTTTTTATGTAAAACAATAAATGAAAACTCAAGTATGAAATATTAAATATATTAGGTTTTTTTTAAATTTTAAATGTACATACCTGCGCGTTCTACACATTTAAAATTATAAGCTGCAGTATAATATACCAAGCAAACCACTATCCACAAAAGCGTATGCTAGCGTTCCAGTGGAAATTTTTGTTGAAATTTATAAAAAAATACTCGCTTGTGATTATGATGCGCGTGTGTGTGTAACTCACCGTGGTGGCTTGGATTTTTTTGTTTTTATGTAAAAATTATGTCGCCTTGGGCGGCGGCGGCTGCTGCGGCTTGGCGGCGACGCGGTGGGCGGAATAAATTAAATGCGATTTTGACGAGTGGCCGCCTTCGCCTAGTATAGGTTGTTATTACTCGAGTTTTTTTCACTTATAGGTATACCTATATATATATAATATTACACACACACACACATACACATCATGATACGTTGTAGGTATACGTCGTACATTTTTATTCGGAGCAACAAATATGATATGTCCGGCATTCGGTTGCGGTGTTCGTACGAGACGTGTTCGACCCCGAAGCCATCACGAAAAATATATTAAAAAGTAATCCCTTTGCAGCGGTTTGGCCGCGGCGGTGGCGTTCGACTGACAAACGACAGCAGCGACGTAGGTATATAATATGTATGGAACATGACGCTTCGCGCGCACGACGACGACGAAGACTAATAGTCTTAGACTATATATTATGATCCCCTCACCTTCTTATACCTTATTAAAATATAATATCGGTAGGTTAAAAAATTATTCATTTCGATGGTTTAAAAAAATGCCATATCCCTATTATAGTGTATAAACCGTATGCCATATGACGTATACAGTTCAGTGTACAAGACAAATTTGAACTTCAAATATTTATAAAAAAAATTGTTTTTTGATAATGTTATGGTTTTAGAATATAAATTGCTTATATGAGAAATCTAATTGTATTAAATTGTCTAGCCTTAGCTATAAAATTCAAACAATATAAGCTACAAAATTTGAATCATTTAAATTGTTCCTTTTTTTCGAGTTTCAAAAAGTTTCAATTAGGTTCGATTTGGTTCCCGTCTCTGAAATATAATCGTAGACAGGTACAGTAAATATATTTAATATATATATATATATAAGTATGATATAAAAAATATAGGTTGTGTTTATTAAGACAACCAAAACGAGTGTATCGAAAATCAAGCAAAGATTGTTTTATTTTGCGAAAACACCGAATAGCTCAAAGGTAAGAGGCACTTTTGGCGCCGTGAGATTGCGTGGTAGCCGCCGGCTGCAGTTTATCAAACCGCGCTCGGTAGGTATATTATATTATAAACTTTGCACCCGGTCGCACTCCACATTCCGTGGGTCACACTACAAGTCACAATCACCACTCATCTACCTATGCCTGTAACCAAAATAGCTGCATATATCTCATATACCTATCAACCCCTGACATATTTTATACGATATGCATGCTAGTGCAGTGGTCAATCTAGTGCTCAATTTCTGGGGGTGAGAAAAGTGCAAACAATTAACAACATCAGTACTGCAGTTGGTACTATAAATAAAACCGGTATAATATACATAAGTACTGATATTTAATAATATTTAAATATGATAAAATCGTCGTAAATGACAAATTACAATAACACATGCAGAAAGCAGATTATTCACAACTTACAAGTATTGACATAATGATTTACATACGTCATGTATAATTGTATAAATACTATAGCAGAGTAATATGCAAGAACATATTTTTTACAATAAAATAAAATCAAAATTGTTTTGGCATATTTATAATTTATTATGAATTTATACAATTTAATAGTATTTTTTTCCATACCTGTTGTGTAAAAAGTTATTTTATTTCTTTTTTAGGTACTTATTAATATTAACAGTTAAAGCTCAGTGCTTACTAGTATGTATTTGTCGATGTATTTAGTCATTTGTATTTTTGGATTCCAAGACATTCATACACCCAAAAGTATACAACATATTTTTTTCTTTTTAAGTGTTATAATTAATTTTAGTAGTCAATTAATTTATTGTTGGAAATTTAAACATAATATTACAAGCAGAAATAAATGTCCATAAGTAATCCTAGAAAATCTCTTTACCTACGAGTTACGACCTACCTCTCAATTAGGAACAAAATAGGTGAGCAGTAAGTGTACCTATTGATAATAATTAGGGACGTTTAGATTTGTCGTAGTCCGCGGAAACGTTAAATATCTCTCTCATAAAACTATAATATCATAAATGCATAGTAATAATATTCTGTAATATTATGGTATATATATATAGTGGCGTGTTGTGTACCAGTCGGTTACTTTTTTACATTATACACCCGAAACCCGAAATACGTGTGTGTGTGTGTGTGTGTGTGTGTGTGTGTGTGTATAATACAATTATTATTGGAACAAAAACGTTTTCACGTGATTGGTTTTGTTGCCGCGTTACCTATAATATGTATACTACCTAAATATAATAATATATAAAATAATATGTTGTATTATTTCGTTGGGGATTTGCCGTCGCGATAAACAATCGCGGGTGAGTGTATGATTGATGGGAGTGTATATTATATACACACGTGTATATTATATGGGCACAGACGATATCTTTGGGAGAGAAAAAAAACTGTAATAAATATGAGAGTAAAAAACGCGATACACTCACACGCGCGCGCCTCGGAACAATAAATAATAACGCGATGTGTATCGTACATTTCACATTTAACCCTTTTTTTTTATCTTTCTCTTAGGCCAAGATTGTCCAACACGAATACACAATATGGTCTACAGTACGCGTATAATATTATATAAATATCGATAAATTCGTATTATTAAATAATGAAAAAAAAAGCTAACAGTGCAACGGTGGTTTGCAGGAGTGGAGCGGCGGATATGTGCATTGTATGATATAATATTATTATTGTAGTTGTTTATAAGTATACGTCCTATATCAAACGAGCCGACTACTATCTGTAAGTATTATATATACATTATATACATATGTTATATACCTACCTGCGTTCTACTTATATGATAATTGCCACCGTGATAGTGTGATACGTAAGCGTATATATTATTTATGCTCGAAACGGCTCTGTTGGTTTCCCTTATAACATATTTTAGCTCGAAAAAATATAACAACGATATAAATATTATAAATATATATTCATAGTCGTGTCCTGTATCCGTTCAACTCATAGAGTCATACTCATAGAATCCGCTCATTGTATCCATTTGTGCGACCGTTCTGATGTAATATATTAAAATTACACGCCTTCTGCAATATAATCACCTCGTGTATATTATAAATCGAGAAGGTACAGCCTGCAAAGATTTATATAATACAATAAATTAGATTGACAAATCATGATAACAGTTAAAATCGATATATCAGCTATTTTTATAGGAGCACTGTTACAAAAAGTAAGTGCCTACCTATAATATTAAAATAATATTATGGTATACAGACGCGGTGGGTGGCTCTTATATTGTTATTAGTTATTACTTATTACCTTTATATATATATAGAGAGAGATTTGAACGAGGCCTAAATACAATATACCTATACTGTCACCAATGCAAAATATTGATACAGTTTAGTAAAACATACAGATTCCTACAAATACAGTGATCGGTGACGAACGACGGGGCAACATTAGCAAGAAAGTCCAACATATTATAAATATCAATGAAATGAGCAGTATGTCAATCCTCGCGTTTATCACTGTCAATAGCACTCGCTGTTTTATGGCTTTAATAGAATTAACGCGTGTTATCTAAACCTATAGTTGGTATACAAAAAAGAAAATGTGTATAGGTACTCAATTTCTAACCATTCTATGTGGGTATCTATCATATACATAAAAAACCGACCACAAACCAATTTTGGTATACTACGCATATTGTTTATTATATGATAATATAATATGATATCATAGAGTAATTATTACTCGATGTATGAAATATAATAATATTATAATAATACGATATAGCGTAGTGCGTGTTATATTTTATGTGCAGCCCTGCAGATGCTGATAGCGTTCCAATCCATTTGCACGTTTGCTTATCTCTACTTTTGTTTTCAGGCGATTTATACGGGTATACGTTGCCATGCAGACGGTAGATCTTCATCTTCTCCGACTGCACAATAACAATTAAATATAGGTGTTACGGGCATACGAGTGGTTTGGGTTTGTGTGTGGGAGTACCTACGCGCAGCACCGCCACCCATAATATTATATCATGCATTTTTACACACTGCTATTATACTATAACACATGTATAGTAGTATTACACGACGTGTACGACATCACGCCTGACGCCTGTAATAAAATATTATATACCTACGAGACATACGCACGAGTTAGTTTAATTAGGGTATTTTATCGTTTGATTTTGATTTTCCATTTTCAGATTTGGCTTGTGATGTGACGCGTCACTATACGTATTATAGTAATGTGTATCGTGTGTTGTATTAAGTATTATAATTGCCGGGCTACATGCTATCCGTCCCGAAAATATCGTACCAACTTTGATAATATATTATATTATATTATAGTATGTAAAACAATATTTTTCTGTAGGAGGGAATAATGCTTAATGTTTGGTGCAAATGATCAATGTTGAACCCAAATACATTATATTATGTGGATAATGTATACCTACAAAAATCAATCAGTAATTCACTCAGACAACTATTTTAATATTTACTGATACGTTTCAACGTTTGTAATGAGCCATTTGTATGCTATTGTCGAACGAGACGCAATTATTGCTTCTATTAGATAAGTGAAATCAAAATATAATTTAAATCGTACGCAGTTCATGATGATTTTCCAATACTCTAGCTAGTCTATTATGAGCTTATAATACACAAAAGACGTAACGGACCCAGACTTTTGTAAACACCGTATCCGAGCTTTTTTTAAATTTTTCGAATGCAAACCGAACTAAGCAGCTGTTTTTATTCGAACCCGAACCAAACCAAATTGAACTATTTACATTTACATCAAACAAGATCAAAGATTAAAAATAATACTAAAAACTTTAAAAAGTCCCATAACAAATTGTCAACATAATCGTATCTAAAAATCGATATTCATCCTGACAATAATTCTATTTTATTTTCTATCTTTGTTTATCAAATTTCGTAATAGTTTTGATTTCATTGGTCCGATTTTCGAACCAAGCTATTAAAAATGTAGTTTGGTTTAGTTTAAAATTCAAATAAAGGTATAGGTAGTTCATAACATTACTTAAATCGGTAATATCATTATAATTCATATCTAACGCTTACGATGCATATTGTTCGCGATGTCGACCCACGTCTAGTGATATCTTATAAATGACGGTGCGTGATAATTGTTTATCGGCAAAGTATAATTGATTTATTAAGAACAAAACGTGCGGGCGTTCATCTAGGGCTATAAAATACATATTTTCCAATTAAATCTCTGAGGGTCGTATAATATTATGTAATTATGTGTGTGATGTATAACGCGGGGCCGGAGAGGCAAAATACAAAAATTTTTTATCAATGAGCGGTTTAGAGAACCTGCACTGACCACTCCAAAATGGCACATTCTGTTTTCGTATTATTATTATTATTATTACTATTATTGTATACCGTTAATGAATTTACATAGCTCGGAGCACGAGAAATCTCATTAACAGTTCCAACATTAAGAAGTTAAACGATTGTATTTCCTCGGGGCGATTCACTCTGCTTGTCCAAATTGAAATGTTATTACTCTTTATGTACGCGTGTTACAGTTTATTTTTAATTCTCCGATTGTATGTTTTGTACGTTACTACATTATAATATTATACACGATTACAAGGAACAAACGGGGATTGTAAATTATTATCGGATTTATTTTTTTTAATGACGAGTATGCGACGCACGTAGATAAATTATTACTTGTAGACTGTATACCTATATAGTTTTGTGTATCATCCGAACGCTATTGCCCACATTATATATGTATACATATAGATATATTATATTCTCGACGTTGCGTATGATATATTGTCATAATGCTATATCCTATATGTGTGTATAATAATATACTTAATTGATATTATATAGTACTATTAATTCTTAGTTCGGAAATCCACAATGATTCCGCGAGTAATAGTAATACATAATAAATAATAATATAATACGAAATCGTGTACCGACGGCCGAATAACGATGAGTTGAATCGTTAATATACAAAACAAAATCGTGATTTATTGTATGACGTTCGATTTGATGAAACTCTTCTTTTATTTCAACCAACATTGCACGTAAGTTACATAATATTTCTTATTATATAAATAACATGGTGCCTACGCACACACATTTGAATTCGATTCCTTCAATGTGGGGTATAAACTGATGCTAGATTAAAATAAATAAATAATGTTCGATAGTTCGACCAGCAAATATGAGTAAAAGATGTGTAATATTTAAAATAATTTGTACAGTAACGATCAACAATAATAAATATACTGTAGAAATCCATATGGTAGGTATTCCTTGATATATTGACAACTAATAGGTAAATATTAAATAGCTGAAAGTTGATCTAAATATTTAAAGTATTGAAGATTATATTTTGGAAGAAAATAATATATTTAATATTCGTCAATGTACGAAAAAGCTAAATTATGTTGTAAATGTTTTCATCTACGTATTACTATCTCATCCTAATCCTCTTGTAGAAATCTTGCTACTCCCACAATTCCTCGCAACTGACGGTTAAAACAAAAATGCCAAATGGTGTCGTGATCGGCTTGATATTTAATGTAAATTAATAAAAAAAAAAATTACTTAATTTAAGTGTCACAAATGACTAATGTGTGGCTGCTTTCCTCAAACTATTCATATTGTGTATAATTTATCGTCAACTATTTTAGTATGTTTTAATAGTTTGTATTTTTTTCCTGTATCTCATATATTTACTGTGGACCTAGACTCTAGAAGTATAGATTCTAAATTTCACTATAAAAAAATAATAAAAAATATATTTAATGGCGAAAAGTTTCAAGTCCCTGAGATTAAGGATAGATTGTTATTTTTCGTGTAAATATCCAATATTTAAACTCAAATGTGTATAATAAAAATTGTGCAACATTGTTATATGCTATAAGAATAACTTACAAGGTATCTTGTATTATATTTTCAGGCTGGATCTATTAAACTTTAAAATCTTATGCATTTTTAACTACAAAATAATTTGAAATTTCTTTGGTTTTGACTAATGTCGTGAACACTTAAACTTCAAACGCCCCGTATAGAAAAATGTGTGCATATGTATTCATATTTTTTAATTGCTGTGAGAAAACTTACGAGGAACGTTGTTGTAACTAACAAACGAAAATGTTTTCAAACATAAATAAAAAAAAAATCAAATATTTCAAATGATTATAAATGGCACTAATATAGACCCAACATATTATTATATAGCATATTATTATACCTAAGAATAAGTTGATATAAATATTTGGTGAATATGTAAAGTCGCTACGATGTAGAAAAAGAAAACTGATCTTGTCGAAAACTATATAAATTATATTTCTATTTTTCTGTAATTTTTTAATGGGTTTTCCTGATTAGTTTGAAAAGTAATGGGAATTTTTACTTTTGACTAGATCTAATTTGCTATCATCTGCAGAAATCATTCTATTTTTACTAATTTTAGAAGTGACGTAAAAAAATACTCATCGATCCATTTAGACTCTAAAAATGCTCAAAAAAAGTTTCTCAGAGTGGTTTTATTTTACCATACAAACCCACCGCGGTAAAATTATTTAGTTTTAGGCTTACAATTAATTGGTTGCAAGTAATCTAATTGAAATAAACTTTAATGCAATGCTTAATATTGATCATTATAATAGGTATATTATAGTATCACACTGCAACGTATTAACGTATTGAAAAACATTTTTATTTTTTATTATCACCGATTCAGTCATATCTTTGCCGCCGCATAAAATACGATTTATCACCGAAATCGGTGGTTATATTATATTATAAAGAGGGGTGTGTTCGTATTCGAGTGCAGGGTTTCCGGCGGACTAGCGCCGGAAATAAATTGGCCGTAAAATGGAGTTTATCCTGTGGAAATTGGAATTTCCTCGGTGACCGCACACTCTTGCAGGGTAAAGGGAGTGTGCACACACACACACACACACACATACATACACTCCCAATGAAGTGGGGAAAATGAGACAAGTGTAAGTAAAAAGAGACGGAGAGATGCGTCGAAATAAATATATATATATATATTATAGAGATCGCTAGGCAATGGGGCTGTTTTGGTTCGGGAGGGGTGGAGGAGCGAGACCGTTTTGGAATTGAATTGCTTCTCCGACCGCTCCACAGCGAAATACGCTCGAAGAGGTGAGGGCAAGAGTGTGTGTGTATTTAGCGAGTATGTGTCCGCGTGTTGATTGTGCGGAAGGTTTAATAATTCAAAAGGCTGACCAACCGCACCCTACTTGCCGCCTGCGTTTGTGTACGTAACTTTTGCACGAACGAAATGCGCCCTTTGGTCGGGACGTTTTAATTACGTTTCATCGTGCGCACATAGTATATTATGTATAATAATATACATCTATATTTGTATTTACCCTTTGCACCCCCCTCCCCGCGACACGTTACCAATCTGGCTGGTTTTCTATGCTGGAGTACACAGACACGTACGTGGAATTACAATACGTATTTAAATACGAGTACCTATGATGTGTGCGTATGATGCCAATATTGATAAAGCGGACACATATGCTACGTCGTTTGGCTAGATGTGAACTTCACGGGAAAAAGCCGACGTTCGACGTCTGTAGCCCACACATTGTTTTACAAAGTTGCATTAAAAACACTTACATTTTTTCTCAGTTTCGTGTGACGTTAAACGAATAAAAATATTAACTATACTACAAATATTTAAAACAATTTTTTTCATCTTTTGACATTTGTACAAGGAAACCTACCTATATTATAAGATAATATTATTAATAAGTAATAACGTATTAGGTAATAGGTATAATGAGGTCGATGGACAGAATAATTATTTTTCCTCTGTGTAAATGTGTAAATATTCTTTTGGCCTGAAAAAGGTTATATAATATTGATTTTATTGTTATTACTAGTTTGCGAATCTCGTCTGTAGTCCCATGTGGTTAACTTGCTAGATACTGAAAACGATATAAATTATAATAACATAACACCCGTCATGAATCGTGATGTCATGGCTATACCAGTACCTATAGGTCATCATCGTCACTGCTGGTAGGCAAGACTTTGAAAGGTATACATATACGAAATGACGACACCGTATAATTATTAGAGGTTGACAAAAAAAAATTATATGATAATAATAAAAGTCTTACGTCTTTCGGAGTTCTCACATATTATATAGTATATTACAGGTACCTATACCTATAGATACGTTGAAAAACGACGGCGGCAAAGGCGGACGACTGCTGAAATACCTCCTATAATATTATATACGTGTAATGTGCGCACGTCTGTAACAATCTGTGTATAATTCGTGTGTGTATTAAAAAATAATTTTTTTTTAAGCAACGCCTATTTTGCCGTCGTCGATCTCGTAGTCCGATAAGAAGGTATAACTCTATATATAGCTACGTTATTATACAGTACACACGTATATATACGCTCACAGAACACCTATATGTATCTATCATACCTAAACAATATATAAATAATAAATATTATATGATTAACGTCAAAAACGTCATAAATGTACCACAGCGAGGTGGACATGTATAATATATAATAATATACATATACTATACATTTAAACATACTATATTATAATATAATATTACCTATGTGTATGTGTGTGTGTTAATCTAACGAGTCTGATAATTATTACACCTCCAGCATTATAAAGTGGAGTTGGTAAATCAGAGATTAGCGAACTTTAAAATCTTTAAATACAACTGTATAATATTATACCTATTTAGTTTTATTTCGATACTCATTAATAATAATAATTAACAGTTGTAAGTTATAATTTACAATAAAACGTGTATATTATATTATTTATAATAGGTACGTATAAGCTATAAAGGAATACTTGGGTGTTATTGTAAGTTATAAAAGATGATTATCAACGAGTATCGAAATTAAACTATATATATTATAGGTACACAATAAACTTAAAACTAAATGTGCGTACAATTAATTATTCGTTGTAATTGTAAATTGTTTGTTTTGCCTAAGCCGGAGATGCACAATAATGTCAAAGAAACATGTCATATTTAATAATTTAACTAAAAAAATTGATCACTTATATAATATAATTATTATACTCCCATATTTAAAGGAAAACCAAAATATTTTTAGTCGAATATTATTAGAACAAAAGATTTTTATTTATCAATTTTTAGAGTGAAACACGAAATATTTAACTAAAGTATGGAGTGTAAAAAACATAATATTTCATAATATATATTATAAATCCGATGTCATAGGTACTCAGGAAAGAGGAAATACTATTGATCAACATTGCCAAATAATTAATAATAAAGAGTTCAACATAATATTATTATTATTTGCGTACAACACTGTTAGTTAAATAGTTCTTATTTTGTATTTGAAGTAGCTCTCAGCACTCGGCATAAGTGGCCATTATTGGTTGTAATTTACAAATATTTAATTACAGATGAATTACATAATACACTGCAGTTATCAATTATAAATACATATTTTATATGGCAATAATATGGTATAAACGAATCAATGATCAGGAAGAATATACCTAATAAAGTTTGTTGTGGACATTTGTATCTCATAAATTAACAATTTAGGTATCTATAATACGTCATATATAGGTACATAACAACTGGAATAATTGGCATTAATCAGCCCACTACGTTGCATTGTTAAGGGGATCGCAGCACGCGTATTTTTCATACGTATTAGACTAATAAGCGGTCGTAAATTATAAATACTTCGGAATTTTAATTTTGTATACATGTATGAACTCTTTGAAAAAATATCTAGGCTTTTTAGGATGTACATTTTTAATTTTCTATCATAAAAGACCTTAAAATCAGATTTTTTCTCAAAAATCCCAGAAAATAATTGCATTACATTTGTATTTATTTTGGGCACATCTGATTTTAAATGAAAAACGTGATTCCTGAAGAGCATTTGTAGAAGCTTATAAAATAAACAATTTTTTCGAAATTACAATCGAACTTCAGGAAGTTTGTTTAATTTACTACCGCTTTTAGTAGTTTTTCTAGTTATGCAAACAAGAATATTTTCATTTTTTGAAAAATTTTACATGTGTGTGCGTGTGCGAGAGTTGAATCCGGCGGCGGTTGTCCGACGCGGCATTACAGTGATTCTCGGAAACACACACTTATATTCATTTACTACTCAACGAAATGTAATTGGTTGACACTTGGCACTAAAAATAACTACGATTTTGATGACAAAATAATATAAATTAGGTACATAATGGACTAACACTGTCTACATGTATAATAATATAATATTATAATATAGATCCCGCCGATGGCCATTCCAGTATATTATTATCAAGGTAAAAATTGTTATAATATTATATGAATACAAGAATGCTATTTAAATTTTAAGCATTATATAATACACAGGGTAAATATAAAATATATTTTATGTTAAGCAAAGTATGTATAGTTATTGTAATTTGTAAGTATAACCTTCGTATTCTAAGTAGGAAAGTCTGCAAGAACTCAAGAATAGTAGTGACTATTATCTATAATAACTATTAATTTATTGTTATATAAATGGAATAAATTACTTAAACCACCTGGTATACAAATATATAGACTTAAGAATACTAAATATTTTAGAAATCGTTACTCAAGTGCTATTTGTTATGCGCGCATTACGAATTTTAGAGAATTTCTTATTCAAATTACGACGTTAAAACGTTAACGTTTATCATACATCGTAGTATCGTACCGAGTAACCGTATGATAATATTATTTTATATTAATTATATGAATAAATTAGTATTCGCAATATTAATACAGTCATGAACACATATAGTTTCATCCGAATGAATTCGTTATTTTACGCATTTAAATATAATACATATTGACGTCGGATCAATTATACACTTTAGGGGTTGTATAATATGATACCCACATAATATTCAAAGCAATTCCACTGTGCCTCATACCCGTTTTTCATCGGGTTATGAGGACTAAATTAATAAAATTATGAACAACTAATAATTTATTTTTGATATATTTTTAGTAACTAGGTATCTGTAAAAGACTTAACGATTTTAAATTTAATTTTTTTCTGTTGTATTGGATAGCGTGTATACAACTCAGTAGCCTATCTGAAGATCAACCTGCAAGGGTTTAATACCAATTTTGATCGATAGAGAGGAAGGATATTCCTGAAAACATTAAATTAATTGATTTTTAGTATATTTTTTCTGAACAGGAATAGTCATATTTTTATTTTGTTTAATGCTTACAAAGATAATACATGAATATAAATTAGAAAAACAAGGCTCGACTCTCAAGGCGTAGTTGATTCAACCATATTTCCCCTCAAATACGCCACTGCTTTTCCGTGAACTGTAATACTGCATAAACGCAAATAGGGGGGGGGGGGCTTTAGGGGCTAAGCCCTCCCAAAAATGTCCATAGCCCCCCCAAACATTTTCTACATTTTATTTTAAGCTTATACAATATTATCAAAGTAAGGCTTTAGCCCCCCCAAATCTCAAACGCTATTTGCGCCTATGTATAATAGCATACTATAATACGTGTACGTCGATTTATTATATTGCAATGCCTACAATATGCACCTACGTGAATATAATTATATTGGCCAAAGGACGACAATTATTTTTATATTTTTGCGCGCGCGCACTTTGGAGACTATATATCCCACGCACAGGTTCCTAAATAATATCAGATCGCACGCTAAGTTTTTATACGACATCACGATACATTCCCTAATATTGATATAATATAATGCCTATATTATACGCGTTTTCGTGCGGTTAATCAACAATCGCGCCCGCGGAGAGAGCTGCTTCGGCGGCGGCGGCGTGTAAATATATAATGATATCATATGATGTATATATAATAATATTAAACTACACGTAAAGTTATCGGCAGGCCTCCGAGGCGGAGAGGGCGAATGGTCGTGTTTTTTTTTTGCGCCGAAATCACGCGACCGACGGGGTTGAACTGCAGGCATATCATCTGCAGCAGCGGGATTTAATGGACGCGCGCTCGAACCGTTTAATTCGAAATTATACGCCGCGTGGACCGTTACGGGCTTGCGGCCCGGTTACCCTCCGGTACGGTTCTGGACGAGATGAATTTTTATAATATTTTTATATTATATTATATTATATATATAAATAATATTGTTTATACGAAAATAAACAACAAAAACAAAAAAACAGCCTCCGAGCCATGTCGGGTATACACAAACGCCGCTGTCTGTATAATATTTTATACATGTACATAGATAAGTTGTAAATGTATAATATGTTATACATATACATAGATAAGTATATAATAATATAATATACATTGCAGCGATCGGACGGCATTCGTCGCGTCATTATCGACACGATATGGGAATTTCGTTGGAATAAAGAAACGATTTATTTTTTTCACGAAACGACCGAGAAATCCAAATCTCCCACACGCGGAGGCGGAGGTACGCGCGCGCGCTCAAACACTGCACTATACATATTACCTAGTATATTAGAGCCGAGCCCATCTCGCGTGCTGGGCTTTCCGGACAGTATATTTAGTCTCCGCAGACGGTATCCACACGAGGCATCCCAAGAATGTATACGTCATGTAAAACACGCGTCCGAACCGTATAATTATTATTACACGCGCCGTCGCCGCCGTCCAGTAGTACACACACACACACACGTCATATTATATACGTGCTCTAAATAATAACGTTATAATAATATTATAGGTACACGCGTGTATTTATATTTTTGGTACAAAGCCCCCTCCCCCCTCCAGGACGTATTATAATATATTATTATATACATACATTATAATATATATATGTATTGTATACATTAGTGCGTCGGTTTATTTGAAATAATAATAAGTGATTTCGAAGTTTTTTTACCTATATACCTAGTACCTATACTTACAGATAGGAATTCGAAATATTTTAAACATTCTTTTCACTCCTCGCAAAATCCGTCCGCCAGTCCACTGTGTATATATAGTTATTGTTATTATTATGAACCGTCGTGCGAGTATAATAATATAACCGTATAAGTTTCACGTAGAACCGCGATTATTGTTTTATACGCGACGTTACAATTCGAGTTGCAGTTGAATATAATAAATTAATAAATAATATATTCTACATATTCTACATATTCTACAAAATTCGTTTGTACCGAACGACTTTCTTGAAAACATTTTCCGCTTGGGCACTACACAATTTTGAATCATAGGTATTAGGTATAATACAATATACTTATATATACGCTGTTGCAAACGGTTTCCACCAATGTCCTTTTCCGCTAAATTAAAATAAACGACATTACTTCTCCCAGCTCTTATGAATTATAGGTTTTTAAATTATTGGTATCCATTTAACGTTAATATTTAACATTACAGTGTAATAATAGCAATAACTAAAAATAATGTATGAACTATAATTATGTTTCTACTTCAAAATTTGCACAAATAATAATATATAGACATATGTCTATACCAATAACTTTTGTCAAAGACTCATGGATATGTTTTACACGAGACCCCTCATATATTTTTTTTGACTATAGATTATCATTTCAATCTTAAATCTGCAACGACTATGGTCTGTGATAGCTAATGAATAATGAGTCTTGTGTGTGCAATGTGGACCTACACGTTATAATAATATACGCTTCTATGTTTTAAGACCTTAAAAATGAGCGTATCAAATATATTATGTAAACTATAGTTAATAATATTCAGAGATGCGATTCTGCAATAAAATCTATTATATAAATACCTGGGTAAGCACTATATAAAATAATAATTGATTTTGGTAAGTTTTAGTGTACATACGGTATTTAATAAAACGTTTCAGATTTTTTTCGAAACGGTTCAGGCAAATCATATACAGTAAATTTTTAAATTATTTAAAAAAACATACCGGTACGCATTTGTGAGTTATTAAAAAATTTATGAATATGTATATGCAACATGCACTAATGTATGAAAGCCGAATATTGTACAAAAAATTAATATAATAATATATTAGATGATATAACTAATGAGACATGAATTATTCATATTAATAATTATATATTACACATAGATATTGTATTTAATGATAAACTAATTTATATAGTACAAGTAATAAGTATATATATCTATAGCATACTGATACAACGTAAATCATTGTAATATTATAAATTTATAAGGTATAATAATAACTTTTCACTCAAGAAATATTATATTAATATGCTATTTCGTTGAATTAAATCGTATGGAATATGAGTATAAAGGAACATCTATACCATTTATTTTCATGTCAAAAAAAAATGACAGGTACCTATACTTATACTCAAATTTAGAAGCTAAACCGGTCTAGTCACTTAAAAATATCTACACATTTTTATGTTTCTACTCTAAAATTCTGCAGTACTAAAATCCAAATACTATTTAATAAATGAAGGTGAATAAATATTTTCAGTTTATATTGTGATATTTAAAATATAATATATTGTCGCAGTAAAGATAAAACAATAAACTACTATCATTCACAAATTATAAAATAAGTGCAGATAAATATTTAACATTAATTATTTTAAACAAAAATGTTGTATGTATTTTTGTATTAGCTCGACATTTAGAATAATCGTGGATAAACAAATATTATACATTTAAGTTAAAAATAAAAATTGGAAGATTGCATTAATTTTAAATAAGCATTGGAACCATTTATAACCAACATTAATTGTTATAGCATTGTCCGAGGTATTGTCTATAGGAAATTTTAAAATAAGATAAAATTAAAAGTTAATAATTTATTCATTGGAAAAGTAATTATTATTATTAATAAATCATAAATAACAAAGTTTTCGTGATTACTATCAGCCAATATAAAATTGAAAATTAATTAATAATTATAAAATTATACAATTATATCAATACCATCGTTATTTTTTTACTTGTTACAATACTGTTTTTCCATATGTATCCGAACTATTTAGATACATTTGAAGCACAAAGTTTTTTACTTCCAATGTAAATTTGTTTTGAAATTAAATTGTTTCAATAGTTTTTAAGTACTAAGTAATTTTGTAATTAATCAAAAAAAATTAAAGTGGAAGGCCAATTGATGTAAACCTCAAATATTACATTTTTCAGAAGTGACTAAAATGTTAATATAGTTTTATATATTTTATTAAAATTTGCTTTAGAATTGTTAAACTTTTTTGTACAAATGTTTAACAAAAAATAATTCGAAGATGACGTTACTTTAAAAAAATGTGTACCTATTTATAATTGTGTCTTTTAATATTGTCAGTTAAATTTGTAATGTAAATGTACAATAATAGACACAATGAACTTTAAAGTTTTTACTTTTAGATTTATATCTGTTGAAAGTTGAAACCCTTTAGAATCTAAAAAGTATCTTTTATCTAATATATTGACATAGGTAAGGAAATTTTAGAAATTGTATAACATGTGTATACATATTTACCCTATGTTAAGTGTTTCACTGTTATTTAAATATACCTAAAGAATAAAATAAATAAATAATAAACACTCACGGTGCCAAATAATTCTTACATATTATTATTATCTATATAATAATAGGTAATGTATAGGTTATATGTACATGTACATAATATCTAGATATACGTGTATAACGAATCATTCAATCATATTTACATCACATATAAGACAATAAATTTCTATAAACAAACAAACAAATATGATTTTTTTTTTTACTTGAAAATTCTAATATATTTATTTCCATAATAATTTTACTTTGAGTTAATAAAAAAATATGACTTAAGTACTATATATTATTTATATTTTACATTAGGATGCTAATATATAACCCAATAATTCTTTCATTAAAATTTCGATGTAGGTACCTACTTACATAAATTAAAAAACCATTATAAACTCAATTACAAAGTCAATTTATTTTTGACATTTATTCAACTCGCAATAATATATAAAAAGGATACTTATTAAAAGCAATCTAACTCTAATATTTAATAATAAAAACAAAAAACCATCATATTATAATATTATTAATTATTATTTATTATATATACAGAGCCAGGTGCGGCGTTTATATGATCACAAAATATACTGTTAATACGAATTGTTAAAATGTTAAAAATGTACAATGGTAACGAGTCAGACGATACCAATTCAAAAATCTATAGGTACGTGTCAAATAGACATGATGGAGTCTCAATTAATAAATATTTAACTATAGTGTTATTTAAAAAAATATAGTATAATATTATATGAATAATAATAGGTATAAAATAGACATGATAATAATATTATATTTTATGATAATTTAAAACATACATAAATAATAAATAACATATTATTGATACCTCACACCTTCGTATATAATAAGGATTTTAGTTATATGCAAACTTATAAAATTAAAAAAAATAATAATTTCCGAAAATATGGAACGGTTTCAGTTTCATCAAAACATAATAATAGGTATTAGGTACTAACATGATATATTGTATATTATACAATGCATTAAAACAGTTCATGAAGTACCTACCTATACGATGAACAACTGAAACTTTCCACAAATTAAATTATTGAATAAAGAAACAGTAAACTTTTAATGTCGTGGCTTAAACATAGATACCTATATCATATTATAATAATAAGAAGTTTGAAAAATATCATATATTATTATGCTATATTCGAAAATCTCCCGTTCTTCGCGCTCTTTAAGGATGTTAAAAAAAAATACAATATGTAGAACTCTATAACCCGTGGGTTTGACAGGTATAGACCTCGAAATTCAAAAATATCAGTTTTTAGTGCGTGACTGTATCATTTAAATAGCGTTATGTGACCGGCCGTAGCACAAACTAAGGAATATGATCGGAAAGTAGTTTTCTATAACTTTTTTTTTTTTAAAGTAGCAAAACCATAATTTTACCTTATTACAAATCTATATTTTAATCGATATCTGTTTCGTGCCGTATTTATTAGGTCGAAATGAAATCAATAAAAACGCTCACAGCGACAAAGCCTGGGAAATAGACAAAAACCGAAAAGAAACTGACCTTTTCAAAACGTTTCACCGAACACAAACCATATACATATATGTAATATAATAATATATACGGGTACGAGATCTAGCGAGTCGAGTATAATATGCACATATTATGTATTTTTAATATTATTCCATTAATATGTTTAAATGTTTAATCCATAAGAAAAAAATTAATAAAATCTGTTTGGACTCGTCCGTTATAAATTAATAATTATACATTTATATCTATACCTACAAAGTTTGATATATAATACGTTCATGGGTAGAATTATAACCGAGATTATAACGGAGACTTACGTATTAGAATGCTTATAATAGGAGATTAAAAATACGCCATTGGGGGGGGGGGGGATGGTCTTGAAGTGATTCGCGTGTAAATTGTAAAGAAATACAAAATCGACGGCGACGACCGAACGCGTCGAATCGTCGACCGTGTTCACGACGATAATAATATTCCGATAACGACAAGATAGCCACGGTATCCAGCGTCCCGGGGGTGGTAAAATATTTATTTATAAAATTAATATTTAAGAAGAATATTTAATTAACAGTAAAATACAAATATTGTTATTAAATGTTTTTTTTATTTGATATAGATAAAATATTTCGTTACTTTTGTCAATAATCGATAAATAATTCTCAATAAACCTTAGTAAACAAAACTTTCAAACGTTTTTATTCTCAGAATATCAATGGAATATTATGAGTAAATAAATAACTTGAACAATGTTTACCCCCTTCAATATTTATATGGGTGATATGTTTGTATATGAACATATTGCAGTATAGGCCTAAACAGGGAAATGTATAAGCTCTAAAATATACAGACTTGGGCACGAGCCCTAACGTACACGTTTATTTATGACAAATTTCTTTTTTGGTTAGAGAATATCATAAGCCTTCTTGTGTGGTGCTCTCTACAAGCTGGTGTTCTCAGTCACATTCCACAGATTTATGTATAAATATAGTTTATAGACAAAACTTAAGTTAATGTGTTTTCTATAAAATGTCGATTGTAGATACGCGGTAAATTACGTATCCGTTAAGTTCATTAATCATTACGGTCGAGTAGGGCACGTACCTGCAGAATGATAGTGAAGCTGCAGCAGTTGTAGTCGTTCGCTGATAACGTTTTTGTCATCGGTGCCGCGGAAAATCGTATGTGAAGTGATGTCCACGGAAGATTTCGGAGAACAGAGATTTGCGATATTTTGGAAAAAGAAATTCTCGGTAGGTTTTGGCAAATAATTCGCCGACAACTGTAATATTGTTCACCACGATGACGCGATAGCCGCGCAGATATTATACGGCTGACGAAAACGCGCGTGCGGGCAGCGGGTGATGCGTGGACTGCAACTGTATACTGTACGCCGTCGGCCCTGGAGCTACTACGGACGGACGCGGCACGACAATTGCGCGACACAAACGTTTTCCGGTCGCCGCCGGAGAGGCTACCGCGGTAGCGGTTGCGCGACGCTCTGGGCGGAGTGCTCGGGGCCAAAGGGACGGCCTATCTCCGCCCCGCGGGCACGTCGGTTTCGGCACTGCGGGGCGTATTGTGCGTGCGGGTGCGTGTGCGAGTTTACTATAATATTGTGTTTTATTGTCACCGGACGCGCGTGACTACTATGGGCATATAGGTACTCCCCGAAACCTGCACTGTGTGGAGGGGTGGAGGGATTGGCGTTTTCTATGGTTGCAGATCGCGATCGGTATTATATTATGCTGCACACGGACACCGCAAAACTCATCGAGTGCGATACACCATATTATTGTAGATATAAAGGTTTGGTTCGATTACCCGGTGGCCGGTACCGAATGTCAAGCCTTTCGTAGGCTTTTAACGCTCAGGTACTAGTTTGGGCTCCAAATGTTCAAAGTTATTGGTGTAATAGGTAATTTAGGTTAATTAACTGTCGTCCATCCTAGCGTCCGACTCTATGTCATCTATATGAAATAAATAAAAAAATATAACGCTGTGTATAGAGACCCGACCATCCGGGTATTGATAAGAGACCCGACCATCCG
>NC_042495.1:42511719-42532741 GCF_005508785.2 Acyrthosiphon pisum | reverse complement strand
ATCCCCCGATTTGCTATGCAACACCTCCCAAGTGGGTCACAGGGTTAAGAAATGTTGTATAGTATGTGCAGTGATAACACGTTTTGCGGCACTCGTCGCTGCGCTTATAGTAGTGCTTATCAATACCCAGATGGTCGGGTCTCTTATCAATACCCGGATGGTCGGGTCTCTATACACTGTGAAAATATAATATTGTGTGTAAAATTATTTTTTTAACAAATCATATTTTCATTCTAGGTACATATTTTGTGGATTGATTGTTGAATAGAATATAAACACTATATACCTAAGTGTTATATCTTGAGCACATACTAGAGATAAAATGTATGGAGCGTTAAAACTAAGGTAGGTGAGCAGTTTTCGCAAATCGTGAGCATTTGATTTGTAAATTAGGTTCATATCTTTAAATTATAGTTAGGTAAATATGGTTTTAAAATTGTTCTAATTTTTAATTATCAATTATTATTATTCTGCAAGAGACACTGCAATACGCCTTCCAAAAATGTTTTGCTCTTTTATTTTATTTAATTTATGAAAGTTTTAGTTAGGTAGATAGGTATACACTTACCAAATTACATACAAACTACTTTTTTTTTACTCCAAAATTACATATTTTATTTCATTCTCAAATTATTTATTTTCGAATAGGCAACGCCAGGTATTCGATAATTTATTTCTCGCTATTATTGTATTTTTTAAGAGTGTTTTCCTGTAACTTTCGACTTAGTATAGGTACGATAAAATAAAACGTTGGTCGCCTGAAGATTAAATCGGGTCGTGTTCACTATACCTACGTAATTTTATCGTAAAAATTATCAGGCTGAATATTTACAATTGACGTTTTTAGTACACCCGTGCTATCTATTATATGCTGCACCTTTATCGCTGTTGTTATTATATTGTATATCGTTGCCGGCGGCATAAACGACACTTTACCAGCTACCTATACATAGCAACTACCCACGATATAACGTCTCGTCTGTTTTCGTTTTATTGTAGATTTTGCTCACGCGAAATTGTAATTTTTTGTGAAAACTCTCTGAACGTAAAATTATATTATAATATTATCATACATTCATACCTTTCATAGCTATATTATGTACTCGTGTCTCGTATAGTCGTATATAATATGTTACCTACCGCTCTCTGCAGACACACACGTACGCATATACACACAGTACACACGCTCGCGCTGTTCGCCCCCGAGCGGTACTCTTCGCGTTTAACTCCAAACGCACATTTAAAACAATATTTTATTCTCACAGCACACCTATAAATCATAATATAATATTGTCGTTTAAGAGGACTCGCATAATATGTTGTATACTTGTATCCGTCTTGCAAACAAACAGTATGGGAAATTTGTTTTCAGCGGTTCAAATGTGTTGTAAAAATAATAATATAGGGAATTAACTTATTAGTTATCATCAAACTTCTTAAAGGTAAGTACATCAACTATGTCACGGGATTTGTACAATATTCTAATATTGAAGAGAGCTTGAGCAGTTTTAAACAATCATAACTTGATTACAAGCTTTTTTCGTATTTATCCAAAATCAATATTATTTAAAAACAGACTTAATTTATTTACGTTTTGCATACCAAACGACGGAAGATTACGACTACTTTAATTTAAGGAGTTATAGTGCGTATGACAGTGTTATAATTATTAATATTGAAATTGACGAAATATAAAGGAAATTGTTATATTATAAACATAATAAATTTGATATAGACAAAATCATTACTACATGTCCCCAAAACACAGATGATAAAGAAAGTTTAAAAAATGTCACATTACACCAGCTATTCTTTATTTATTGTATTCTTTTATTCTGTTGCAGCCTTCAGGTCTGCGCGGTGTATGATAGAGCATTCTTAGGTTAGAATATATTGTTATTGTTATATCATTTAGTAAGATGTGTAGGGGAAGCAAAACTAATAATTTGATTAAATGTAATTGTTCGTATTATTATTTTTTAGCTGGTTGAGAATTTAAGACAATGCCTCTAAAAAAATGTCAGTTTGACTTAAAGATCTCAATACCGCACGATTTCAACGTGTTTCAGGCATCGTATATCGAATTGTCCGGCAGTTTTCTGAGCCCATATTATAACCCATAGTTTGGAAATTTGGTGAAATTGTCCCTGTAAGTTTACCACGTGAAATATTTTTTAAACGACAATAACAGTTTCTTGACTCAGATATTGGCGCGGAATAATTTGTTAGCTCTAGCGTTGATATCTGTATACAGACGAATCGATTTCGAATGTTGAATCATTTTGATATGTTATTCGCTATTGCTACACGTCGAATATAATATATATAATAGTCTTCTGCAGGTCGACGAGACTGTGTGCAAACGGTCTGATTGTTTGTTTTGTTTCGGTTTGTTGTTTATGTGTATATATATCATTAGTGAACGGAGTCGTGTTAAATTTCCTAACAAAACAAACCGTGGACTGCTGTAATTGACGATTTTTTTCTTCAAATTATTATTTGTAAACGAAAATATAAACCTTCTATATAGCTCTATTACACACCTATTATACTTTCTTTCATTTATATTTCATTAAAAACTTTTTCCTGCGCATACAAATCATACATTGGTGGGTGGTTGAAGGCCTCGGGGCCGGACATCTGACACTGAGTGACTTGAAAATTCAAAGACAAAATGGTTTCCTGACAGAAAAAAAATAAATCAAGGATCACTGGTTTTAGGAACGTGTTTCGTTTTTATTTTATTATTGAAATACTTTTTTTTTTCTAAATAATTTGTTCCGGATCAATATTAACTTATTTATTTTGTAACGAAATTTGCTTATGTAAAATATTTACCCGTTTACTAGTGCGTGGCTATTGAATAATTATTATCGTTATGGTAAAATAAAAATAAATACGATTCTTTCGTTGAAATAATGCAGTTAAAACTTAAAACCGTATTACCTTTACCGAATTTTTGTTGATTGAAACTATAAGAACGTTTGTTTGATGTTACATTTCTTATTTTTTTTATATTTTCGACGGAAAAATTTTAATTCGTTCTTGATCATCGATATTTTATTTAGAATCTTGTATAGCAATTATAGTATTTGTTAATATTATTTATTAATTTGTTTTTTTTTATTGAAATATTATATAGTAGGTACCTATTCCCCACACAGCATTTGGGAAATGATAATATTTAGGTGGTGAATATTTTGGAGTGTTTGAATAATGAATATTTGACTAATAATATTGTATAAATATTTTATTCTCATGATAACAAAATATTGGACTATATATGGTTGCACAAAAATGTTGACTTACTATTTTTTTTTTAATGTTTCCATGAAAATAGTTTTTGAAAAAAGATGATTAAAATGTTTTGTTAATGTTTTTTACAAAATATTTTTCAAATGTGAACTTCTTGGCCAAAAAATATAAATAAAATATTTCTTTATTATTTACGCAACTTTTTCAAATATTTTTACAACGGTTGGTAAATATTAAAATGCTGTGTGGGACCTATAGTACTTATAGTTAAATATTTATATTTTATTACCTATAATAGTAGTTTTGATTTGGAGATTTTCCGGTAAGTTCGATAACCACAAAGGCCATTCATGATTATGATACCTACGATTCGTATCTTTTTTCAAACAAAAATAATGTATAATTTATATTTAATAGGATTTTTTGTAATACCGTTTGTAAAATATAGTGCATATACTGCAGTTTGTTAAAATGTTCTGAGACACGCGGAAAAATAATATTTCGGTTATTGATCCATCGTGTGCGATGTTTAGGTACATTGATTAGTCATCACTAATATATTATTGTATAATAATACCACGTGATTTATCTTCGCATTATTATATTATTACATTCAATAACGTTCCGCAAGAATTGATTTATATTTAATTTCCATTGGATATTATCTCGCCAGAGCTGCAGTTTATCAATAATAAAATGTTTTATTACCGCTTCGAAGGTTATGACCTCCGGCGGCTCCGGGGCCGAGATGTTGTACCCGCGATGAGGTGCAAACGACACACGCACATACTTACACTGTTACATCGAAGTATCGAAATATATATCCTTTGCAGTCGGTGGTACAGTGTTCGGAATATTGTTGTTATGTGATATAATAATATTATTGAAAAAAAATAAATATGGAAGCGCACTGCGCAATGGTGAATAGTTTAGATAGGCTATGTAAAAAAGTGTATACCTACGGTTTCCGTTCGGGCGGAATGCACATAATATTTAATATAAGTATGGAAAAAAACACGTACCTATATCGATCCCTTTGTCAAAAAGAAAAATCTTAAAATAAATAAACAAATACAAATTGGATGAAAATAAATCCGAGTTTTTATATAATATTATTATTATCATTATTATTAGAATAATTCGTGTGTACACGGAAAAAGAGAGACGACGACCGACGGGGGAAAAAACCAAAATCGAATAGGTACCTATACCTATACACTGGCTGTCTTATACCATTTGAACAGCACCAGGCACCGATGTTACACGCGTAATATAGGATAGACGTCCGGTGACAACGACACGATAATATTATTTGTACAATAGGTATGGTTGTGACGATTGCGCACAATAGCCGCGCGGATGTTTTGCACAATGTGGATGATCATCTATACATAATAATAATATAATAGGTACCTACGACAGCAATGTTGGATTTATGTTTATTTATCTTCGACCATTATATCATTATCATATGATTATATATATTATACATGGTCCTACATACACGCATTTTGTCGTCGCAAACGTCTCACTCCGGCGAAGAGGTAACAGACGACGTAAACTGTCTTCAATCGATATAATATTAAAGATATAGGCATACGTGTACCAGGTACCTATACAATAACGGTGAGACGCGAGTAAGTAGAGCAAACAAATCGTGTGTGGGTTCCGCGGAGACATAATAAGTATATATATATATATATACACGTATTATTATTTTATCGTGCGATTAAAATACACGCTGTACGAAGAGAAGAAAAGCCAGGAGGAAACCCATTGTCGAACGGTATTCGACAGTAAGTTTTTTCTTTCTGTTAGATGACAATATTTTATAGCCACTATGGTTCAGGTAAACATGTGTATATATTATAATCCAGTATACGAGGAGACCACCAAAGATCTCGATTTTTGTAAACATTTCAAATGGTTCGATTATAATCCACAAAGTAAACTTATATATTATTATCATCGTATCGATATAATATATAATATATACGATCGATCATTGGAAGACGAAATTCTGCGTGCTACACTTTTCCGAAAACACTAGCTTCTCTGTTCTCTCACTTCTCTGTCGGTGGCTATAACAATAACAATAGCTTGCGGTGAACTATACGTTTTTAAAATGTATTACCATAGTTCATATAAGACATCATACAGAATTGTATTACTTATTAGTTATTATTATTCTATTAAAATGTATAAGTTGGCAGTGGTTTTTTTTCTCCCAATTTGTTAAAAGTTGTGGAGTTATTGGCATTGTGCTGAGTGCTGACTGCTAAAAAAACTATTTTAAATGTTGATAATAATATCTTCTAAATAATTTGTATTGTTGACGGTCGTTAGAGCAAACACAACAACCTTGGTTGTGTTGAAGTGTCTAATTATGTGTTACGGCGCGTCGCGCGTGTGAAATGTGGATACTGGATATATATACCCACTACGACAGTGCTAATAGAGATTTAATGACAGGCGCCGTTTTTTAAGTGATATTCATTTCATAAAATCGATTTCGTCCGCTTTCTTAGTACAGACGGCAGACGCGTTATAAGTAGGTACTTAAAACGTAATCACCGCCATCTGCGGTCTGCAAGCAAACGACGAAATCATAAAAATAATCATTAATTCTGTGCATTTTTCCTCAATCGTCTAATTGCCAATATTCCCCGCAGTCGACGGGCCCAAACGAAAAGACGGCCGCACACGTATAATATGTAAATATAAAATAAATATTATAGTATACCTACACAATTATATAATACTGTTTTAACACGAATACAATATTTAACTGGAAATTCTAAAGATGAGAATATCTTCCAGTCAATGTGTCCAAATTATTAAGACGGCCAACTGTAGCGTAGGTACTATATTATACATTTTGCACGACAAGCGTGTAACACGTTTAGGGTTACACTTAATTATTATTATTATTATGTTAATGTCACACATAAGAAAACTGGCACGTGGATACGTAGGGTGACCGACTACTTCGCCACTCCTAGACATCCTCCTTACAGTGATCTTATATGTATTATTATTTTAGCGCTGCTCGAAACTCTCGAGTGGAGCACGTCACGCACAACTGCTGCAAGAGCGCACGTTGTGTAAACAGTAAGTACATACATATTACATACACGTACATACAATATGCTAAGTACGCTCTTTTTATAATATGTTCGACTCTTTATCCCATCACAAGCGTAATATCATTATTATATTTTATTTCTATAAGATCGTAATCACATACTTACGATTTCGAAAACCGGAAAAACCTATATATGGTTTGAGAATGTACCGGTTAATATATATTTATATATATTCTAAACTACTCCAATAAAGCAGATGTAGGAATCATCACGAGAAGCAAACATCAGCCATATTCAAATTTGATTTCAAATTTCACCGGCACTATAAGTTTAATGTTATGTAAAAGCTATCAATTACCGGGTCTTAACTTTGGGTATGTATTAAATTATATTATATTAGGTATATAAATATTATATTGAAATTGAATCCATATTAAAAAAACTTTTTATCGCATATCGTCACATGTTTCGTAATTTTTATAAAGTTAAAGAAATATTTTGGTGCATATGATAAAGCAAGTATTTACCGTATGTCCTCGGAAACAAGGTACACTAAATTACCCATATTAGGTACTCAGTACTTTATACGTATTTTTTAATTCTGTTTCCGGGGCATGGAGGTAGTCTGTTAGATCATCAATCTCCAGCAGACAGAATTCTAAAATATGTAAATGGTACTGAGTGTTGTAGGTAAATAAGTAATAAAATGTACCCAGTTTTCGCGGAAACATGGTATACAATAATATATATTATATATTTTCAGTTTTTCGTGAATAATGTTCGTAATACTATTATTTATTTTTATTTTTTTTTTTTTTTTTTAGTGCACTAAGCCACTAACACAAATCGCAGATCTGGAATTTTGTTTAAAGTTAATAAATTCACCCACTACGTATAGGTAATATACCACAACAATATATTATGTCATATTATTATATTATGTAATATTCGGGTATTATCGTTTTTGCGTTTTTGCTAATTTCGCGTCGAAAACAGAAGCGAACCCTTTTTGCGTATAGTGTACCGTATATATATCTATATATATATGTGTAATATGTATGTATTTTATAATATATAAACACATGCGATATTAGTCATAAGTATATATCGCTGGCGCGGGAAGAGCTACCACCGCCGCTGCGGCAGTCAACAGGCGCATGCGCGTGACGCGATTCGGTGCAGAGGGTGGCCACGTCAGGAGGAGGTGAATGGCGGGTGCGAGGCCCGGGGCTGCGAAACTTTTACGAGCCCCGACCAATGGGGAACCGCCGGCACTACCCCGCCGGGACCGTCGTTGTCGTCGTCGTCGTCGTCGCCGCCGTCGTAGTCGCAGTCGTCCCTTATATTCTCGCGCGCCCGGACCCTGGCGGATTCCCCTCAGACCCGACCGCGCGCGATGGCCCCCGGGGCGACCGTATATTTCACCCCTTCGAAGTAATATTATATATATATATATATATATATATATATATATACTTATATGAAACAAGGAAACCACCGCCGTCTTCATAGTCGTTGCCGCCACCACCGCCAAATATATACATATATATATAACACTATATGTAGTCCTTTGCACCCACCCTCCAACCCCTTTCTCAACCTGATGAATTGTATAGTGTATACGTATATGTGTATGTAGAGAGAGAAGGAGAGTCTTTCCTCCGTCATCTCTTCTCCTCAAACTTAAGCTTTGTTATCACTCCCCTACCCTATCTACCCACCCCTGTCAGCCAGTCGGTAACCGTATCTCTTTCCGCGTTCGTACACCGACCCTCCAACTCTGACAAAGTTTTAGCTCACTCTATCTCTCGTTTCCAATCCCCAAAACGCGTCTGCGCACCCTGTATAATATACATCCGCTCCCTCTTCGTATACTGCACAAAGATTGTTTTTGTAGTTTTTTCTTATTTTTTTTATATCTCATTTATTTTTATTATTATTATTTTGTTGTACACTTCTTTTTCTGCCGTCTCGACCCTCGTATCGCGCGCTCCATCCACCACGCTCATCTTTACTACCACCCGTCAAGTCGCGTAGTTCTTCCCGATTTTATTTATTTATTTCTATTTTTTTTGTTTTTTGCTTTATGTTTTTCGTATCACAAGAAAGTCAACGTTTCACTTTTGAGCGTCTGCGTGTGTTGTATGTGTACGCAACGTTTAAGAGGAAATATGAACAATTGTTTAGGCTTGTATTAGTAAAGAAAACAAAAAATAAAAGGTTGGATAAGCGAAGCTTTTTCTACGTCAACTCGTTTTTCATTCAAATATCATAATATATTTTAATGTTTACTCGTGTGTAATCTGCAGTAGTTTATTATTTCTTTGTTAAAAGTCTGAAATGGCTGCAAATCGCGCTCACAAATGTGTTAATAACTCATAGCCACAACTTCAAACACCGCCATTTGTATACTCGAAATTTAATTCGTACTAGTCGTACTGCATAATATTATAATATATATATATCATACCTACCTATAATAGTACCTATTAGTCTGACGTATAGTGTAGGTACCTAGTACCTAGTACCTACACAATATATAATATAATATTTATTTAAAGGTATAACGTATTTGTAAATTTGTAATAAATAATACTACATTTTAATTATGTATAATTATGTATTGTTCAATTGATTGATATTTTTCATCTTTGCAATATATACTATATACAATAATATACATAATGTTTACACGATAGATTTAAAACCACACCAACAAATGTACATACCTATATTTTTTTTTTAAAGTATATTTACAATCTATACGAAACAAGGTATAATGAGTAAGTGTGGTAACATAAGAACATTAGAAATAAAATAACATTAAAAGGAAGGCGCCCAGCAGTGCCACCTGACCAGAAATAAGGTTTTTTTTTTTTTAATCATTGAGCAGGTCTCTTGGCCATTTTCTTTTTAACCTTCTAGGAATGAGTAGGTAGTGGATAGATTTTTAATTAGTAGATTTATATGAGCGCGAAGTTTTGAGTGGAATTTTATGTAATAAGATTTGGCTAAGCCGTTGAGGGTTGGAATATTAAGGTCTGTGTGGAGATTTTTGTTGGTTACATACCAAGGGGCAGAGGTTATTAAGCGTAGCGGCGTAGGCATATGGATTGGAATGCTTGCAAGGTTTTAGTGTTTGATGGCTTTGCTGGCACCCATAGTTGGATGCCGTAAAGCCAAGCTGGACGAATTATCGATTTGTTGGCTAGAGAAAGTTTCGATTTTAATAGAGGTCTCAGAAGATAAAGTCTAGAGTTCACAGATTTACGTTTTTGTTTTAGATGCGAGGTCCAGTTAAGGCGTTTGTCAATTATTAACCTTAGGTACTTTACTTCGTCTGACGAGGGAATTACTTTGTTATTAAACATGACAGGTGAATGTACATATTTAAAAAAAAACTATGGGTATATAATGTATATAGGATGTAAAGTTGTGCCAATATTGACAACTCCTGGCATGATGTAAACATCTTATGACGGCGTGATCGGCGATCAATATATTTTATAGTCATTAAACGTGTTAAAATAAAATACTATACTCGTATACATGGTATTCGGTAAAAAAAAAATACAGCATAAAAAGTTTAAGTTAAGTACTGTTGGTAAATATTTTAAAAATAATCGTTGAGAGTAGTTCTTGCTACTATATGCACTATAGTATAGAGTCTGATAAGTCGGTCAACCAAGTTATAAATAATAGTAATACCGATATATTTGTAAATACTTTCAAACTGGAGTGTCTACCTATTATATGAGCTGCAAATATAATTATATTATTCTGTCATATGTTTTGGATTTTCAAACTATATTCTAATCGTTATATGTTTGAATGTCTGTATAATATTATCATAAGATTTAATAAGTTATATATTTTCTAGTAGTTTTAATACTAAAAAATATAAATATTTTTAATTGGATATTTTGACCCAGAATTGCACAGTATACCGACTCATACACTCGATGACTATCGTGAGAAACAAAAATTTAAAACTATTTTGAAACAGATTTCATTCATGCTTATTATGTGACTATAAAGTAAAAGTAGTTATATTATTATAGTCCAGGTATACCTACGACTGTACAATTAATTTTAATTAATTAATTGAATGCAGTTTGCGATTATTTACGGCAAATCATTTTTTTAATCGAATTAAAATAACATATAACCGAGCATTAACATAATAACATTAGGGTATATACCTATAAACACAAACATCGTAGTGTTGAAAAAGTTTTCTTGGTATACCTACTGCAACTGCAGCATATATCGATGGGTGGAGTTACGTAAAAGCAAATGGCGTGTACACGCAGAGGATTATGCATTTTTATTTATTTCGTGCGGACGAGAAAAGTTATCACGATAGTGGGACGAAAAGTCATCGCATGCCTTATACCAAAACCACTGCAGCCTGCGGGAATATTGGCTATTTTTCAAAAATGTGTTACATAAATAATACCATAGCTGGTAAGTAAACGAGTACCTACTCGTACTTCCCACCCATAATGTATAATTTCATATTTTAAACGTTTTACAGAAAACAACGGTTCACCAAAATGTACGTACCAACTAATCTGTATAAAACCGTTAAGTATAATATTATTATCGTTAGGTAAGTTAGAGTAGGCACATTGAGTGCAGGCGTGGATATATACAACTGATTGAAAAATTAACCATAAGTACAGCGCAGACCGCAGTACGATGATAATAATTATTGAATATAAATATTATACAATTTATTTCAAAAACACAAAATTGCCAAATCATTATGCTCATTTACATAATTATCATCATTTTGACCGGTCAGGTAGGCATAATATGTTTTGATCGGACAACAATTACGTATATGTGTCAGTAAATTTAGATCGATTTCACCGCTGTATTCACGCCTAACTGTCGGGAATTTCGTTAAAATGTAAAACGATACCAATAATTTTTATACGTGCCCGATCTCCGGTATAACTGGTTAAACGAAATTTGGACGGATCTGAAGCTAAGAACGTGTGAATTTATTTTTCGAACAAAACGTAAGTCAATCAGAGATGATTCAGTAGGTACATATACCTATATGAGCGTGAATAATTTTTATAGACATTTCTCTACACCCGAACGGCGTTCAATGTTGATAACGTGCACTGCAGCAGCAAGAAAATATTTGGGTTCCAATGTTGATATGAAATATAAAATATATTATATACCTAAGTATCTGTATTGTTGAGTGGTGACAAATGTATTTAATTTTTTCATATTGTGTAAATACATCACAAGCACCCGTAATTCGAATGCTCATATTTCCCGAACTTACCTATAATACGTACCTATAACATTACGGTATTTGGTGTATAATTTTCAACCGTTCAAAGACTAGGTACCTAAATGTGTACAAATTACCAACTGGTTGGTGAATTCGTGACTCGCGTTGTTCATGCTAAAATTTAGTGAGCTTTGCGAGTAATCAATTATTATGATATTACATTAATATATTATAACGGAGTCATATATTATATAAACCGTACATAAAACTTAGCCCATCTCATAGAATGAACAATAATATTATAATCGTATTGCGTCAATGTTAATAACTGCGTGTTAAAGTTGGCGCTTGACGGATAAGTTATTGTACAACATCATTAATATTATACTCAGCCGATCGTAGACTTCGCTAACGATCCATTTATTGAAATACCTATGTCAGTACGTATTACATGAGACGACTTGGCGTTCGTTTAATGTCTATTTTGAAACCGTTTAAGTATAATAAATACTAAATATATATTTATAGCCAATCGGTATATAGTCTTTATTGTCTCAAGACGCCTCTGTTCTGCGAACATTTGCATTTCGTCGGCAAAGAAGCTATATATTATACATGGTAAGTCAAAAATATCCATTTTTTAGGTGACACATAAATCCAAATATATAGGGTAAACATAGGTTATATATTACAAGTTAAATTATCACACATTATGATAGCAGGGAATACGGCGAGATAATTTTGTCAAAACATTCATAACTGCAGGTTATACTTGATATAGATAATGGTGATAGGTGATATTCCCGTCATCATTTTAATAAAAGATTTACATGGAATTACTTTTAAGTTTATGGTCTCGTCTAAAATATTATGGTTCATAATTGGATATACGTAGGTATTATTATTAAGCTATTTCAGATTTCTTTTTTTAAAAGGTTGAAGAATATTATACATCTCAAAATCACTTTTTTACGTACCTAGTTATATATTACTTTTCTTTGACGAAATTAATGGAATGGTGCGATGTACCGTATGGCAGGTGCCTATAAAATGGGACTTAAAAAGGACGTACCGAAAAAAAACAATTTTAGAGCAGCAATTGTTTTGAAAATGTTGGAACCAGAACCTATCCATAATCCTTATTAAAATATTATAAAACCTAAACCAGATCCAATAATTTTCGTATTCATTGATGTTTTAAGACAAGAATATGAACTTTATTATGTTTATAATATCCATAATGAACGTACCTATATATACTGCACTTATTTACCAATAACACATTTCTCAAATCAGTATACTTCCAATTTCAGACTATTCATATGTACTTTATGTCGGAGTTCACTGAAGAAAATATGAGTTGCAGTGAATAACAAGCATAAAAAACTGATAATATTATAGTCGTCTGGCGTAAAATTATAATATATTATCTGCAGCTACTCCAAAAGCTACCTGAAACAAGCACCAATGCACCTTCATAAAAAAAACTATTTTGGTAATATTTGTTAGAAATAAATTAGCTGTTTCTCAACTACGATATTCCACCGCTCCGGGTTATGCAGTCCAAGGGTGTAAACAGAAACGAAATTTTGAAGCGGTGGACTAGCTAAAAGCGTATAGGCCGATTCCTCCTTGAAACCATCATAATATATAGTCACGCCAGCACTGGATTTATCTCGAATATGTAAATCGGCGAGAATATTATTCCCCCAGCGTCGCGTGGCGTATACATGGAATCTATATAATATAGTCACGACTCACGAGTGTGTTTCCTTAACGCGGTTTATCCGCTCGACTTGAATGTACGCTCCACACGCGAAATATAATAATAATAATAATAATAATATGTGTATTCGGGTCTTGTACGAAAACAATTGCTTAACTCGGTGTCTCGGTCGATACGTGCAGCCACTGTGCGCCTGGCGAGTGGTACTCTGAAATCTTCTATTTTACGCAAAACGCTTATACCTACTCCACATACCAGCTATGTATATTATAATAATTACAATAAATATATTATAATATTATCATCGTTATTATTATTATGCGTCGCCATTGTCGGAAGCGCGAGGGAAACGGCTGTTGTTGTTATTGTTATCATACACGGAGAAGACGATCGCTATAGAAACGGAAATTTCCCAAAAGTTAAACGGAAATATTGGCAAGATCCTAACGATACCTAAAATATATTATTATATATTCCAAATGCTAGGGCGTCATAATACAATATAATATGTATGTTCTACGGTATACTACGTGGGTATCATCAATGTACTGGCCTTAAAATATTTTCTATTGCAATAATAGGTAGTTATGCGTTATAAATGCTTTCGAGTGGTGTATACTGATATATATATATACTATTATATTAACTAAATTAACACCAACAAAATATTCGAGTTAGTTGATTGTTATCCTAATGTAATCTATCGTAATTATGATATAGCTCAATATAATATGTATTGAACTGCCCAATAAACATTTTGTAATTTTAAATATTAAATGTATCATTTAAATACATTAATAGTTAAATATTTAACATTAATGCTTTAATTAACATTTAATAAAAGTTTAAAAAACCAACTATTAATATAAAGGTAGGGTAACATTTAATTGAATGTTTAAAAACCAAATATTTAAAAATCAACATTTAACTAAATCTTGTATTTGATTTCCATTTTAAAGTTGTAGCAGTTGTACATTAACCATTAAATATAACATTTATAAGTTAATGTTAAAATAAGCATTAACATTGCATTCATGTTTCAATTGCAGTATAATGTGTTATCAAATCTTAAAAATTGGTTCAAATGATGTTTAGTATGAGGTTTATAAATGTTTATTAAAATACAATTTAATGAGTATTAAACTATAGTTAAATGTTTAAAGTTGTTTTTTTAGTTTTAATTAATTTTCTATTTAAGGTTTATATGTTTATTGGGTGGTATCGGTGGAATACTGTAATAGGTAGTACTCCTGTACTATTTTAGATATTATTTTATTATATTTTTTAAGTTTTGAGTTAGCATCCTTTAAATTATGTATATATTGTGATAAGTTTATACATTTTGATATTTTTTTTTTAATAAGATATTAATTTACTAACATTTAAAAAAGGTACAATTTTTTCATATAGATTTTCCGAAACGGTTATTCATTTTTGGGATATGTAAGACTTTGAACAGGAGACGACAATATTGTGCTTGCAGACTGTCATTAACGAAATTCAAATGATGTGAAATGTGAAATCCTCGTGTGACTAATTCTAAGCATATTTAGTGTAACTTCCCCATACAGTTTAACCTAATGAGGTTTGTCCAAGGCTCATGTATACAGTGCACACCGTCACGGAGCGGCGTTAGATAGTTGGCATTTTTTTAGACGAATTACGTTTTTACAAATAATATTTATATATTATATAACACAACATTTTAGCCAATTCTCGTCTATCGATTTCTGAAAATTTTTTGTTGCTTATCCACTCGCCATATACTTACACTATATTAATACATATAGTATGATATGATATGGCGTATTTAAGCACTAGTTCAGCAGGGTGGAATATTTTTATTTTTAAATTGCATCGACACCCACCGAAGCCGCGAAGTAGATACTGAAATCAAAATTGTTCATTAATTGTTATTATAATAAGATACCTATTATATATTTCAAAGATTAAAAATATTGTGTTTAATATAATAACATTAGGTATTAATTGAAAACGTCAAGATGAACAAGTTAAATTCCACTCGCATGTATCGGTTGCTCTCACGTTTCGACCGTATTTATTTTGTTAAGTTAATTTATATTTTATTTGATTGTGGCTAGCGGGCTTCTCATATTAAGCACATGTATAATGGGATCGTGACAGGACTCTGTTTCGTAAGATGTGATTGACCCTGTATGACTGTAGGTATATGTGAATAACCTACACGGTCGCACGCAATAAAATAATTATTATATTATAAAATTATACCCGCAGCTATTAAATACACAAATACGTATATTCATATGTATCTATATACTGTGAAGTATCCTCTCAACATATATACTTGGGTCATATGCGTCGAAAAGTGGCCATTGTGGATTAAAGTATATATATTGTATTTACAAATATGTATACCTTAAATACACATTACACATCATAGCTAATAAATAATAATATATACCTATAGATTGTAACGAGCTTATATTAATATATTATATATGTATGATATTATGTACCTAATAGGGGGCTCTCTCTGTACTCTGCTCGATTCACTCATACCAACCCCCACCCCACCTTGGGAGATTCGCCCCACGACTTAGTACACTCCTTTCTGCATCTTGAAATTCAATATTTGTAATTTAAAATGATTAATATAAAATATACGGGAGATAAAAGTATACACAAAACTATTTTTTAAATAATAGAGTTTTAAGTACCTATTTAATTAATAATAATATTTATTTATGTTTTGTTTGGCATGGCAATTATTTTTAGTGGAAAATAAAATTACATACATGAATACAACTTTTTTGTATATAATACAGAGATAGAGATATATAGTAGATAAACGCATTCAGTTTTGCTGCTCCCTTAACTATAATGTAATATTATACTATATTATATAGTGTGTCGACGATACGGCGGACACAATGTTCTATAAAGTAAATTATTGTGTATATACCTATGTATATATATGTAATATATATTACCCCAACAGTTTTCGAGGGGGAAGCGAAAACAGCTCCTCCACCACATCGCTTAGAGTACCTACCTACCTATATATATATATATTATATTATATTAACATGTCATATACACTCGTATAGTATATCATAGGATCCTCCCTACTTCGTACCCCACAAAAAAAATACAGGGCATACTTGGTATACACGCGATATTTATATGTCGAACCCCTGGACTAGCAGTCATTTCTACATAATATGTGGTAAATTGTAATGCCGATGATAATAATAGTATTATAGGGACCGGTTACCCCTTGGTCACGGTGCTGCAGGGATACGACCACGACGGTAGCGAATCGGGTCCAAGTATATATTATAATATAGTCGGGTGGTATACCCCCGGTATACAGTACTACCTATACTGTTATATATACCTCTGCTTTATATATTATATCATGATAATATGGGGTCTGGTTTTATGTTTTCCATTATTCGTGGATAATCCCCTGTCGCGTTTCGCATTCGAATAAAAAACGAATTAATTATATTACGTTCTTATATTATGTTTTTTACTATGTCTAATATTATATGCGCGTTGTAGAACAGAGGGAAAATGCGACTATCAATATATTATATCATAATATTAAATAATGGGTAGGTACTTACTGACTATATTATACAAATTAAAACACATAATGATATTCTACGTGGGTAGAGTCATCGTCAACTGATCCATTTAAAAAATAATATATTATATTTTTAAGTTAAACATAGATGTGCCTTTTTTTAGGTGGCTCTAAAATCGTCACCGGGTTCATATAATATTTCAAAACGATTTAAACTCTCTTGAGGCATGAATAAAAATTTAAATCGAAGGATGACGAAAACTCAATACACGTTCTATATTGAAACAGTTATGTCAACTCACAAATGAATATTGATTGAGGTACGATTTCGTACTGGGAATTTTGCATTTTCGTAAATTCAATATTTCATATAATATATTATTATAGTTGCGTTATTCGTGAACTTTCAATACGACGTGATATCAAGCACATTCGTGGTATTTCTTCAACGTAATTGTAAATTGTTACTTTTATTTATCTTTCCACCTACCTATACATAGATCGATCGGTTGCCGTTCTTTGATGCACGTCGGCGTACCTATCCACGTATCACGTGATAATATCTCGCGCCGAACAGTATTTTATTATTTCAGTGGTGATTGACGAGCACTGAGTGTGAATATAATACTATATTGGTGCCTATGTGAGTAGTAATATATATATTACATATTATTATACAATTTCTATATAATAACCAGACTCGGCACTGTAACGACGATACAGTATATTATTATTATTTAGAATCGCTAAAGACATGATCGTCATTGGAGGGGAACTTTATTATATGGATAAGCGAAGAAGAAAAAGAGTTGATAAGTAATTGAATCGAGTGGATTTGTGTTAGTGTACGAGCACCGTTTGAGGGATTATAATATATGCGTATGTGTGTCGACTGTCTGTGAGCGATTTCTGCCGCGCCGAGTAATGGAACACGGCGTGCGCGTATTATATTTTATAACACATACACACACACACATACGCCGTATATACAGCCGTTAAGACTTAAACAAAACACAGTGTGCTAGTGGAGGGTAGTACTTGACGTGGGTGCTTTTTCGCATGACACGGGAGGTCCCGGGAATGTAAATAAAACTCTTTTGTTGTGAGCACACACACACGCGCGCGCCCGCGCGGGCGAGCCCTAGACCCTTTTTTCTCTCACCCCCTCGCCCTCTGTCTCTCTGGTGGTCTCTCTCTCACCCTCCCCCCCCTCTCACCATCTATTTCACTCACTTTTTTCCCGATGATTAGCCCTTCGCGGTGGTTACAATTTATACGCGCATTTAATATATATAATATATATACGGTATTTTTTTCCCGCCTCTCTCACTCATTCGCATTCGTTGACTCGCTGTCTCTGTCTCTCTCTCTTTTCGACCGGCCGCATCGGTCCGTCATCTCCGTCTCGATTCGTATGTGTATAATGTATATATATATGTATATATTAGTTCTGTGCCCCGAGGACCCGAATCGGATTAGCCGCCGCCGCCTAAGTCCTGCCAGAAAACAACTCCATGTATACGTATGGGTGTGTGCTTTTTTTTATATATTTTATACACTTTTTTGTCTCGTACGCGCTTATATGTATTGACAAATTGGCCGTGTGTGATATCGCGGCCGAGGGGTCGAGTGATATATATATTATGTGTGTGTGTGTTACGGTGAGAGCGCGCGTATATACGACAAACAACTCGCGTGGTTCGAGTAAATTAAAAACGTCATTAACGCGAGCACGGGCCACCGCCGTCGATATCATAATAATAATAATATAATGATAATACGCGCGGGCGGGCGGTCTCCCAGGACGAGGTTTTTTTGTTTTGTTTTTTTATTTAGTTTAAGTTATTTTTTTTTTATCTTTTCCGATCCGAACGGCCGACGCACCGATTCGCTTCGTGTGTCAATATGTCATCAGCGCCGCAACAATTATACATGGGATACACCACTATGGGGAAACGCGTATATAGGAGCCACGTCTCGTTTTCACGGCCTATTTCCTGCAGGAACTGAATCGCAAATTGTGTTGATTATTGAGACACCGTCATTTCAAATGCTTAGGCTTCGTAAACGACAACATTTTGTGAAAAGATAAACGTTAGAAAACTAGGAAACTCCAAACTAACGTAAACGTCTGATATAATCATTACAATATACGCGAACAATAACAACGCGCAAGGTCCCAAATGTAATTGAGGACTACGACGGCGGGAAAAAATTCATACAATAATTGTAAAAAAGAGTTTAATTAATTTAGAATTTTAGTACTTACATTTGATTTTTACTAATGTATTTCTTTGTGTGATTTAAATGCATTTTTGTATGTTGTAATATAATAATACGGGTACATCTATTTTTTGTGTTGACAAATGGTTTTTCTGAGCGATAAAAATTGTTAGCCTACAGCACTGAATATTATTTGAGACATATAAATCCTCCCGAATCACGATGTGAGCGTGGACCTGGATCGACGCAATAATCGGTAAAACGTAATCTAAGCATTTTTGGTTTAATATTGTTTGTTGCGAGACTTAAGCGAAAACAAAAGAAAACAACTATGCAACACGAAACTATAATAATATTTATTTATAGAGTACTTTATGCACGCACGCGTATAATAACGCGGTCACGATATATTATTAGAATATACCTATTCGATCGAAAAATCAGCACGCACGTATTGCACACGGTTTCGATTTTTTGTAAGACGTGATAATATTAAAAGACCGGTATTTCGTTGGTCGGTAAGACAATAGGTAATTTTATTTTACGACGAATATAATATATACACAGGTACCTATATTATATGATAATGTTTGTTTTGTTCGTGGCACTTAAAAAACTTTATTTGTTGATCAAGTTTTCACATTAATTTTTATAGTTTTTGTAATTTGTAAATTTAAAAATAAAAAAAAATATTAAAAATGTTTTTATAGGTTTTAAGGACCTATAGCCCAGAGAGCATTTCATTTCTGCCACTGTAGCCAAAAAGGGTAGTTTAAAAATTAAATTTTATTCACCCTCAGAAAAACGGAGTGGAAATAAAAAGCCGCCCGAGGTTGGAAGTCAAAATAAATCGTCAAGTATGCTTGTTCAGATTTTTTCCTTCCCCCACGAAACATTGTTTAAAGCATCAGGTCGGGTTTTTACTCAAAGACTTTTCAAACAGGAAATTCTCTTTTAGAGCACTTTGATTTTCTCTGAACGAACGATATTTTCCACAAAGTTCAAAACAAAAATAGTAAAAATGCAATACCTAATAAATCGATTTAAGTTATTTCATATAAACTATTATACCCGAACATCCGATAGAATATAATATATTTTTATAACCTACCTATATTCAGGGCATGAAGTAAATCAATTCATTCATAAAGGTCACTCTTGCATAGGCGCAACTAGACCAATATTTGTAGGGGTGCACTAATTATAAATATTTCCTGTATAATTTTACCTTAACATTGTATATCTATTAACAATAATTCAAATGTATATTTATGTGAAAACTAAGTTAGTGAAACACTAACAGTAGATACTAAATTGTAACCTACTTCACAATTTTTCAGCCAGTAAATTGTATTTATTTAAATTAATACTACTTCAGACTTCTGGACGACGTGGTCAGAGGCACCCGTAGAGAGGGATGACATTGGGATGACAAAAAAATCAGTGTATAATAATGTAAATATGTGAATACTTATGTATGTATAACATAAATTTAATTTTGACCCACTGAGCTGATTTTTTGTGGTCCACCTACGATTATAAAGAACTTTATAAAACTATGTATAAAAAGTTCTTTATAATCGTGGGTGGTTGTCCACCTCTCCTATCTCAATTATACCCTAATCAATAATGCCATTACAATTGTTTTTATTCAGCTGAGTAGGTACTTTTTAACTCTGACTGATTTGAACTAGAATTAGAATAGCTTTAAAAGGACGCAACACCCACATATGTTGTCTCCGTCTTACAAACGTGTAACATAACAAATTTACGCTCAAAAATTCAAGTTTTTTGCCGTTAGCTTAAAAATTAGAGTGAATCCACCTATTGTGAAACTCGATAGTTGATGGTAAGAACGTTATCTGTGTTTTGTCGGAAGTTTTTTTATGATAATTCAATTTTTAAGT
>NC_042495.1:42473243-42511351 GCF_005508785.2 Acyrthosiphon pisum | reverse complement strand
TAAGACGAAGACAACACATGCCGGGTGAGGCATCCTCTTAAACAGGAAGACTTATAGGTGATCGTTAATTTCTTGTAGTTTTGTTTTTTATTAAATACTAGCATGTACTATGGACGTAAATAGGGGCAGCCACAGTGGAGAGCTATATACCTACTTGGTATTAATTTTTTGTATCTCTGCAGTGTTGGCCACAAACACTACCTATATAAACAAATTATTCATATTTATTATTATTATAAATAATAGATATACTGGCTCAATAGTACCTATGCTGCCTAGTTATTAATTTTCTTATTAATGTTATTACCGTTTTAATTTTGCTCAAAATACATTTGTATAATATAATACTTCAGTTTTTACTTTCGTTAATAATATTTATATTTTTCCGATTACTGTTATAGTTTTTATTTTCTAAAAGTTTTATTATATTCTTTTTAACTTTTTTAAGTTTTTTTTCGTGCGTAAAAGTATAAGTTCTTTTTATTTTCAACATGAAACAATATTATACTTTTTAGATTCATAGCCGCATGCACATCAACACTGAATGAAATTATTAAGTACTAACGAAGGATTATAATATCTCTCAGGCCACAGACCTGAAGACTGAAATATATTTATGCACTTACATTGTTTCAATATCTATTAAGCTTTATAGAAAAGTTATTAAGTCCAAGTGATGATAATGAATTATTTTTATATAAGTCTTGGTCGGCGCATAAGTAAGCTAAACTATAGATAATAGATGCCTAAACCAAGTAAGATGATTTTACCTATTAAGTATTTTGTAAAATGTACCTATTTATTTATTATCGTCAAAACTTCACTATTTCATCTCCACACCAAACACATCACCCACTATCGCCCGGCCGGCGTCACACACTCAAAATAAACACTTTGTTCCAGGACCGTAAAACATTTTTATGAATCAGTATCACGACATTTAAAACAGGTTGAATAAAGAAGCCCTATAGAAATAGTGAGTGGTAGGAGACTAGAAACAGGTAATACTTTGATAATCTCTAAATAATAATAAAAAAATTATAACATAATATATACCTACCTAATAAAAACATGATGAATATAATAATAATAGTAATTATAATAATATATTACATAGTTATAGTTATAATATAAGGACACTAAAATTCAACGCTATAGTAAGCCGAAAATGTGCGAATGCCGTATTGCGACAAAATTTTAAATTTTAAATTAAAACAATAAAACCTATTCAACGTTAAATTCGATATTTGTTTATTTATATTAAAATATGTTTTATCGATGTATAAATAACGAAAAATGTTGTACAAGAGTAGTGCAGTTTTCGCTGTACCGATCTATGTAAATTACAATATTATTGTAGTCGATCGGCGTTCGCGTGTTCTCGCTTGCGATGTGGATTAGGCCTACAGGGGACACCACAATAAAAAAAACGCGCCATGTGTAATACCTCATGCTTTTAAACGACATGGATGATGTGATATAATGCCGTTTAACAAGCTAGGTGGTGTGGAAATTTATACGACGCTGCAGTCACTCTATAGGCAGGTACAACGAGTACATTGAAGTAATATAGATAACACGAATACTAATAAGATAATAAAACCTGTATAACAAACCGCGGTAGAGACTAAAGAAATATATATTTGGAACTAACAGATCACAGATGGTTTAAGCGCAAATTTACGAAACCTTGGGTATTGGAGAAATGTTTGGACACTTCCTATCATGACTAAATAACATTTAAAAATTATTTTTTTCTATAGATCATTGCGGCGCCATTTGTAAGACACGTAGGTATGTAAAAAATTAAAAAAACAAATATTTTGTGATAAATGATTCCTATTATAGATAGTATATTCAATAATAAATACACTTCTAATAACAAATTATAGACTAGGAGACAATATCAACGCCGTCATATTCATAGGCAGTCTTTCATCCTGCCAAAGATAAAGATAAAACTTCGTTATCCCGTGTTTAAAGTTATTTAGTCAACCCATACCTAATATAATAATGTAATATTATGACACAAATAAGTAATAACTATACGTATCTGTGGAATGTGACCTGTTCTGTATAACACATTAAATCAGTGATCTCAAACTCAAATTACCTACGGTCCATATATTTTTTCAAAAAAAATTCGAGGGCCAAATTTTAAGTGTCATTTTTATACTTATACACTAAAAACTAAAGACAAAATGAAGGCAAAAATATATTCAAAATCCATTTATTTAAATGTAACTTAATATACTATGAAATTACTTACAAGTAATAATAAAACATGAACTTTAGATAATATTTTATGTATTTATGATGCTTAACAATTCTTTTTATATTTTTGTTCAAAATGTATTTTTATTGCGGACCACATAGAAAGGGTAAGCGGGCCACAAGTAGCCCGCGGGCCGTATGTTTGAGACCGCTGCATTAAATAAACTAAAGATTATTATTTATATCATAATATTATGTTATAAGTACCTACATATTTTATTCCTCAATATACAATATTATATAGGTATATAGTACAATATTTTTGTATTTATTGATAATTTTTACTCCAAAATAATCAAAATATAATAGAAAAAGTTTTTAATATTTGGAGGGGGGGGGGGGCATATTTAAACTGGTGGGAGCACAAGTCTCCTCAGCATATCCCTAGTTGCGCCTATGTATTCAGGGCAATCACATTTCATCAAAAGGGAAGTATTATTTATTGTATTTAATTGATTTTTTCCTTATAGAGAAATACTGAGCCATTCTGAGAAAAGCTCGTGATTTATAGAATAGGGAATAGGCGGAGATCTGAGGGATGGTTTACGGGGGCTTACGAGCCCCCCCCCCCACACAAAAAAAGTCCGTCAAACCTCTACTTTTTAGTGTGGGATTGAAGCCCCCCAGCCCCAACTCACATTGATGTTAATAATGTTAGCCCCCCCCCTGAAATTTTAATGGATTTCCACCTGGAACAGGGCAACAACTAAAAGTTTTGTCACTCATTATTCTACCAATTAAAATTTCATCAGTATAGCCAATCAGCGGGTTTTTGTTGGATTCGCCTGTCAACTAACCAATGTATTTAAGTTTCGACTTAAAAATAAATAGTTACCCCTCCGGTAACTAATCACATAATCATAAGTTATTAAGTTTATCAGTTATTAATTACCGGAGGGGTAATTATTAATTAATTTAAAAATAATAAAATATCATTGTTTGTTGATTTATTTGATATTTTGATTTGTCTCGTGTTTAGCAATACTATAACTACATTATAAAACGATAATATTTTCAGTTATATTGTGTATCACTTTGTATGTATTATAGTTATCTAAAAAAAAGATGTGATCACCGAATTATGTAATTTTATAACACTCTGTAATTCACAATACATCCGCCTACCACCTGAGTTATGACTGAAATCTGAATTAAACGTATTATTCTTTTATTTTCAGTCTAAGGTGTCAACTTTATGTCAATAAGATATTGCATGCTTCACTGTACAAAAGATCGTCATTCGTCAGTCTTCCCGCCGTATCCATTATACCAATTGCAGGATCACAGCAGGGACCTTTTTTAATTTGATCTTTAGTAGTGGTATGACCAATTATCGTGCTTAAATTATTAACAACAGTATATGTGTTTGTATGTTGAATTTTTACGATATTTCATCTATAAAGCAAGCTATATTATGTGCAATTTTACAATTTAACATTTTATATTCTACCTACTCATTGCTTGCATTGATTCATCATAAAAATTTCCAACGTAGAAACAACAGTTTTTGTAGACTGCATTCAGATGATAATGAACGTAGTTTGCTTCACACAGTTCGCAGTTTTACAGTTTTACATAATAACTGTTGCAGAAATATCAATGGATTTTCTCTCATCGGTGGAAACCTGTTTGCCATTTCCACCAGCAGTTGAATTACCCTTTAACCTTGCTTGGCGCGGTAGTTCCGAACATTTCCCACACTTTAGTTGCTTGTGAGCGATGACGACAGCCGTGGCAAGAACCGTATATACTCCATCTACTGACACCTGGATGGTGTGGTAACTTGTATTCGCTTGCTGAACTCATAATAACAATTGCTCATGTTGGCTCGCTCTGCACCGGCCACCGGGGTTGACCACCGTGGCTGAGTCAGCCTCATTCCTGTTGGTTGCTCTGTTGACCTTTGGTGTCTTGATCTACCTGGGCAACGGAGGAGTGAGGACTATCACTTTTAATGTTCCATTCCCGAGGGCTATGGTTTATATCGCTGCTACCCTACACAGGGCGTTCCCCTATCTGGTATGTGCGTGCGCACGAAAATCATCTTCTATCGTTTTAGATATTTCAATTTATTTTAGTAGATATATAATATTATTGTGTGCCTACTGCTGAAGCATGTACGATCACGTCGTGTACCCCGATTTCACTAGAGTAGTGTTTTTCAAACTGTGGTACGCGAAAAGCTCGTAAGTGGTAACCTAAGAAAACCTGCCTTTATAAAAAAAAATGGAATGGATTCACAATAAATATTATTTAGTTTATTTGATATTAATAATAATATAAATAACAATTGTACACATTTAATCTTTTATTTATGCATTAAATGCTTATATTATCATAATTTTTTAGTTCTTAATAAAATACATTTTTATACATGTAAAATAACGTATTCATTTTTGATAAGCAAAAAAAATATTAATTGGTCAAGTGGTACACATTTTCAAATTTTTAAACTGGGTAGGTGGTACGTGGATATAAAAATGTTAAGAACCGTTATTGCACTAGAGATCATCGACTATATTATAATATATTTATATCACTAGGTATGCTATATGCATTATACTATTATAGTCATCGTATAATAATTCACGTTTTCAAAGAAATAACCCAGTCCATAGAAATCTTATCTGATTGGGACCATGACCGTAATTAGTGCGTGATACACTGTGCGCATAATTCTATATAGTAACGACTCCCTGATGTATTATACATGAGTACATTATTTTACAATTTTAGTTTCTAAACGGTGAGATAGTGTTTTACTTTTTGTTTAAAACGATATTTTATGTCATACATGTATGTGGTAATTATGACATATATAATATATACAATATGACGGGATCTAATCTTAGTAGAGTACCTACTATATTTACTCGCTTGTTGTTACTCGTTATTTTAGGGCTGAAGTTATGGAATATTAGTTTATTAAGGTTTTTAAGGATTTTGGATAAGGGTAAAAAAATAATCGTGATGTAAAATTTAGATAATACATATATTATGAGGTTTATAATTACAAAAAATAAATACAATATATATAATAATATATATAATTAGTTACAGTCTAATTAAAAATATAGTTTTAATTTTATAACTTTCCGTTATAACTTATATTATATTATATAAATAATAATCACTCGGAGAATGCACTGGTAATAATTGCTTTCAAACATAAGTAAATAAGTAAGTGTACCTATTATTTTAGTAACATCATGTATCTAACACACCCAGCACTGGTTCACTCCAATGTGGTTTAGTCACTTTCGAAACGAATTCGTTTTTGAAAATTGCAGTGTGTATTTGTTTTAATGTGTCGTATATTATTATAAACTTTCATTTTTTTTTTTTGGGGGGGGGGGGTGAGAGAGGGGGTTGAGAGTTAGAAAATATGTCTTGTAATTAATTGATGAAATTGTTATCGTATTATCGATTCTAATCATAGAAATGCTCTAATTGTGGAATATAATAGTTGATAAAGATTTATATTTTTTTTCAAAAAATACATTTTGGCAATGCCATTTTCCGAAAATCTTGTATATTATAAATACATAAGGTTAGGTTTAAATATTGTATCAAACGGAAATATTATGATAAATTTAGTATCAAATAACATAAGATCAAATTGGAAATACTATTTACCAATGATCATCGACAAAATCTCAAAAAACAGAAAAAAACATTATGAAATGTTATGTAATTTTAATATAAAAATAAAAAACTGGGATTAAAATATTTACTAAGGTAAATCGGGCTCTAGTCAGATTATATTGCTTTTACACGTACCTATAGGCTATAGGTATTGTAGTAATAATAATAAAAATAAAATAACTCTGCCAGCGAGTGCCCGATGTATAAACCGTTGACTGTACTTTGATCATCCTACTTTTTAGCTTTATAAAATTGCATAAAATCATAACTAAATAATTTGTAGGTAGTCTTATGATTTTTGTATACAGACGCCTTATCGGTAATAATAAAATCAGAGGTAACTTGCCCTTCGGTATCATATTGCATTGAACCGGAGTTCATCAAAGTCTTAACCATGTACATGGACGTTGTATTTAATTATGATCAAAAATTATATAAAAAAAAAATATTTTCAAAAGCGTTATAAGTACTTTTCGATGAACCTTATACAAAAACTTTAAAACTGATCAACATTGTTTTTATGCGTTCAGTTTAATATATATGGCTATCACATCATACATTATATTATGTTAATCGCTATATAGATGTTTACTGAATAAATACGTTTGATTTTCGTAATTTCGTTTGGTTGTAAAGTTTGAGTGGGTAGGCAGGGTAGCTAAAGACTTTTATACACGGTTCGATATCTTATATATTATATAAAATACCCATTAAAGGACGTATAGGTTACCATCAAACTTCAGTCGGATTATTTCATCATTATTTTAACTTGCACGAAACTTGTGATATTGTTTTCCCATGTGTGTCCGTTTTTCGTAGATATATCTGTCAAATGTTTTTCGTAAGCGTATATATTTTAATACTATTTTATATGTCATATACGAATTGTGACTAAAAAATAAACAAATATTGTAGCTCATTTTTTCTTTTTTTTATTCCAAAATAATATTTGGTTACAATCACTTTGCGCACATTTACCTTAAGATAAAACTAAATATAGTTACTCATTTTTGTTCGAAAATTTAGAACCGGAGGGTTGGTTTGACGAACGTCTCGATGCCCCTTACCTATATAGTTATTTCCGTAGATTACTCAATTTATAAGGAATCACGTGCGAGACGTCGTGCTTATTATACACCACACCCGTCTTTATGCATACATATAAATGTATAATAATAATATACATTGGTAATACGCGCCATATACACGGGTACACATCGTGACTGGTGTTGCTCCAGTAAGTTGCCTTCGTGTTATTACGGTATGACGTCGTCTATTAATCCGACATGCTAGGAAATGAGAAACAATTAATACAACTCACACTTAATAGCTTTATGGTACATATTTTTTCGCAATCGTTGATAATATTTCGTGACGACCAGTTCACCACAAGAGATCGAAGATTACCTACCGTGACATTTGAAACCGTGAAATGCGAAGTTAAAAATTAACAAATATTACGATTATCTCGCGCGGTATTCTGTTTGTAAATAGTATAATTATTAGCATTTAGTAACAATCATCAATCACTATCGAATTCGTTTAAAACGCCTCTATTGTGTATTATACATATATAGGTACCTATTTAAATTTACTGTCGAATATTATGCGTACTTCAAGAGTTCTGTACCCGGCAATCGAGTTCAATTTGAAAAATTACAGCATGATATGCGGTTGTTGCGTTAAACGACGGGAACGAATTTCGGCACAACACGCAAAGCTGTCCAGTATTATAGTAGAATGAAATGTCAGTGATCGTTACCGCCTACGGTATTTTACACGAGAGCAAATCGATAGCGGTAATTGCCAAAGTTTTCCGTGATATATTATAATGTTGTAGGTATACGCTATATTATTATTAAGAAATAGAAGTAATTTGGCAGCGGGAATCCGCGGCGGACTTACCCTTTTCGACCGAATCGTGACGTTTCTTCGGTGTTCCCCGTAGTTTCGCGTGTGCGGCTATTTTTTTCTCTTATCGAGCGTGTTTTTCAAATAATAATAATAATAGTAATAGAAAAAAAACCGTCCTTTTGTTCGTCAAGTGTGACACGAGTACAAAAGAGAGCCGTACGGAGTAAAAATAAAATCTAAAAAACAACCGCCCACAATGGTTAGTACCCGGCGTGCCGCCGCGCTCACACACACACACACACACACACACACTCTCGTGGGTATAAAATATTATGTCCGATATGCAGTGTGTCTGGTGTGGGTGTGAGTCATCGGCTAACGAGGCAAACCTCATGTTTGCGGGAGGGCGAATTCGCACGCGGATCTGATAATAACAACCGTCCTCGCGGTATACACACCCCAGTGCGTATTATACAGTCGTTTTAAAATTGATAATTTGTCCCTTTAAACTCGCGGGTGGTTGACGCGTACGGATGGAAAAAACCCGTATTAACAACAATAATAATAATAATAATAAAAATAATAATAATAAAAAAATCGACCGGTTCTTTTGTCGGAGTCATGTACGCCGCCGCGCCCCGCGTGTATGGTAATATTTCTCATTCGTCGTCATCGTCTCCGTAGTCGAAGCAGTTTTTTTCTGTATGCATCACACACACGTATATAATATATATAGGAGTGATAGGACCGCTCGTTATAACCGCAACAAATTGGGCCCCCAGGCGCGTGTTCCAGTCTCGGTCGTGTTCAGCGCACTCAACATATTATACGCGCATATCATATATATGTAGGTATGTGTATATAATATTATATACATTATAAATGTTATATAGTCGTGGTAGGTATACTGTTCACTGGCTTGAAGCGAGACCTCTCTACAATGGACACTAATTGTTATTAACTCATCGATGTGAATCGAACGCGTGGCCGATAAATTTTTAAGACAACTGCAGCGACTTCTGTCAGTAATATACAGAAACTGCAGTAATACGATGGTCGTAATTATTGGCAGCGATGACCATCATAAATGACTAACCTATTTGTACATATAATATTATTTAATATAGGTAGTATATAAACAGCGCCGATAAACTGATGGGCCCGTTGCGTAAACACACAGTCACTAAAAGATTTTACGATTTGGATTGGCGTTTAGGACTTTAACCATACATATACGTAAATATATGTTTGCAAATTTATGACAACAATAAATAATCACCAACGATTTGCTCAAACGAAATATATTTTGATATGACATATGCATCACCACGGCTCTGATGTGTAGTATACGAGTGATACGACCACCAACCACATTTTATCACAACAATAATATAGAATGATTGATTTATTGTTGTAGTATAGGTACAAGTGTCGAGTAATCAAAATATATAACACCATCTATAGAATGCGCACAAGGACAAGGTATGCCATGGTGGGGTGACATAATCATGTTGCTAAACATAAGTTTTATAACTGTTAAAATTTAAACACCAATTGTATACAATCAGAAATGCTGTCAAAGTTTCAAATTTCATCTATATAATTTATCTATATTATAGGTACTCCTTTAAAAGTTTTTTTTAAATTTAAATTTTTTCTTTTTTTTTACCTTTTTTTATTGGAAACTAATTAGTCGATGTTAAATATAATAATAAATTAATATAACATAACATTATGATAACTACTAGGTATACTATAATATCTTAAGAACTAAATAATGGACTTTCAACCCTCCTTTGTCCTAAATTCGCAAAAACGCATAACCTGTCTATTTTCATTGTAAAATGTTATATTATCCTGAATTTTGCATTCTCTGATCTGTGGGATCATTACTATTTTCATATAATAAATTAATAAATACTTTGATTTTAGAGAATTTATTATTTTAAAAGGGACTCATTTGGCTCGGTTGTTGACCTCAGTCACTAACGTGTTCTGAGGTTAAATATCAGCCGACGTCGTTAGTTTCCGGGTTGGTGACCACCCGGGTTTTTAGTGACAAATCCCCGCCCCACATTTATGTGTTCCTCGAGTCTCAACGCCCTACAAAATACCTACTAATAGCCATAGTTGCCAATGCTTAAGATCAATAACAAAAAAATGTTATATGTTAGTGTTCTCTGAAAAATTAATAAATAAACCTATTGTAGGTACAAAACGGTTAGTAATATTGTTATATAATTTTTTAAATTGTAAGAAATAAATATTTAAGTTTATTTTTATAGAGTGCCTAGCTATATTTTCGTTTTTTTTTGGCATTAAAATCCCAGTCTATTACTCATTATTATACGTTACTGTTTTTGTATGGAGATAAATAATATATCGTCTACCACACGTATATATAATAATAGTGTGATTCATATCAAAACGCCGACGCACGTGTCTGTTATCTCGGTAAAATATCTTATAACATATATTATGACGATCGCTTTCGATATAGCTGAAATAATATCCGTGCTTGGCGAATTTGGTAGTTATCTGTACACCAAAACAAGTGTTTATTTTAATCACTTTATAGCGCCTAGATGGTATATATAGGACTTGTCTTCGGAAATGTTGCTTTTGAAATTTGAATAATATATACATTGAAAATAATTTCCACCGTCAAACCGACACACCTATAACAGTAGTACTTTACGAGGGTACGTTGTATTTTTCAATTAGTGTTCGGTTTTAGACTTCAACACGTCACTATACACAGCTGAACTTTGATCAAACATCGGTACAAGAGTGCGGCCGGGAGGCTCAGTGGCGTCAGACGTATATAAACGGAAAAGTCTAGCTTTTGAGCTGTTCGGTTTTTCTGCAAAACCCGCCGACATGACGTACAATATGGCGGGTCAATAATTATTACACACGATTCCTACGTTTACGGATTTATAACGACAAGACGTGTCTGTCGTACATTATGTCGACACCAATCGAGAAACCGTCGCGTCTGAAGCCCCCGGCCAAAGTTCGTTCCGTACGTCGAAAAACTGCACATCTCTCTTGCGTTTAACTCGCCCGCGGACTCGGCAGCCACCAGCCACCGTGTTTATACCACCTCCCCCCCCTCCTTACACACACACGTGAAACAACGGTACATATTATATACTTACGTCACATTATTATGTGCTCGCCGTTTGGAGACGGAGGTGCAAAATTCGCGACGTCCCCTCCACGGTGACAATAATAATCCTTTTCAGACGTTCGCGTGCGCTGAGAGATTAACCAGTAAACCGACGGTGACAAGCAAACAACGTCGGCGTCAACGTCTATTTAATGTTCAATCAAACAAACGGGCCGGCGGCGGCGCGCGCACGCACAATTATTTCTCGTCGTCCCCGGTGACCGCAAACACGCCGCAGATCGATTGTTTCGGCGAGCGGAAGCTGTACGCGTACACCGCACTCGCTCGGGGGGTGTGCGCATTGTCGTACAAAGTGTGCGCCCGTGTGGTGCGGAGGTCATTTGTATAATAATGTACGATATGAAATCCTCCACCGCAGTGATATGGTTTGGTGACGTAGCAGGTGGGTACTTGACATTTTTCGGAGGCAAGTCTATATAACATTCCAGCCACCCACCCACCTGTACCTACCACCAGGTAAAGTCTTTGTTACTGTCATATATTGCTGCTAACCGTACCGCAGCTGTGGAAGTAAATACTAAAACACTATACTTTAGATTACTACTCATCATAGGGTTATTACTAGTCATCACAATTGGTGGCTGCAGACCGGAAGATTCGCGCCGTGTGTACCCTACCTACGACGATTATTGCGTTTTGGACGACTAAGGGCCCGTTTTACAATCATAGTTTAAATCTCGGCTAAGGCTAACCCACTGATTTTATCAGCCGAATTCGGTGGTTTAACCATAGTTCAACGATTGTAATACGGGCACTAAAGAGTCTGAGACGACGACGATCGTACACGTGATACATATTCATCAATTCGTACTGGTTGTGACTTGTGATACATGAGGTCCAATTTACGCGCTTGTATTACAAGATTAATTCTACATCCCTTAGCTGTCCTTTGAACATTTCGAATAAACCGCACCAATATTTAAAACAATTAAGGACAAAATTCTCGATATAAGTATATATATAGCTCAAAGATAATGAGTAAATATTTGTAGGTACACTGCTCGAAATATGCCAAAAATTATTATTCGTTACTACTAATCGTATATTTATATTTTGCTCAAATCTGTCAGACCACGTTTGATAGTATACATTGCATATGGCATGAGAAATTGATTCTTTTTAAATGAGAAAATACTATAAAAATCAATTGCGAAATCAGATAGTGGATTGTGGAAAACTCTGAGCACCCGCGGGGACGACTGGATAGACAGGATTTTAGGATTTGAAAACTCAATTGACAACGATACGTCTTAACAATTTTTAGTCTTACGTGTCAGTCAAGACGTATTTTCTACTTTATACACATTCAGAAATGTCGTATTTTAAGCGCGCAATAGATAGGCCGCCGCCGTGGGTGTCGTGAGTCGTGACTGACCAGCATTCGGAATTGCTAATCCCACGCGATTTTGTCATGTTTTCCAGTGTTTATTCACCGTATACGAATATTATATTAAATACGTCAATAGTATATATGAATCCAGTGGTTATTTTTTGCCCGGCTGTAACGTGGCTAGGGAGTCAGAGGGATGACTATAATTAAATATATTATAAGATATCCAGATTCCAGAGGAGGTCATACTCTCATCATTCTTATTAGTTTACCAAAGGTGGGCATTATCTAGTTAAGAATGTTAAGCTTAGCAAAAAGGTTAAAATAATTCTTAACTTTATAACAACAGTTACATATAAGTTCATTTTCTAATTAACTCAAAAACTAAACTAGTCTCGTTGACTATTTAAATAACTTCTAATTTAAATGTTATTTAAATGTTTAGAAATATTTTGTGAAGTTTTTCAGTTAATATATATTTAAATACCATATTTTGGCGTACCTATATAGGTATATTATATTTGTATTTTAAAATCAAAGATAATATACAATTATACATACATATTATCATACTATATTAATACATTAATCGTGGTATTTACCAATATACAATTAAAAAATGCACAATACATGCATGCAATCAGGTAATGCGATGACCGCACTGTTTAAAAAAAAAATGTTTATTGTCTTTTTTTAAAATAAACATTATAATATTCTAGATTGGTAACAGATCAATACTGTAGACTTGCGTTAAAATACTAATAAAACAACAAAATAATAATCATATATGGTCATTTGGGACTTATACGCATGCATCACTTTGAATCGTTTGCAATGCTTATCGTCGAATTTAGAGTGGCAGACTTTGACAAAAATACTCGACTAATGGGTAGATTGAACAGTCTCTGATACCTGCCACCTGGAGGTATTACGCGGTATGCAAAGTTGAGTTGCTTAATAATTGTGATGCGTTAATTTACAACCAACTAACGAACCCTGGATAACGCAGTGGAAATCAAACGACACAACTGATTTATCGATTTATTTATTATAGGTCGAGTTTGAAAATGTGATTAACATGTCTGTAATCGCATGCATCGAGTATGAAATTTTCATCCAAAATCCCTCAAAATATAAGAATGCATTTTGAAATCGATTTATGTAGGTACACAAAGTGTCGATTGAAGATTGTGGTGGCTCTGCACTACAGTCACCTACACTCAATATCGTATGTCCTACCAATACTAGTATTTATAATCAATGACATTACGTACGGATTAGAGCGATGTAAAGTAACAGAAGAAATTCAGGGAATAGTATAAACTATAAGGATGACTGTACCATATACCAGATAGTTTCATATTATGACAAGGCATAATATTATAATATTGTATAGGGGGATGGAGTGGCCGAGCGATCTAAGGCGTCGGTTGTGACGCGCACCGTCGCCGGTCCAAACCCCGGCCACGGACGGCACTTCTCTTCGGCAGTCACGGTTTCTGGAGAGAGAAGCCGCCATCCCCCACCAGGGCATGACAGATATGTACAGGTGCCTACTTGAAAATTCTGCCAAACTAAAAGCACACGTGTTTAAAACCTACAGTACCCTCCCCCACAGTTAAAAACCACTTAATGGCCTAAGTTTCCGCAGGTTAATTAATGAAAAAAAAAAATATATTGTATAATAATATAAGTATCTGGCATCTCTGCAGGTTTACAATAATACATTTATATTATATTGTAGACGTGCCTATATACCTACCTATCATACTGCGAGTGAACTATATACGTATAATAATAGTCTTGATTTCATAAAATTATATTATATATAATTAAATAAACCGATCGTGATCGTATTCAATTTTTTTTTAAATATTTCAATAACCGATAATTTTCCCGCTCATACATATTATATATAATATATATATATATATGTACATTGTACAACAGTAACACTGTAAATTTCAGCTTCTGTGTATATTATATATTATTGTATACAAATTTAAATAATCGAAAACGCCCTAAGTATATATAGCAACATAATATATATTCTGTATTGTGTATACCAAATTGTACGCATAATTATCATTATACCGCACACACACGGTATCATTTGGTCATTTGGACCCGAACGCATTATCCGCGCGTAACACGATATCATTATAATATTAGGTATATCATAATGGGATTCGAAAACAATATAATATGCGGTGCAGATACGTCGATATTTCGTCTCGGGACTCGTACAGGTACCACTCATAATATTATAATATACGGCATTAAACAGTATGTGTGTGTCTGTGTCTGTGTGTCTGTGTGCGTGTAATATATAATCATGTGAGTACCTACAAAATATAGACGATCAATGCACAATATATAATATTGGTCCGTATTTCGTTGGTATGTGTCGTGTCATTATACATAAGTCGTTCGTACAAACAGGGTTATGTGTATATTTACGCGTAAGGATGTAAAATACATACTACAACGGGCTACTATCCGGCGACCGGCAATAACGCGTATTATGATAATATAATATTATACGATATACATGTATACGCGTGCTTATGGATCGCCGCGTATACAATTATTATACACTTATCATTATTATGCGGCAACCTACTCGTATTTCCGATGAAATTAAATGGATTTTTTTTTGTCTCTCAGTCACCATAATGTATTATCATCGTAAATATACGTATAGCTACAACGTGCGTATAGCTATTAGCTGTAGGTAGGTAGTCGACTATATATTATGGCGACTACTGTCCGCGTACACGACGATGCTCAATGATATTTCAACCACCACCACAACCACCGTTAGATCATATTATTTTAATACACATTCCAAGATACCTAGAATCAAACCGTGTGTGCAGGTAGATAATACGAGGCAGCAGTCGCAGGTCTATATGTACAACGAGAAACGTTCAGCTGATCGAACCAGCGCGCACGATAATCTCGATACGGGACGATTTTTTCATTCTTTCGTTTGATGTTATATCCTTCAAAGAGTATACAATAATCTAACGTAATAATAATATATAATAATAACGTAACGTATCAGCTGCCACCCGCAATCGAGTGCTATCGGTTCACATAACATAATTATATATATATATATTATATACCTACTTATAAATCCGACATAAAATTTTCAATACAACCCGTTTATATTGTGTACAGATCTATACAGATCGACGTGAGTACAATATATAATATACTACATAGGTTTATTATAGTATAGGTATATTTATATTGTTATTGTTATTGTTTCAGAGTAGGTAGGTACCAATACATAATACTTATCGACAAATGTTTTTTTTTAACAGTCGATATTGGACTGCGTGCGAGACGATATTAAAAAAAAACACTTTTGTTCCTTCGTCTACACACGCAGTGTGATCCATAAAGTTAACCGCCGTTACATACCGCTATACTAATTTTCTCGGAGATTTTTTATATAGTTTTTAGACACGTTGTTATAGTCTGGGCTGAGAGCTTAATGCACTGAACACTAAAGAAATAGGTACGTGGAAAAAAAGGGAGAAATATATGTTAGGTTTAAAATCATATAAAACGTTTGTGAAATTATTCAAAATAAACAAAATTAAATTTATTTGAAGTTATGTACATATTTTGTGTACCTATTAAAAAATACTATAAATTAAAATTAAAACTAGAATTTTTTATACATAGTCTAAATTTCAAAGTATTTTGACTCTTTTTGAGCTATTTATAAACATTTGCTAAGGCTTGAAAATTAATACAAGATTCCACAATCATTAATGTTCGTACTAGATCCAAAAAATCTAAAAATTATATGAATACAGTTTATTTTTATATATAAAAAATAAGACAAAATATTTAGATATTAAACAAAAAGTAACGATTTTGGTTATTTAATAACTACTTTTTTGTATGGAATGATTTATCATTGAATTAACATTTTACACGTACATTACAGTGACTTTCTCAATGATGATGTACACTCGACACCTACGACTATATATAGCATAGCTTTCTCCTAATGTAAAAACCGTTATTTTTTTTTAAATTTGGTTTTAAAATTACTAAAAGGTAAAAACTAAATATACTTAACAATAAATAATTTAGTACCTTTCGAGATTTTAGTTATAATTTTTTACTGTTAAAATTATCATTCTGTAAGTATCTTGAAGTACATAAAAAATAAAAAATTGTATTGTAAATAAGCTATAAATACCGGACTCATTGGACTAAGTGTCATACCGTTTAACCTTGCAGCTGCAGAACCAGACGATCGAAAATAAATATTAGGGATTGTTTTTGTAATAATCCATCGGAGGCCATCTGCATCACACCCCACGCAACCAACGTATCATAATATCATATTATGATCTATATATATATAATGATTAAATAATTATTGTCATAATGGTTAATTTGTAAATCATAATTGTATACATAATTATTGGTACTAACTAACCATCGTAGGACACGTGTGAGAAGTTAGCCCACCTTATCCTATACGGTTATCAAATCACACTTTTGCTCAAGTAATAATGTATTTTCCAATTGTATTTATAAGTTACCTTTTATCGACGTTTATTGTGAAAAACATTAATGTCCGTATGCATAGTCAAATATCCCACCCAAATGATCCTAAAAATATGAAATTGGTATAAATATACGATAATGTTACAACAATACTTCAACATTCAAGATTTTCGTCCATTTAGGTATTCAAAAAATAAATTGTACAGCAAGCATGCTTGACTTGGTGGAACAGGGTTGAGTACTTCAATTAAATTGTCAGATATTTTAGTGAATCCTTTATTTTTTCAAATTAAAACGCGTTTATAGGTAGTAGGTACTGTGTAGCCATAAGGCGGTACTTTATTTAAGATTTTTACAAAATTACAAAGTAAATATTTGTTTTTTTTATAAAAAAAAAATAAAAAATGTTTACAAAATGTGAGTTTAGGTATTGATAACTAATACAGTGATTTATGATAATTATGTAATAATTACGTTGAATATATTTTGGGTATAGGACGATAAGTAACCACGGCCGTAGATCTATAAGCTTATAACCACGAATGATAAAAGACGAGAAGACTAAGAATATTCGTTATAAAAGACAAAAAGACAATGTTATAAACTAAAAATATTCTTTAGTGATACACAATTCCGCACAATATACCTTTTAATTATGTACGATTTCGCAATTTGTCGTCATACAAAAGATTTTTTACTATACAATATCCCATTGTATTATTATATTATTATTATTATTATTTTTTTATTAATTCCGGTTAAAATTTAGTTTTTTCATGGCGGTGTTAGCTTAGTTCTTACATGTTTCTTGTTATAATTAGCGTTTATAACTGATAAAAAATATTCATGTTAGGTATGTATGAATAGTTTTGCTAACTTTTTTAAAATATTAAAAAGCATATTTTATTGTAATTTATTGATCCATTAAAAAAAATATATTAGTATTACCTAAATTGCTTGCAAAAGCCTACCAACTACGCATCACGCTTATGGTTGATACTTATTAAGAAAGTAACTTAGGTAAGTATAAAAAGCTATGAAATGTTTATCAGTTTGTAGAAATATTTTTGAGGGTGTAATAAAAAAATGGGGAGCGAAGCCACCCGCGGTTGTATTACGTATATAATATTAATTAGTTATAAGGACACAATTTATTATTGTGCCACTGGACATCTAATATTTTTTTTCCAAGTTAAGCAATATAATAGTGATACAGAATCATATTTAATTGTCATTTATGTTTAGTAATAATACTCGAAATTTAATTTTTTAAGAGGGATGTCAACTGGTCGCATTTGTACGATTTCTTTGTTCTTTAAAAAAACATGACATGTGCCCAATCATCATTTTTCTAAACAACTTTTGAGCTATTTTCCCTTGGCTGCGTTTTGAGACTTTTCAGACACTCTGGAGTTACCAAATTATGATTCATTATAATATATAAAAGAACGGGCGTTCCGGTGGTTGTTATATAATAATACAATAAACGCATCGTTGAGGAGTGTAATATGTAATATACTAATATGGTATAGTCGAATTAATAAACATTATGCGTTTTACAATTAATTATGCCACATAATATATAGGTGAGTTGCTGTTTGTGACATCAATAAGTTATATGTGCGTGTGCGGCTGTAGCAGTAACGATATAATTATTGTATACAAGAACGGCCTGCGGTGTTTACGCGTAACTGCGTAAGGGCTACAACAGTATATGGAAAATCCACTGATACATCATATATATGCAAAGAAGTACCTACTGCCTATATTCATGTGGAGAGCAAGGTACTCAAACTCCACTACTCTGAAATATTTAGGTGAACTTTTTTTTAGAATTATTATGATTAGGAAAAGATAATAGTAGCCCACACAGCATTTCGGAAATGATAATATTTTGTGAATATTTTGGAGTGCTTGAATAATGAATATTTGACTAATAATATTGTATAAATATTTTATTCTCATAAAATAATAAAATATTGGACAAAAATGTTGACTTAATATTTTTATAATGTTTCCATGAAAATGTTTTTAGAAAAATATGATTAAAATGTTTTGTTAATGTTTTTTAGAAAATATTTTTCAAAAGTGAACTTCTTGGCCAAAAAATATAAATAAAATATTTCCTTATTATTTACGCAACTTTTTCAAATATTTTGACAACTATATTGTTTTCCTGAAAATATTTATACCATAGTTGGGAAATATTAAAATTATGTGTGGGAGGTATATCGTATATACACCTAGATATAAATTATCAAGTATATACTCTCCAATAATAAATGTTTATATTTTGTGAGCACCATCATTTTTAAAAAGATCACAAAAATCGTAATTTATGCAGTCCTCGTAATAATTATTATTGCCAATATGCGATAACCAAAATAATATAATTTAAAAGCCAAATGATTGAATGGTTGTAATTTTTCAAATTTAGAATAATCGTAATAAGCTTAAAATATAACTATGAAAATGCATGTATAAAAATCAGCTGTGTAGACTGTAGGTACATTGCATATTATTATGTATAGATAGCATGTAAAAAAGTGCGGGGCCTGTTCAAGCGTACAGGGGCCCAGGGCGAAGGCCACGTTTGCACCCCTGTCATAGGAATGGTCCTGTGTGTTATACATAACTCATACTTGCAATGTATGACTGCTGCAGAAGAACACCACGACGACGACAACGACACTGCGACTAGTGCAACAAGGACGACGACGACGTAACTCCTAGTCGACGTTAATCCTCTGACAAAGGCCCGTCATGGGCAGTGGCGGCCCGGTGATCGCGTTTGAACTTTCGCTCCCCTTTCTCGTGCGTTCACCCTTTGATCATGTCTACAACATGTTCTGTGTTATAGGTATATATAGATTTATAATGTAAAATATTATATACTATCTACCACGTGGGTCCTGCACAAAATATGTTCGGTGTTAAGATATTATATTGTGCAACTCGCGATTTCCGAGAAACGGTGATCGGTGCAGACGGCGAAAGGTTCAGAGTATTAAAATAATATTATATAACTGTATTATATACAACTTCAGACGTCTGCTTCTCGTTGGTATATATTATATACAATATACATATATATATATCAGAATTCAGAGGTATTCAAACTTATTCATCTCGCGTCTCCTTATTTGCTTTTCCACAATATTTCACAGTTCCCAAATTATTATGAAAAAATTGAAACAATACGGATACAAATATTATAGCTAATATGGATGATAAATAACAGTGATTTTAGTACTAGAAATAAAAGATCAAATAGTCGTGTTAATAATCTGTTTCATTATCGTTTCCATAATCGCTTTAATAATTGAAAATAATATTTATATTAAGTAAACTTGACCTACAAAATTTCGGTTTCCAGTGCCAAAACGCGGTTCCCTTCGACAACTCTCGCGACGCCCCTGGGAGTCGCGATGCATAGTTTGAATACCTCTGATATATACATTATACACATTGTCATTAAGAGGATTTTCACCCACAAGTGTTGTCTCTATAGAGATATATCTTACTTAAGAAGAATCTGTTTTACTCTGTTATTTTTAATATTCGAATTTTGAGTGAATATAATATTGACCCATTATCTAACTAAAATATTATGTAAGGCACCTCGAAAGATTATTTTGTTGATAATTTAATTTTAAAGCAAGTTATGAGAATTTTAAAATTGTAAATGTTTTATAAATATTTAGTATAGTAGTTGTTATAGGTATACTAACAAACAGCGATGTTTGTCAAATTTGATACTTTAATTATCATGTATACCTAATTATTAAACGAATATCCAAACGATATTTAGAATATTTGCAGCTCTTTTACAAATATAAATGATTAACTGATTATTATATACGTCTATTAAACATTTAAACATAATATATATTATATATTATAATCCCACGTTTATAATTTATAACACTTTATTCATAATATTGTTTCCCCATTATAGGTCCTTAAATAATAAAATATTTCTAGTATTAGGTATGTTAATCATACGTACTATAATTATTGAGATGTCATCTAATTTTGAAAGATTATAAAATCAATGTTAACAAAAATTTGATATTATAAAAAAAATCTTCCAATTTCCATTATATTTCCGTTATAATTAAAAAACTACCAAGAAAACGGATTTTTTTTTTTTTTGAAAACAATACACATATTACATGTTATTTATAAATCTACACGAGTAACATAAAATAATTCGTTTTGGCCAAGATCATGCATTGATCATGCTCTTATTACTCCAATATACTGGTTACAAAATATCACACCGCTATTTCATATTATAACATGTAAATATACCTACCTATAGTACATTTTCGGACTATATAATATGCAGGTCCATCGCTGTCGATTTAATTATTGACTCACTCTTGTCTCTCTATGCTTACATTATCGATTTATTGCTGTCACTGATACGTGATTATCTGCAAAGGTTAACTGTATAATGTAATAATTAATTAGCGGAGGCGCTCTTCGGCGCGTGGGTAGGCCACTGTTTTGGGTGGGCCACTGTATTATATAGGTGGGCTACTGCTGTAGTGGGTGTGTATTAGAGGCGTGCATTCTCGTACGTGTAAGTAGTGTAACCTATTATTATAAAATTCTAAAACCCATTCCGACCGAAGTTGTTTTTGCAACGTGCAAGGTTATCTACACATTATAATATTATAATGACGTACCTATGGCTTTAAACTTTTATGACGTTTTGGGTTTTGATAATTTTCGTAAATCGACCATTTCACAATCGAGAAACATTCAAATATATTCTGTACTAAGTGTATATGTATCTATAATATATATTATGTAATATTATATATTATACGATCGAGTATTACTTTTGACGGTACATAATTGCTAGATGCAGTGAATTCGTATGGGAAAAAGAGTGTATTCTTTAAGAAAATAAAAACACATAGGTGCCGCTGAGTAAACCTGTAAACCCTATAATAACTGTACAGTATATAAAACATTATTTATTTATTTAACATAATATTAAATATTATGTATTAGGTAAGTACCTACAACTGTCATAGAAATGTTGTCGCTGTTATTGTTGTTAAACGCGTTTTCTTTTCGTTACGGTAATACCTACAGTACATATACCTACGTTACGAAAGAAATCGCAGAATATTAATTCACAATACAACAATTTACCTATATAAACTTAACCAAGTATACACGCTTCTACGTAGCGCCGTATTTAGGTCGGGTGGTGCCTCTCCCCCCCCCTTCCAAAAAAAATGGGTATTACTATCAAAAACTTTAAAAATATATAAAATATGTATAAATACATATAGGTAATTTACTACTGATATTTGTAAGTGACCTTAAAGTAGGTATCATTGAACAATTACTACCTACCTAAATAAATAAATAAATGCAAACGCTATACGTGGAGGAAGTATCAAGTTTTTAAATTGGAATAAGAAAAACTTATTTTTCACCTTCCATTAAATTTTCATGATTTTTAACAGATAACAAAAATGATATTACACATAAAAGGAATTAAAACCAAAAAAAAGTGGGTAAGTGAATGTTGCTCTGCTGTACAGTAGGTTATAAGTGGATCAATATATAAAAGATTGTATTAAACTTGAATTCAATGATATAATATCATTGTATAAGAAAAACGATTCTGAGTAGAGACGATGTGTCAGTGGATATTGTTATTATTTATTATATCCTGTAAGTTGAATTTATATTATAATAGGTATTATTATTTTTTATACGTTTCTATGGTGATAAACAAAGCGTTAGAAATTAAAATCCCATTTTTAGCGGTTTTTCGTAATTTGTCAGTGGTTTTTCCTGTGGCATTAAATAACTATTGAGAAAATCGAAAAATAACCTATCTAAAGTACCGTCTTGATCCAATTTGTTAAAAGATAAGTTACTATATGTTGAAATCGAAAAACTCCTTCTGGTAGATATTTTGTATACAGGATATACAGGATATAAAAAAAAAAATAAACACCATTGTAAAACCACTAGCTTCCTCGCTCCACTCAGAATCTAAAAAACAAATATTTTCATTTTTATTAAATGTTCAGTGAAGATTTTAAGTCTCTACAGCTACTTGTTTTTGAGTTTAAAGAAAGAAACTTTGTCTAAAACTGATTTACGTAAATATTCCCGTTTTTCCTTATTTTTTGGTTTTCCCGAGGATTTTTAAAACTATATATTTAGTTTTGACTCTCCAACTAGATTCAATTTGCTACCAGAAACCATAGTACCACACTCAATGTTGAAAATCGATGATTTTTACGGCTACAAAATGTTATGACAGACATAAAAATAAAAACAAAATTTACAAAAATCTCTTGCCCTATATATACGTACTTACTATACAATATCTATATATATATACATCATTGTGATTATTTTAATTTATTCGTTTCAGCTTCAAACACAATTTAATAAATATAAAAAAATATTATAATATTATTATAATATAACCACGGAAACACCGCCTTTATGTATTTATATTATAGAGAGCTTTTCCCGACTTTCACATATACCTACGAATAGTTTTATCGCGACTTGATACATTTTTCATTGACTTCAAACGATCGGAGTTTTTATTTTTCATTCATAGTTGTTTCACAGGGTGTTAATATCCACTGGTAGGGGACTTACATCTTAACTGGATTTATTTCAAGGGGATCTAATTTTTGGTATTTTCCTTCTTTTATCTCCGCCACTCTCGCCAACCTAACACAATATAGCGACCACGAAGGGAATACACACAAATTTAATCAACTGGCGAAATACACGACGAACGAAAATAACGGCAAGTTAAAGTGATGGTGGAGTGTGTTGGGGATGTGAGGTGGAAGTGAGGGAGGAGAAAATACTTCGAGAAGACGATTGAACTCGCTATTTCTGGTGGTTTTATTTCCACTCTGCTCGCCACCGCTACCACCGCCGACAATATACAATATATATAATAAAAATAATGCAATACTATAGCCCTGTAGCGCCAGCCAAAATGAAATTAAAAACTTTCGCGTTTCTTCGGATTCAAAAGAGGCACACGCCCTACCAGTTTTTTTAGTTTCCCACCCATTGTTCCTTTAAGTATATACCACGTAAAATAAAATACAGATAAATAAACTTGAATTCATCCCTATAATATATTATATAATGTCACAATTACAGCCACGTGATAATCGATATAGTCAGTATTATATATTACTATTATATTATATTTTCCATAAGACGAAGGATAAAAATAAAAAATAAAATTTGATGCATAACCAGATTTTGCATACCTAGCAATTTCAGTATCATAGGTACACAGTGTGACCTCTAGTGTTTGTCCTCGTACACAGTTAAGTGTAAATACATCCAGCAAATAGTATATAAGTATATAAGTACGTAATAAACATACCTACTCCCCGTCTAAACCTTAAAAAGTAGGTACAAATAATTGTTAAATAATTTATGTGAACAGCTAATCCACTTTTAAAATAATATGCAATTTTCGAATTGTTTAAGAATCACGAAAACTATTTAAATAATTTTAGTTCAAATTTCAGGTAAGTAATGTATTAATTATTAAAAAATTATGTGACATATTATAGTTTACGCAGTTACGCTACCAAAATTAGTGATGTAACATACTAAAATCACAACGAGCGATTTTACTACTTGAGATAGACATTTTACGACACAAAAATATATATTATATACGTTCTATACCTATTCACTGCAGTTGTTTTCTCAAAGTTATAGTGTTTAAAAATTAAACTACAATGTGTACAATGTATATTGCCATACAGTTAATTGTAATGTAAGAAAGTTAATAAGTAAGTTAATTGTAAATCATAGGAACGATCATCCCTAATATAAAATATTATGTTTAATTTTGCCGATTACGTGATGCAGTACTCATCTAGAGTTCAACTCATATTCCTTATTGTGTGGATAATAGTATTTATCTACGTAATAAACTATATTATATTATAATAGTGGGCGTACGATTGTGCAAATTTTACCTTTTTAGATATACTAGTGCACGCAATGCCGAATTAACAAAGAACATGATTTTGACTCTTCAAAGGTGTACGTAAAATTCGAAATAACGTTGCCAAATTTTTTATAACAAATTTAAGTTATTTTACAGTTATTTTTCATTTTTAAATACATAATATACAAATACATCCATTCAGAAAGTAATTAAGCAAATTTACTTAAATACATAACAAGAAAAGTTATTGGCTTAAAAAATATATTAATATGTATCTAACCGAATAGTTAATTTATCACAGTCCACAGAAGAAAATAGTGTACAATATTTAATATAAAGAAATGTATAATACAAAATTTTAACATTTCTGCAGGCATAGGATATTATGATATTACCTATATCTATAAATACAAAATCCGAGAATATGAATGACAATTGATGCTAATCTGTAATAGTCTTGCTATGTTTTATTTGTGAATTTGTGATGTGTTAAAAATTATAATTATACAATATTTGATATACTTTTTTGATAATATTATTACGATACCAACATGTTCATATATTTACAATTTATGAATGTCTAATTAACATCGTATTGCAATGTTACAAAATGATTATAATTTTAGCATAGTGAATATGGTAGTTGTAGCTAACCTTATATAGTAGGATAAAGTTTATGGCATCGTTAAGTCACAATTCGAAAATTATAGTTTTAAACTTTTAACTAGGAAAAGAATGGAAAATCGTGTTTCAAGCTCTGGTCATGTTACTTAGATTTTATAAGAGAAGGAGCGTCTTGAAATCTTGTAATCTGGACTTGAAAATTCACGTAAATGGCGATCTAGGATAAATGAAAATTTCGAAAATGGTAATTTTTTTCTATCGTAAGTGCTGATGACAGCTGTTATTGCTTGCCACAGGGTTGCCGAGCGAATTTCCAAAGTAAACTAGAGAGCACATACCAGCGTATTATATTGGAATATAATTGTTTTCAATTTTATGTTTTAATAGTTAGGAAAAATCTTTTAAATTTTATACTTAATAAATAACTAAAAAAAAAATCTACTCTATTTATTTATCTTTATTTATATTTTACTTTATTTTAATTTTACTAACCAAAAATGTATTTATAATTTAAACTTTATTACACACATTCTAACATTATATTCATTATATACATTTTTTGTCTTACATTTGGAGTGCAGGTTAGTTTATTACTAATAAGTGATTTCCTCAGTGGTGAACAGGGCCAAAAATCAAAATGATTGTAAAAAAAAAATGTAATAATTGTAACTTATAGGCCGAAAAAATGCATGTATTATTATGTAATTCTTCTACGATTGAACTACTCTGTTGCACGTGGGTTGAAGAGAGAATGCAAATAATGCATTGATATTTTCTTAAGAACTACCTAGTAGAGGGTCCACGACGTCAGCAATTCTTATTTACTAAACAAAAACTATAATAACGTTAGTTGTTAATTATGAAGTAGGGTTATTGGACTTGGACCCCCCCCCCCCTTCTATCATTCGTCAGTCTTGTAGACTTGCACCCTCCATGTTACCTATTGTATAAATTGTATTAAAGATTTTATATATATATATAATATATATATTAGGTACTTTTAATTCTAAAAAAATTAAATTAAAATATAATATTTTAATGAATACTAGACATAATGTCTATAGATTGTGCAAAATGTCATAATATAATCATCCACGAAGAATATTCAATTGAGGGTGCCGTTTGTATAACTAATAAGTAATAAGTACCTACCTTATAACAAATTACATTTTTTTTTGTGCTGGTTACAATGAAACTAATTATTTCAAACAATTTTCAAATAATTTAAAGAAGAGATTTAGGTATATATAATATATTCTACGAATGTAATAATTTCAATACTACCACTAAAACAAAAACAATTATTGAAAGTTCTAACGATCGAAATTAAACTATTCTACGTGGAGACGGTGTGTCATCCTATAGCATACATGTATAAACAGTCAAATGTATGGAAAATGCTAATATAAATATTTGGTGTGAATTTCAAGGGTCTACTATTCGTTTTTCAGTTACATCAAAAAATTGAATTGTTCTTTTTATTAAATTGGTTTTGCGTAACAGTTGCCTATTTATTCCTAAATTTTTTTGAACATTTATAGAGAAAAAATTAATATATTATGGACTAAAAAATATGTAAATAATAACTATGAAATTGATAAAAATACAACTTAAATTGTGCTATTAAAATAATACTAGGTAGGTACTTGAAACATTTTCTGATGCAATTTACTGCACAGAAATGTATACCTTAAATATATATTGCACTTCATTTACAATGTTCTTGCTTTGTTGTAGGGTTCAATTTACGTTTGTCAATTTTGTTTATATTTGTACTGCCATGAAAATAAATGGGTGCATAACACATATGACATATTATATAGATAAGTTATGTTAACAACGTAATTAGTAATTTCTACGTATTTGAGTCATAATAAATGCAAGAACAAAATAATATTGCAATATTAAGTTATTTCTTAAGAGGACTCCCTCAGACAGATGTACAAACAATTTACAATTTTAAAATTCTCCAAACTCGCTTTAAAATTAAAATATAATAAAATACCTATTAGATGCCCTATATAGAATTAATAATCTTACCTTTAAATTCTATAAGAGGTCAATTCGCTCTAATTTTTAAACTAACGGAGCTAAACGTGATCTAAACGTAAAATTTGGTATGTTCCTATGTCACGCACTTGTAAGACAAAAATAATACCATATGTCTGTGCAGCGTCTTTTTAAGAAATCATATCTGCTAATAATGTTATTAAATATACGGTGACAAAAAATATTTACTAGTTGCGCGACGTAGGTATATACTCGCTGCATCCTGAAATTCAACAAGTACACATAATTTAACGAAAAAACCATTGAAATATGAAATATCATATTGACGTATCGTTTTGATAAATTGGCCATAAATAATACACACTATGCGCATATATGTATCAAATAATTATCATCATTTAGCCTTACCACTCTGTAAAACTTGGCTTTCACTGTCACCAACCTCCAATAATCACGGTCCCGGATCATTTCCTCCCGACCTTTACTTACAGTAATTTCTGATCTTGACGTACTATATCCATCCAACGTTCTTGGCCTGCCTCTGAAAGGTCTTTATAGAAAAAGTGCTTACTATAGGTTAATCAACGGTCGCTAATCGCTACACCTTACATCGCGTCGATTGTTGGGAAATTAGAAACTACACACACATTTTATTCGAACGAAGTGTTAAAAACAATAAGAATATCCTCGATCCACGGTGGAATTTTCAGCCCACCCGCGTCTGAAAGTACCTACCTAACCGAATAGGAATATTTTGAGAAATAATCACCACAGCAGTAACAGTGCGTATAACATATAATATAGGTAGTACAGCTGTAGTAGATACAGACTATATTATTATTATTATGCGACTTTCGACGGCATAATGCAATATGATATTTTTATCAACTGTTACATCGCGTGTATGACGTATCTATATGGCTATATATGCGTACTTATTATATTATATATTACCAAACGATAATAATGAGCATTGGCAGACTCGTCGTTTGTCGTTTCACATTCGTATATACATATTATATTATGCTACAATATAAATAATAATGTTATATAATACAATCATCGGAGGACAAAATCGGCGATGGTCGACGGCGCACTTGCCGCGGCCGTTTTGTCACGGTCGGATTTTTTTCCGGCCAGATGGCTATATATATTATTATTATTATATAGGTACACACACAAACGTTCGCCCCACCGACGTCGACGTGTGTCGTTATATACGTACACGATATTAACATCTTTATGAAACCATAAATTAGTTACGCGATCTCCGGTTTTTTACGTTACAAAGAGAGGGCGTGTCGCAGCGTGTGTGTGTTTAAAAAAATAAAATAAAAGTACGACTCGTACACCATTATACGGTCTATTATACATACGCGGGAAGTGTGTTGTGTGTGTGTGTGTGTGTGTGTGTGTGTGTGTGTGTGTGTGTGCGTGTGTTTGTGAGCATATTTAATATCATATAATATCTACCCTCGGCCGATATGTGTGTGCGTATATTATACATATGATGTACAATATTATGTGTACCGGACGACCCTTGTTCCGCAACGTAATATTATATTATAATATAGTCGTCGTCGAGGGGTCGCGTGGAGATACCATCATCGACTCTGCACCGTACCTATGTATAATATTATAGTTTATTTAGTATAACACAATATGTATCGTCGTCGTGATATCATTATTATTATTATATCGTACGCATGTTGTATTGATGATGACTCCGTCGGATGATGCTCCATTTAGGTGTATAATATTATATTACGTGCGTTTATACAGACACTTGCGTATAGAACTTTCCGAAAACAGCGTGAGCTATGTGACGCGAGTACCTACCGTATGGTCAATACTAATACGAATTCCTCTGAGAAAATTAGCTACGAATGACTGTTTTATGAGGGTGGGATGGACGAAGACCGCCGCTGTAGTATAATAAGACTCAAAAGTGTATAGTTGCAAAAGTTCAAGGTGACTTTGCAAATTTATTATTCTATAATACGTGGTCCGTAAAGTATTAGGTATAAATAAACTAATATCACATTTCCCCATGGTTCAGTATATTTTAAAAGTAATAAAATATATACTTCGTTTCAATAATCGTGTTTAATCTTGTTCACCAAGACGACAAAGAACACCGTCCAAACGTCGACTACATTATAATTACATCACTGTAGAAAAAGTAGCTTTTACGGAGTACGTGACTTCAGATTTATACCATACAGACTTTTAAATATTTACTTCTTAGACTCGAAACCATATTTTAATAGTGTGTCCAAACTTTGTCAAAGGATTAAAATATCTACAAGCAATAAATATGTTAATAAAAACACGAATCGTGTGCAGATTTCCAATTACGACATCAACACTCACATGACCGCATGTGAATGTATAGATTTATTATTCGAATTTCAATATTATAGCCCATATTCCTCAGGTTATATTATACTCCCCAGTTTCTGTATAACATAACGATATTAATTGTCGGTAAAACGTAGGTATGCTCAAAATAATAGGAAGATATATTACAGGTAGGTAGGTACATATATTAATTTATCGTTATATATTATTTTAAATACATAATCGGTACGCCTCTGTGTAAGCATTATTCACCACTGAATAATGAATACTGTTTTTATTGGTTATTATAGTTATTACGAGCTTATCGTACTAGCAGAGCACTGAGCAAGAGACTTTTGCATACCCTCTTGTTATGGTATTGTGTGTTATTACTAATAACTTATAAGGTAGGTATAGGCATGAAAATATATTATGAAAACAATATATTTTGTGCATGAGAATTTGTATCTATTCTTTAGTATGTCCTAAAACTTAATCTATGATTTTGAGGTAGGTATTATATTTTAATTTTGTATTACACAATAAATTGTGTTTTAATAAACTGACTTCAGCTTTTTATTCACAAGTTTTTAAAACTATTAACTTTAGTAATTTTAAATGTCTTTTATTTTTAAATCTATATTATTTAATAAAATGTAAGCAAATTAAGTTATTGTTATTTATAACAACCGTTCCTAATCACGCATACTCAGCCGTTGAATATATAATTATATATATTAGGTATATAATATTATCGTTGTTTTTTTTTTATCAATCTATCATCTACATAATGCATAAATATGGATTTTATAATTTTTACTCCACATTTTTAAATTTGTTTAATTGCAATTAAATTATTAGATAAATTATTAAATATTAGATAAAATATTTTATGGATTCATCACGGTCGCACGGGGGATGCTGGGTATGCCCGCAGTTTATTTTAATCGTCGTAGAGCGTATCTTACTCGAACAAGTATCTAAACCTTTTATGTATGTCACCTGTATCAGGTGCATTTCTCGAACAATTTTTAGTTTGGAAGGCGAAAACTTAAGTTTTAAACTATGTCTTTGTGACCTTAAATATATTTTTAAATTGCGGCTTATTATAAAATATTTATTTATTTTTATAATTATTTATATTATATATTTATGTTTTAAGAGGACTCATCAAACCTTCGTGTACTGTCTCCATCTTACTAATTATGCATACACCCTTTGGCCCCTTGAAGACGACTCTGGCCTGTATGGCACTACACAGACTCACGGACTTGTACTAGAAAATTAAATTTCAGCGAACCCGTTGTGTGTTTTTTTTTTATATTATAATACCTATAATATTATTTCGATTTTAATCTAATCTATAAATAGGTAAACCATATAAATAGGGTAGGCCTAGAAGTTCTCCGAGACGATTATTAGGTCTCAAATAATATATAATACCGGTGGTTACCGGCGTATACTGAGGTATACCTCAGGATTTCGAACTATATTGAATATTTTCCAAATTTCACCCTATTACCGCGCTTCTTGGCGTGTATCTCTCCGCCATTCCCTTACGACCACCACAATACCCTCAACCCTGCCACCAGTGCGAACCGACCACCCTCCTATCTACCATATATGCGTTACAAACTATACATAATATACGCCGTATACGACCGTGTAATAGTTAATACGATTTGTTTTTATATTTTTTTCCTCCCCGACCGACGCTAAACGGATCGGTCGTATCGGCGGCGGCGTCTCATGAATTTTTATCGGATCCCGACCAAGTGTCCCCAGAGACGACCACACACGCACACGTATCGTTATACACTGCACATACGACACACGCGGCCAGATGCATGACATTTTATAAGTATACATTGCATGCGTGGACCGTGAGCGACCACCGCCCTAACTATTATATGGCTCACATATATATATATTATAATTATTATGCGGTCCGTCAAACCTCTGACACCCCGCACACATTTATATAAATACCGACTACGACCATAATTTTATGATAATATCTTTTATCAACATTCGCGGTGGCGCGGTGGCCTCCCGTATTTCGCGGTCGGTCCTTTATACATTTTCCGTCGCTAAACGCCCGTAACCATATTATTATTATGATATAATATTACAATAGTGCAGTGTTGTACCACCGCCGCGGACGACCACTGCACGCGATATATTATTATTATACAATAAAACGATCGGGTCATATAATATTATTATAATCTGTATAACGACGATTGGATTGAAGGCACGAGACTTACGGCCAAGGCGGTGAAGATTACTGTTACGCGCCGTTTAGAAATCGGAACTGCACGTGGACTGGCTGGCCCACTCATTACCCTCATAACTTTTGACATTTTGACGATGAAAACAATATTTATTACCCATACTTACATATAGGTAGGCACGTCCTACCAATACATTTTTATTTCGTTTGACAAGTATAATAATTGTTCGATTCCATTACAAAGTCATATTATCATGATTACGCAATCATTTAACAATCACTAGGTATAACCAAAGATTGATTTACTTAAGGTCCATTGCGACAGGATCAAACATAATGTGAATACCATAATGTATAGCTGATGAGTAACTCCCTCCACAGTTCCCTGTCAATGTTTATATGATGTGTATCTTAAGAAAGATCTTTCATAATGTTTCTCACTTCAGTCGTCATATATAGTATTGCCGCAACTACGCCACCTCAGTGTGCCTGAAATCTCAATTTGATGTCACGGTCTCAGAACTAAAAGGTACAACACAAAATACAAAATTGTTCAGGTCAACAAATATAGGAATTGTAAACTTCACACAGTATTAATGAATGATTTTTAATGGAATCTAAAAACTAACAATAAGCAGTGTTGGGAAAGTTCCTTTTAAAAAGGAACTCGTTCCCGTTCCTCGTTCATGTTTTAAAAAAGGAACTCGTTCCCGTTCCCCGTTCCTGTCGTGAAAAAAGAACGTGTTCCCGTTCCTTTACACATTTTTTACGTCGTCAATGGTGTCTTTTTGCGAACAATACATTTTTAAGTCAGAAATTATCGGTCAACTAACTCCTTCCTAAGGAACATCGATTTGAACAAAAATAATTTGTTTTATACTCTTTCCCACGAGAGAACAATCAGTCCGCCGACCGATTCTCGTCAGGGCCGCGCATTCGATATCGTTTAAATTAAAACGACTCACGTCTCATATCAAGACGATAGTCGATAAAACGTATGATATCAGATATAAGAAGAGAGAAAGTTCAATATCTACGAGAGAGATAGACTATAAGAGTGCTTTTTGAGGTTAGGTTACTAATCTTTGGCGCTCTTATAACCTTAAAAATTGTATATCTTTATTCTCAGTTGATCAGCTCGATGTCTTATCCATTCTTATAATATCTATGATTATACCTTGTATGCTAATTTCGAACTAAATTAAAATATACCAACGATACCTATAGGTTTTTCATTTTACTATTTACTAATGATTGATGAAGTAATACCAAAATATCAACACTAAATATATTCTAGAAAATATTATTATTAAAAACAACTCTCATTTTTTTTTTTTTTTCATTATTTAAGGAACGGAAATTTTCGTTCAAGTTCCTTAAAAATAGGAACTCTTTCCCGTTCCTCGTTCCTATATTTTAAATAGAACGCGTTCCGAGCCGCGTTCCTTCCAAAAACTGACAATAAGTTATTCTGCTTTAAGTCTTTTTAATTTGAGTTTGTTTTAAGAACAATTTAAGATAATAAAAATTCATAGGTAATATAAAAAAATAGTTATGAGAAAAATGCATGTTTTTATTTTCTTACACATTTATGATTATTCTATTTAATTTAGTAAAATGGCATTTGTGTTAGTCGTCAATGAAGATTACTGTGAGTGTGATTGTAGCGGGTACCGGGCGATCTACACACGCATTATACATGTTCGTACATGTCTACGGCATCGCCGACCAAAAATAAAATGCTTGATTTTTACTCAAAGTACACTTTATAGGAAAAACTCTCATACATCGTAGACTGGTCTGATTTTTTTAATTTTTTTTTTCGTTAGAAAGACGATAATTTTCTACAGGGCGTATTAGACTTCAATTTTTAATTCCGTTGCTTAAAACAAACATAATAAAAATAAAAATCTTGTGAAAATTGGTTATATTCAAAATCGTATTATATGGTTTAGAAATAGCATTTTGAAAATCCAAGTCCAATGCGCCCTGTAAGGAGTGTTTCTCTTAAAAAAATGATCGAAATGGGATTTCCTGTAAGGCATCTTTTTGAGCAAAAAACAGGTCACGTGCAGGCCCCTTAACTATTATCTAGCAGATATATAGTACCTAGCACACAATGATTGTGAATATTCTACCAATAGTGACAAGTAATAACAATCAGGATAAAATATAATTATTAGAAATAATTTTGTCGAATGATAACTTTTTAAAAATGATTATTATTGATACTGTACGTACATTTAATAAACAATAGAAAACAATTGTTAAAAATAAGATGAAAGTCCAGTCTAGATGCTTGTCTGGATACACAGTACCCATATTTTTATTATATTTAGTATTGCTTATCAAAACTATATTTTTATTTTATAAATAAATAATAATAATAATATTTATAATATAATATTTTTATATTTTTAAAGCATCGCTGTACGCCTGTACCTACCTACAATAAGCTACTGCCATTTTCAATTTGCACGTAATCAGGATATTTTTTTGTGGGGTGTTTTAATTTTATATTTAAATATAACATATGAGTGGGGGGGGGGGACGGGTTTACACACTATCCATTGTAATCATCAATCTTCAAATTAATAATATCAAATATTACAACATATTTTGTTGAAATCTGAATCATATACTAGCATATCCCAAAACGTCCTAGATATATATTTTTTGCATAAATATACATTTGGTGGAGTCATAGGCATATTTCAACATACAGAACATCCCCTATCTATGACACTTATCTTCGATACTAACCTAAGTCCCTGTGTATACGTCTAGATACATTTTTAAATCCAAGTTTAAACCTCGGTGAAATAGTCGGTTTATGTGTTGTTGTGGATTTTTAGTGATTATGTGATATCATATAAAATATAATTTAATAAATGTATTATAATAATTAATAAGGCACAATGAGGCAAAAATCTCGAGCATCCTCCTTAAAATATCACCATGTATTTATATAAAAAGTATTAGGCATTCTTGGAAATTTACCAATGTCCTATATAATACGCTGTATATATTGGTAAATTATAGTTTATGCGTGTATATAATAGTATAGAATAATTTTAATGATATCATATCAAACTAAAAACCATTCGAATACTTTGAGTGCTAATCAAACGCTATAGGTACAGTGCAGTGCCTCGATTATCCAAATTAATTGGGACCGCACCTAGTTCGGAAACGCGAAAGTTCAGATATTGGGAATTTTTTATCATATAATATTATAAAGGTATATGTACGTTATGCATATATATTACATATATTGGTGTATATATATATATATATTTAATAATATGTTCATAAATATCACGAAAAAACATACATAATATTATATGAAATTATTTTATAATTATAATTATTATTACTATTATTATCAATGTACAATAAAGTATCAAATAATATAATATAATATGATTACGTGAACTGTAAAAAGGCTTCAACTGGCGTATTGACGTTCAGATACATACATTTCAGCTCGGATCATCATCCTTAGGATTATATATGAAACTGAGGTTCGTATAAGTTCTATTGTATTTTTATTATATTATTGTTGATAGATTTATATTTGTGGACCGGCAGCTATCCGCTTGTACTACCTGTAATATATATTTTATTTTTTGTAACATCATTGTTAAACATTATGAGTACCTGTAGGTAAACTAAATAATACGGAATTTCTCCATACTCCCGGTGCAATTCACCATGCAAGATAGATGGAAAAAGCTATTAATTGCCTTAGAATATACATAATTTGTAATGAATTGGAATAAGGTACATTTTTAAAATCGTCATACAACTTATTACCTTAAATAATTAATATTTAATATTCTTTGGTTGAAAAAAATGTATAGCCCAATATTTAATAATTTTCGTAAAAAATTCCAAAACGACTAAACTTCAAGTTCCTGGGGGCGCGTCTTAAAATTGAACAATTGATTTTAATTGTTGAAGTTAATATTAAATTGGGTATTTACAAAAAATACGTGGGTGCCACAAAAACTATTTTTATATTTTTTTAAGGGCCACCCTAGTCCCTAAGGTACCTATATGCATATTGTTCGAGTATATACTGTATACTATATACCTAAAATATAATAATATATTACTCGTACAATATATGCATACACTAATGGCGTAGGTAATACGATAAGCAATGTTACAACAATATATTTTCAATTTTGTTTGAACGATGAAAGAATCTTTTTTCAAAAGAAATAAAGAAAAAACCAGACATAGTCAAAATAATTTATGGTTTTGTCAATGGAAAAGCGAGAAAAAACATTTCGTGGTTTAAGTTTGTTTGTTGTAAATTTTATAAATCATAATTTTAATATTATTATACAGGTAGCACATAAAAAATATGTTGGTTTTTAATAATTTAGTTTTAATTAAAAAGTTGATGAAGTGATTAAAATAGCTATAGTACCGAAGTGCTTTTATATTTTATTTTGTTTTTTCTTAAATAACACTGGATTTTCCAATTTAAATTTACGAAAATTAATTAATCTATCTATCTTTTTTTTTACTTTTTAATGTATAATTTTATCTACAATCTGAGATTTACTTAGTTGGAGTGACAATGTGTTGTAACAATTTCATAAAAAATTGTATTTACAATATTTAGGAGGTTAATTTTCAATTGAAGAGTTAAGCGACAGCATAAGCCATAAATGCATAATATTTGCAACTGTGTCTCCGGATCAAGCGTCTAAAATATTATTGCTATTGTAATATTTGTGCCACTAAATTGTAATTGTGCTGCTACGTCGTAACCACTAACCATGTATTAAACATGGGTACTATATAATATAGCAGTGTATACCCTATGTGTATAAATTATTTTATGATTCCAGGAATACGGACTATGGGTCCCTCCTTGGCTCATGTACGAGAAGTTTTTCAATAACTTTACATATATATTATATACGATATACCTACCTTTGTATTCATGTTGTGATGTTTTATTTTTCTTGCTTTCATGGAATCATATTATTATTTCAATGATTCTCTTTTCAAAGTAATTCTACGTACATAATGCAGAACGTTAGCTGATATAAGAGAGTATACGGAGTCAGACCACATCAAATTTAAACTTTTTCTCTCCACCTGTTTAGTATTCTGTAAACATTTAAAATTACTTTTTACGTGACCTTTATACTTGCCTCAAAATATATATTCTTCCTCATAAACAATATTATAATATTGTCGTAAACACTGGAAAATACATTTCAGACTTTGGAAAACAAATAATAATTAGGTACGTTGCATTACCAAAGCCTCGTTATAAACAATTGGAAATCATTTCTCGGAATTCTCATACTCTGAAACATGACCGTCTTCTTTGAAAATTTTAAACAATTTTTTATCGAATTCCCTTGAAGTCACTATGGTATACGCTATAGACAGTGTAGTACGAAAGTATAGTATTATAATATAATAATATAATATATATAATGTACAATTTACATCGGTGTACCATAATAGTATATGTAACTAATAACTAAAAAGATAATAAGAATGAATTACAAACACAAAATATATTAATAACATTATCGTTAATCTAAAATTTAAAACAAAAGTATAGGTATTATAATTGTATTGTTTTGTATGTTACACACATAATATTATAGTTAGGTACCTATTAAAAATTTACCTTCAAATAATTGAGCATGTGCCGTGTTTATCGAAAAGTATAAGTATTTACCCAGTAAGTAATAATTAAATATTAATAATGTTGTACAGCAATAAAACAAACTGGACACTGGTATAACTCAACGACAAATATTATATTAGGTAAATTAGGTTTCATACGTTTTCATTACAGTAATAATAATCTGTGACGCATTTTTATTGTAGTTTCTTCGAGAAATAATAACTTATTAAGTCCATTTTAGGAATATTGCGGAAAAAATAAACTAAAAGCTCTGAATAAATAAAGTAAACATTTTGTTTATTTTGAGGATTTCCGGTTCTTATTTAATTAAAAATATCTACAAGTTCTTGGTTCAACATTTTATTGAGGAAGACGATGCTAGGAATGTTCGAGAAGCTATGTCATCATGAATAAGTT
>NC_042495.1:42470603-42473193 GCF_005508785.2 Acyrthosiphon pisum | reverse complement strand
ATGTATAATATAAATATTATTGTAGTGATTGATAAAGTTTTACGATAAGAGGTTGATCATAATTGAAAAATGTATTTTTATGATAGTTTAATTCATTCAACTTAAAGTAAATTGTCTTGTCAAAAACATACACAATCCTGAGGTTTATTTTTTGGTTTTATCAGATTCTAATTTTATAATTAGGTATTCTAGAATCTAGATTAACCATAATATACTTACCTCTCTAATGATATTCGTTCGTCATTATCACTATCAATCTCTTATTCTAGTGTTAATATGTGTTATTGGGCGCCGACGAGTCTTCAATGGCGCATTCTTTAAGTTGTAGAATCGCCTCGTCTCGCTCCATCTGCCTCTGCAAACGATGCTCACGATGTGTGTCCTCGTAATTCTGCAGCATATTATGTCGAAATACACCATATATGACTCCTCCCATCAGCATACTCCACCGGGTTGCTCGAATCAAGGGTGAAACGTTTACTGGGCACTTGAAATTTCTGACCATTGTTCAGAAAATGACTGGTATAATGTTGAATATTATTTTATTTAACTACTGATGTTCGGAAGTTTTTCAATTTTTCCTCGGTATCCGTGTAGGTAATATTAATAATATATACAATGCGGTTATCGCTTTCTAAGCGGTTTTAGTGAATATAAATATGAATAAACGTATTACTAGAATTATAGGAAACAATAATAATTGTACTAAAATAAACAATTTGCTGTAGTTAGGTAACATACTTTAATATTAGCCATTATGCGTAGTCGTTGTGTAACTTAGTGCAGGGACTCGTTTTTTTTAATTGTGACTGATGGGGGCGTGATTTCAGCTGCTGGAACTCAAAATGTGGACAGACACAATAGTATTATAATTAAATTTAACAACCAGAAAGCAAATCTGAATATTCATAATCTAGCAACATTATGATGATACATATTGTAATATATGTGAATCACATGTGATTATAATAATAATATTATGTAAGTTATAATAGTACTATAAATAATTGATTAAGTTTTATATTAATTGTACGCACGTCGACCGAAGAATTAATTTTCATAAGTTAAACGTACTTGCAATCATACATTGGCGTGTGATTTTTTATTTATTTTTTCAGTAGACTCTGCGTATTTGTTTTTACTGTTCTAGTATAATATAGAGATAACGCTAGAACGGCGTGGGTTATTATATTATATTAAAAATGTATTATAAAAACGCTAAACGTGTTCAGATTTAGGAATTTTAGCCTGTGCCCTACCAGTCACTGTGATTATACTTGTTAGGAAACCGACGACGGTTATTATTATTTTATATACTCAACGCGTATTACGATTGTTGATGAGATATATTAATATATTATCATTATTTATTATATTCTTTTGGTAACTTTGTAGTAGGTACTATAATACTCGTAGTACCTACTATGTATTTTCGATGACTTCGTACGCGCCCTTCCGAACTCAATTTATATTCATGGTTTACGACCATAAGAATAATAATAATAATATGGGTAAGGCACATCAGTGTGTCAGTTATATTATAAACATTACATGGTACATGTTTTTTTTTAAATTGTAATTAATAAAATAATATTTGTTCTGGCTGTGTTGGTTGGCTGGTCAGCCGGTACTCGTGTAATAATTGTGTCGGATATGAAAGGCTCCAAACTAAGTAGGCACATCTAATTATATTTAGAAAATTATAATCTTCGACTAAGGTTTGATTATAAACTAACCTAATTGAACAGTCGATGTCGATGAGTATTTTTAGTAGGTACATCCTAGCATCCTAGCTAGGCACTTATTTAATGGACATCAGTATTATCAAATGTTTTAGTATAATATTCGCATATCAACCGAGAAGCATATTGCATATCCATACATAAGCTAAATCAGATATTTTAACTAGGACAAAAAACATTTCAAAATTATATTGTCTTCCATCCAAATGTATAAATTCATTATTTGTCTGATTTGTGCCTATTAATTCTTAAAAATGATGCCACGACCATTGACATAACTGTCATAACTCAGTAGGTATAAGTGTATAACTCTCTCAATAGGTAGGTATATAGATATAGATGGAACATCTTACTCATTTACCATTTAATCATTAATATTTGTTTTTATAAATATCAATAATTGTAAATTAACTTTTAATTGTTGTCCTTAATCAGTATATTTTCTAAGGAAAGTGCCATTTCGGCATTAGGTCAGGTTTCGTCTTTACCCTTATAGTTTTACCTATAATATTATATATGCGTATGTGTTATAATAACGTAAATCTCATACGATTTATTTACGCGTGTATAATATATTTGTATTATATTTAAATTTGTCTTATGTTAAATATTGTATTATACTTTTGCTGCCTTATACTGTATTTGTAATGACTAGGTAATCTAGGTAATCTATGTAAACTATGATCTTCCTTATTCTCAAGGAATCTCTGTGTCATTTTCACATGTATAATTCTTTTTTTAGCAGATAGATGATTTTATTTTTATTACAAAATAACGACTCGCTAACTCCGACTGTTTTGAGAGTAAATTTGCAAATAGTACAAATTACAATAATTATTAACGAGCAT
>NC_042495.1:42470257-42470503 GCF_005508785.2 Acyrthosiphon pisum | reverse complement strand
AAAAATATTTACTAGTTGCGCGACGTATATACTCGCTGCATCCTGAAATTCAACAAGTACACATAATTTAACGAAAAAACCATTGAAATATAAAATATCATATTGACGTATCGTTTTGATAAATCGGCCATAAATAATACACACTATGCGCATATATGTATCGAATAATTATCATCATTTAGCCTTACAACTCTGTAAAACTTGGCTTTCACTGTCACCAACCTCCAATAATCACGGTCCCGGATC
>NC_042495.1:42467444-42470157 GCF_005508785.2 Acyrthosiphon pisum | reverse complement strand
ATTTCCTCCCGACCTTTACTTACAGTAATTTCTGATCTTGACGTACTATATCCATCCAACGTTCTTTGGCCTGCCTCTGAAAGGTCTTTATAGAAAAAGTGCTTACTATAGGTTAATCAACGGTCGCTAATCGCTACACCTTACATCGCGTCGATTGTTGGGAAATTAGAAACTACACATTTTATTCGAACGAAGTGTTAAAAACAATAAGAATATCCCCGATCCACGGTGGAATTTGCAGCCCACCCGCGTCTGAAAGTACCTACCTAACCGAATAGGAATATTTTGAGAAATAATCACCACAGCAGTAACAGTGCGTATAACATATAATATAGGTAGTACAGCTGTAGTAGATACAGACTATATTATTATTATTATGCGACTTTCGAGGGCATAATGCAATATGATATTTTTATCAACTGTTACATCGCGTGTATGACGTATCTATATGGCTATATATGCGTACTTATTATATTATATATTACCAAACAATAATAATGAGCATTGGCAGACTCGTCGTTTGTCGTTTCACATTCGTATATACATATTATATTATGCTACAATATAAATAATAATATTATATAATACAATCATCGGAGGACAAAATCGGCGATAGTCGACGGCGCACTTGCCGCGGCCGTTTTGTCACGGTCGGATTTTTTTCCGGCCAGATGGCTATATATATTATTATTATTATATAGGTACACACACAAACGTTCGCCCCACCGCCGTCGACGTGTGTCGTTATATACGTACACGATATTAACATCTTTATGAAACCATAAATTAGTTACGCGATCTCCGGTTTTTTACGTTACAAAGAGAGGGCGTGTCGCAGCGTGTGTGTGTTTAAAAAAATAAAATAAAAGTACGACTCGTACACCATTATACGGTCTATTATACATACGCGGGCAGTGTGTTGTGTGCGTGTGTTTGTGAGCATATTTAATATCATATAATATCTACCCTCGGCCGATATGTGTGTGCGTATATTACACATATGATGTACAATATTATGTGTACCGGACGACCCTTGTTCCGCAACGTAATATTATATTATAATATAGTCGTCGTCGAGGGGTCGCGTGGAGATACCATCATCGACTCTGCACCGTACCTATGTATAATATTATAGTTTATTTAGTATAACACAATATGTATCGTCGTCGTGATATCATTATTATTATTATATCGTACGCATGTTGTATTGATGATGACTCCGTCGGATGATGCTCCATTTAGGTGTACAATATTATATTACGTGCGTTTATACAGACACTTGCGTATATGAACTTTCCGAAAACAGCGTGAGCTATGTGACGCGAGTACCTACCGTATGGTCAATACGAATTCCTCTGAGAAAATTAGCTACGAATGACTGTTTTATGAGGGTGGGATGGACGAAGACCGCCGCTGTAGTATAATAAGACTCAAAAGTGTATAGTTGCAAAAGTTCAAGGTGACTTTGCAATTTATTATTCTATAATACGTGGTCCGTAAAGTATTAGGTATAAATAAACTAATATCACATTTCCCCATGGTTCAGTATATTTTAAAAGTAATAAATATACTTCGTTTCAATAATCGTGTTTAATCTTGTTCACCAAGACGACAAAGAACACCGTCCAAACGTCGACTACATTATAATTACATCACTGTAGAAAAAGTAGCTTTACGGAGTACGTGACTTCAGATTTATACCATACAGACTTTTAAATATTTACTTCTTAGACTCGAAACCATATTTTAATAGTGTGTCCAAACTTTGTCAAAGGATTAAAATATCTACAAGCAATAAATATGTTAATAAAAACACGAATCGTGTGCAGATTTCCAATTACGACATCAACACTCACATGACCGCATGTGAATGTATAGATTTATTATTCGAATTTCAATATTATAGCCCATATTCCTCAGGTTATATTATACTCCCCAGTTTCTGTATAACATAACGATATTAATTGTCGGTAAAACGTAGGTATGCTCAAAATAATAGGAAGATATATTACAGGTAGGTAGGTACATATATTAATTTATCGTTATATATTATTTTAAATACATAATCGGTACGCCTCTGTTTAAGCATTATTCACCACTGAATAATGAATACCGTTTTTATTGGTTATTATAGTTATTACGAGCTTATCGTACTAGCAGAGCACTGAGCAAGAGACTTTTGCATACCCTCTTGTTATGGTATTGTGTGTTATTACTAATAACCTATAAGGTAGGTATAGGCATGAAAATATATTATGAAAACTATATATTTTGTGCATGAGAATTTGTATCTATTCTTTAGTATGTCCTAAAACTTAATCTATGATTTTGAGGTAGGTATTATATTTTAATTTTGTATTACATAATAAATTGTGTTTTAATAAACTGACTTCAGCTTTTTATTCACAAGTTTTTAAAACTATTAACTTTAGTAATTTTAAATGTCTTTTATTTTTAAATCTATATTATTTAATAAAATGTAAGCAAATTAAGTTATTGTTATTTATAACAACCGTTCCTAATCACGCATACTCAGCCGTTGAATATATAATTATATATATTAGGTATATAATATTATCGTTGTTTTTTTTTTATCAATCTATCATCTACATAATGCATAAATATGGGATTTTATAATTTTTACTCCACATTTTTAAATTTGTTTAATTGCAATTAAATTATTAGATAAATTATTAAATATTAGATAAAATAT
>NC_042495.1:42466523-42467394 GCF_005508785.2 Acyrthosiphon pisum | reverse complement strand
TACTCATAATAAAATTGAGACCATGATTAAAGTGTTGATAACCATTTCATTATTCGCCAAATTATTAGTTGCTTTAAGTAATATAATGATATAAATTATAGTTACTAGCAAATACTATATATGACAATAGGGGAGAAACAATGATAATTGTATAGATGATACAGGACCCTGAAAATACTCGAATGCGCTGTATTTGTATCTTTCAAGTTTCAATCCTAGACCGTTCGTTACTTGCCCAGGGGAATTATCTATGTGTCGAGATTTTTGATACTAGTTGTCCCTTATTGTCTTATAAGTTATAACTCAATAATAATATAGTGTTTGTTATTATAATTTATTATTATATCATAGTTATTTATTGGGCACCACATTACATTTGACATTTGACAACAACATTAGATTATTTGACGGACGACCGCGACGGCCCGTATATGTCTATTCATATTTTATTGAATAGTATAAAATTCTAAATAGTTTAATGAATAATCCAACAATAAATACTAAGAAAATCATATAATTACTGAGAGCCAATTATTTATACACATACAATACCAGGAAAAACTTAAAATAGCACGGGCTTTAAATTGGGCTTTTGATTTGCATGCATCTTTAGAGTTTAGAAGAAGAACTTTTGGAGGCTATAATGATTATAAGATGTAATGAACTATTTAAAAAATCATGTTAAAAATATATATAATTTAATAAAGAATGTGATTGAATAAAAATTAAAAAAATTGAATATTAATTCATAATTGAGGCTTTGGTGTTAAACAATAATTATACTTAATGATTATACTGGAGCATAATTTTTTTCTGTGTATGTTTTAATATTTATCATTTTCAATGATCATAAATTTGTGCTTAATTACTT
>NC_042495.1:42464732-42464877 GCF_005508785.2 Acyrthosiphon pisum | reverse complement strand
CAACATAAAATATTTTATAACAATTTGAAATATAATTTCTTATTATAACTTAGAATAATATATTGAAGCCTAAGGTCTGACTTGGTTGGTTCTCATATACGAATTATTACCCGTTAACTTTCCATGTGTTAAATTAAAATTGATC
>NC_042495.1:42459840-42464632 GCF_005508785.2 Acyrthosiphon pisum | reverse complement strand
TTATTATTAACACACTAAAAATGACTTAGATCTTTGTTTTAAATGTAATGTTTATTGTTTAACTGTTCACAGAATGTTCGTTAGCTTCATTCGTGTCTGGCACAACGGTACAAAAGATACCTTACGTATTTCTACCACTACAAGGACAAATCGTGTATCCTAGTGCTGAAATTAAAATTGCTGGTATGTATTTTATTTTGGATAATATTATATTAGTTAAAAAAAATAACCAACACTAAAACCTTCTCTTTAAAACTACCCATTTTCCTTACAATCACAGGTTAAGGGGGTCATTGTATAATGGGTTGTATTAGACTTGAATTCAATGATAAAATATCATTGTATAAGAAAAACGATTCTGAGCGAGGACGGTTTGTCACTCTGGATATTTTATATTGTTATTAATTATTTTATCATGTAAGTTGAATTAATATTATAATATTATAATTTTTTATTCGTTTCTATGGTGATAAACAAAGCGTTAGAAATTAAAATCCCATTTTTAGCATTTTTTTGTAATTTTTCGATGGTTTTTCCCGTGGCATTAAATAACTCTTGAGAAAATTGGAAAATGACCTCTCTAAAGTACCATCTTGATCCAATTTGCTAAAAGATAAGGTACTATATGTTGAAATCGAAGCACTCCTTCCGGTAGAAATTTTGTATACAGGATATAAGAAGAAAAAAAAAATTAACACCATTGTAAAACCAATAGCTTCCTCGCTCCGCTCAAAATCTAATAGGAGGAAAAATACTTTAAATCATCTAAGTACTAACTATATCAAATTTATTAACAAAAACACTATTAATGTGTGAAGCTAATGTCTGTTAAAAAATGTGAAAGCAGACACAAAAAATAAGAATAAGAATACCTACATCCTTGCTAAGCTCAGAAATTAAAATGAGAATATTTTTAACTATCGGTGTACCTGCTTATAATTGTTTTTAATAGTTAATAATAATATGCACTAACGGACTATAGTATTGACCACGTGTCCATGTCCTAATGTACTATTAACTTCCTTCAAACAACAAACTGATATATTTTATCATACTATTATACCTAATTACAGTCCATAAACTGAACCCATAAAATATTATGTAATTTGTGACACGAAATAAAAAATAGGATTCCTTACAAAATAAATGTACGTATTTTTCGGTCTGTAATACTCATTCAAAAAAGTAGCATAAACATAAAATAACATAAAATGCATATTATAATTGTAATGGTTTTGAGGAAATTAAGGGAAAACTGAACAAAAATAAGCACTTAAAGGTTTGGGTCACCCGAAACGTGCAGAGATAAATGGTGTCTAAAATTTTAAATTACTTGTCGCTTGATGATATCCAAAAACCTGTGTGCCTCGAGCAGGTGCTGTTGGATTTCTGAAGTGTCACTGACCGCCTTTTGTTCCCTGAACGCATCTTTCACTCGTCTGACTGCGTACATCCTGTGCAAAAAATTTAATTTCATTGAAACAGTGATCGGAGTATCGGACAGATTCAAACAATCTCATTTACCTGTAGTTGTAGAATGAAAACTTGCTACTCTCCCTCAACATGGTCTTATAGATTTTGAGAACTTCGGCCCTGGTCACTGGGGCTGCCATCGCGGCTATAGACTGTTCAAAACAGTGAAAACGAACAGGTCCTTAGAAATTGACAACCGGCAATCACGACGTCTGGCAGTTCCTTGGTTTTCTGTTGAAATGAATAATGAATAATGATGCCAATCGTCAATGGCAATTCCCATTTCCCAGGACAGCAGAGTCCGTATAATACGTGATAACGTTTTCCGGTAGCCCGACGTAGGTGATAACGATAAAGTTGACAGATTGATAATACAGTCTTATCACAGAAACCCGGTCATCTCATATTCTCATAAACGCACGATTTAAGATAGACTATCTTAAATCGTGCATAAACGACATAAACTAGTTTATACAATTATAATTTATAGCCTATAGGTCAGCTATAGGTCTGTCCTTTGTCTCATATAGTCATATTTTCATCCCAAGTTTACGTCATGACAAATTTATAAACCTTGTTCTCATAATCTCTGAATCTCATCCTCATCAAATTACTTATTTAGTCACGCTTGTTCTCATCCATGATTTTTGACATTATAAAAATATATTCCATTCTATTAGTTCCGTTAGTTTCCATTTTATTATTTTTTGTTCCTATGAATGTTAAGTTAGTTTTTCGGCCATGCGTAGAATAAAAACTTGACTTCGAACTTCTATGCTGCAGGAAAGGTTCAACACCTCAATATTATATATTGAAAAATATATTTCTAAAACTATTAATACTGAAACAATTGTTAATATATTTGCACAAAAAATAGATATATACAATTAAAATAAAAAATAATTTAGTAGTTATTCAATATTTTATTTTTTTTTTGTTCCTATTACCTATATATACTTGGTGCATCAGCTAGAATCAAGTCGGAGTATCCACTAGAGTTAGTAGGTGGAAGCATCGGAAGCAACTAAAAATATCTGTTTCCGCTAATGGATAAGACAAAATGTTAAGCCACCCCACAGATAAAACCAAATATCCGCCTATGTTTGTCGGGTAAAAATACTTGAAAATTTAACACAAGGCTCCTACTATATTGTTACTTTGACATTTGAACAATATTAAAAATCCTTAGTTATAGTTTTTTTTTATAAGCATTTAAAGTTCAAAAATTAACAAAATATGGAAAAATCAAGAAAAATTAGCAAATTATTTTGAGTTAAGAATTCTTAAAAAATTTTCTTTTTAGATCTAAGATTTTAAAATGTAATACAAGATTGCTTATAAGATTATCTAACTTTATAAAAAAAAATGACTATAGCAAGTCAAATTAAATTTTTACGAGCGTTTGATATTCAAATTTTTACAACAATGGATTTTTTTCTCATGTAGCGATTTTCTTATTTTGTTGTAATTCAAAAACGAACAACTGTAGATACATGAAAATTTCACTGAATGTTTATTTTATCAATTCTTATACTTGATACAATTTTCAAAATATTTTAACTTGTTTTGACCAGTATACGGACAATTTCATATTTCAATAATTTTTTTTTTTTCTATGAATATCAATAAAGTTTTATTTGTTTGGTCAAAAAGCGTGAAAATATAATACAAGGCTCCTGATATATTGTTACAATAGCAGTTGAAAAATATTAAAAATACACAGACACAGTTTTTTTTTTATAACGATTGACCGGCGAGCTTTCAAATGAATTTTTAAAGCCATCGCCATCAAACCATCAAACCATGTTACCCTTTTATCAGTTTCGCCGTCACCTCCGAAAGTTCCTCCTCCTCCTCCTCATGTCACCATCACCGGGCCGGCACGCACGGGCCGCACCTCGATCTGCAGCCGGAAGCTTTCTAGTCCGAACTGCCCGGCCGCCGCCTGTCGAACCCCAGAACGAACACTCAGACCGGTTTCGCGGACGTGGGCAGCATTTCCGTGGTGGTGGTCCTCGGGCAAAGGCTGATTTTCAGACTCGTCTTCTGCTTGGTCCCGTGCAGGCTGCTATCGCCGCTGCATGCCATAGTAATCGCCGTCGAGCACCAGAGCATCCTCCTCTCACTCCGTCCAGAGAACTGCCGGCTTGGGTCGGCCGCTATTGTTGTAGTACACCTCGCGCCATCGTCGCGGCCTGACGAAAACCCCGGCGAGGGTGGCTTGGTGGTCGCCAGGCGTTCTGGTTCTACAGTCCGCCGAAAAATGTCTTCTCGTCATCCTCAGTGCAGTATGTCCATAAGCCGGATATACCCTGATATCCAAAACCAGCGTTTCTACTCGGCGGTAATCGTCGGTTAAAAAAAAAAAATTTTAATTATAGTTATTATGTTATTTATGTTTTAAATTAATAAAGAAAAATGTATATTTTAATATTGATGATATTATTATTATTATTTTTTTGTTCGTTGCTTATAATATAGGTTATATGTTTTTAACTAAAATAACTAATATGGCTATGTACACCGACACACCGTTAATAATATTATAGTTTGTACAGAGTACAGACCCAATAAACGTTCTTTTACTTCTAAAGTATACTATTATTATCTATCAATTTAACTCTTTTAGAATTTTTAATATAAATATTTTCAACTTTGATGACCTGCAGCTGGTGGTCTCCAAAGATTCATTCTTTAATGAACTAATTATTGCGAATAGGTTTTTCTGTTTAAGAATCTGGAGATTGTAGTTTGCATTATTTAGTGTGTTTTCCTATACAGTATACAGTATAATTTTTCTAATTTTTTTTTTTGTTTTCTAAAATGATATTGCCTTTCTCTGGGCGCCCACGTCTCAATTACAATTTTTTTTCACAACATCAACTCTAGAGCCGATTTATTTGTATAGATTTTTTAGGCATTGATAATCTGGTGAGTGCACTTAATTGTGACTTAATTCTGAATTCAGAATAATCATTCTTTAATGAACTAATTATACTCAAATAAATATTATTTCAGTACTTAATAATTCCCAATTCGAGCACTGAGTATACTATTATAATATATCTTATTATATATCACGGTTTGTTGTTGATGTATAACGCGTTATAAGTACCTACCTAATGGATATTGTGATATGATTAATTTGGAATTTATTATAGATACCTATATTATAGCTGGTAAATTTTTTTTTAATACCATAGATATAAGTATATAATATGTCTTATACCTAGATTGACATACCGTCTCAGGTGCATTTCTCTGGCACCCCCCTCGGAATTTTGGAACAAAATTAAGAGCCTTTTTTTTGTACTACGTT
>NC_042495.1:42452768-42459754 GCF_005508785.2 Acyrthosiphon pisum | reverse complement strand
CGTTTGTGCAGCAAACCCTGATTTTTAACGAATTATTCGAGGTAAGGGTGGTGTCGTTTCAGTGGCACCCCACCTTGAAAAATTCGTTAAAAATCGGGATTGGTTCCCAAACGCTAAAAGTCGGGCACAAAGCAGCACAAACGTAGTACAAAAAAAGCGGCCAAGTGCGATTCCGACTCGAATATGAAGGGCTCTGTTATTTTATAGAATGTACTTACATATAAGTCGATCAGAAACTATTAACACTGAATGTTAATAGTAAAAAGCTTTTAAAATATCTATTGTTTGTATTTATTTGTTAATAATAAAAAAATTAAGACATAAATATTAGCAGTAGGTAATCTTGTTCTTAATTCTTAATTTAATATACATTTACCTATACGTTTGGCATTTATCCCAAAATGATCTCTGAATAACCATTCAATGATGAATTTAATAGTTACCTACATTTCCGGTTACATTAATTATTGGATTATAAATTAGAACTAACTACAATTTCCAGCTTCTACTACAATATTATTTTATGTTTTTAATTTTTAAAATGCAGTCTGCACCTTGTGCCGGTGATTTTACACGTAATAATATAATTGATAGGTACTATAGTGATGCGGTACCCGATTATTTGATTAAGTTATTTACAAGGTTTAAATAAAAAAAATACCTATGAAGTATTAACATCCGCATTTTTATTAACTATAAATTCTTAGTTGTATGATATATACATATTACATACATTTTTCGAAAAAATTATTTAAAAAAACAAAAATATTTCCTATTTTATGTCTCACGGATTGATCGAGCAACTGACCCGCTACGACAACTGTGCAATTTTTTTTTAAGCATAATCCGTTTTGAAAATGTCCAGAAAAGAGTTTGTTTTAAGACTATCTGTCTTGATAACAACTAATTTAATTTAAAGTGTATTGTTATATTATATTATAATGAAAAATAATAATTATAGTAAAATATATAATTGCAAAATATTTAATACTTACCTATATCTAGCCATCTAGGGTATAAACTACACTAAAAAAGGTGTACGTATGCCGGTATGCTAATAAAATACACGAGGTTTAAAATGTATTTATGTATATAAAATATAAAATAACATTTTATTGTTTTAAATACTTCGCGCAAACCTAAGGTGATATCCGCCATATAGTATACGCAAAAAGGTACGTATTAAACTATTGGCGTGGTGAAATGAAGTCGGCCTTTGGACTGTTCGATCTCGCGTATTTTATACATTGCGCTTTTAGGATACAACTTATAAATGCTTCTACGTCACCCAGATAACAGACTTTCCGTGGCAATAAATATTTAATTTAAGTCTAAAAAGTGAATGTAAAATAGTAATAATGTGAAAACAAACTTACGCGTAAACATCGACTCTTCCGGTGAAACCTGTAGCTAGAGTGCCGCTGTCACCAAAGAAACAGCTATTTACATCCATCTTCATCTCACTTCAAACTGAAACTTGAAAAAGTATCGAAATAATTTATGAAAATAATCTGATTATAACGAAATGTGCGAGTTTCTGTTAAGACTTACATTATAATATATACGGCTTAACGAACTGTCCGTCTATATTGATGGCCTATTATTTTTTTGTTCTCTAAGATTATTAGAAAAATAATTGTTGACGATGAATGTCGACAATTGACGATTGTCATAGATGATTTAAAATATATTATTTATTATGGTAAACCCATAGAACTTATATATATTATACTCAGTACCTATACTGCCTATTGATAAATCGTAGGGGAGAGTGGGGCAGATTTGAATGCGGGGTACATTTGAATTTGTCTAATATTTGTCTATATAATTTGTTACAGATTATTTACATTAATAAAAATAATAATCTAAGTTGGTTTTGTATACCATATGTGATAAACAAAAATGATTATGTGATTTTCCGGCTTTTTTAAAAAAAAATAGGTGTTTCCATAAGAACATTTTGGAAACTAAAATTCAAGTTTAGAATTAAATATACCTATTCAAAATATTGTTGCCTAGTAAAATATTTAATGTACATACATTATTTATAATTATTAAAATTTATATTACTATTATTGACTATTATGGCAAGGGGTAGATTTGAATCTTCATTAATAGGGTGTAATATAGGATCCTCCTTCTTAAAATACCTATATTATGGCTGGAATAGACTAGTTTACTGGATTTATGTCACAAGATGTGGATTTATCTATAAGAAAACCCTAAAAACTAAATTTTCACAGTAAAAAAAAAAGTTGACAAGAAAACATCTAAACATAATTGTAAAAAATTGTTATTATACTATATTGAGCTATTTTTATTACCTATTAAAATAAATAAAAAGTTTAATTTAATTTAATATTTATTTATGTTCAACATTCAAATGTGGTTCTTTAATTATTTAAGACACATATTCAAATCTACCCCCTGCACGTTCAAATGTACCCCATGGGTGGGAAATAATTTTTCCAATTTTCGTGTTTTTGATGAATTTTGTCAACATTTTGACTTCAGACGGTCATAAAAAATTATTTTAGATTTACGCTCAACTTTTTATTAATTTCCAATAACATCAAATTATGAGAAACATTGTACTATATTTTTTTAAGTATTTTGACAGACCAAACAATTTTGTATCGACAATAATTTAAACAAAAAACTAATAAACCTTAGCATTTTTTTGTGCAATATTTCAAAATGTTATGGTGCATATAATTTGCTAATTTAAACATTCGTTTATAATTTCATCTATAATCATTTATTTTTTTAGAGTGACACTAAAAAACGAAATCCATTTTTTCAAAAACAGATATATTGTATAATGTAAGTAAAAATCTAAGTTCAAAATCAAAACACATCATTGTAAAATCCAAACATTTATCGCTCCACTAGTCCGTTTAGAATCTAAAATTCAAAATAGCACATGATATGTTGGTACTTTAGTAGGTAGATTAGGTTAGGTAAGGTAGGTATAATACAAATTAAACATTATACATATATAATATCTGTAACGCATATAGGTCATAAGAATATTGTTGAACGATTTACTACAGACTGAGTGTTATTTCAGAGATGGTATTCGTCAGTGGTCAGTCTAGATTTGCCAACCGGGTATAAAATATAAGCTGAATGAAATGTGTGAACGTAGCAGTGTTTAAAAGCCTATGTTTGATAGCAGATTTTCGTTCGGACACGGTGGGTATGTATTTTCTTATTTTTCAGTACCTATGTTTCTTTTTATTATTGTTAATTGATCAGGGGATGTATTGCCCGCAACTTATCAGTTAATTGCATTGTAACTATAGGTACCTACTGATATAACACTATTCTGGCTTTCAATAAATTCGTGATAAAAGTTAGGAAATTGGTCAGGTATGATACTTTTTGGTAGGTATGTAGGTAATTCTTTTGAGTATATAATTCGCTCAATGATATTTAAATATTTTCACCAATAATCAAGTATGATGACTTGTAGGAAACTGAGTGAATAGGAAGTGTATGATATGGCGAAGATAAGGAATAAGAGGTCAACAGAATTTCAGAATGTTTGGCGTATGAAAGGGAAAGACGAAAAAGAAATGTAAGGTTAGGTTAGGTTAGCGGAGTGTGTGTAGCAGATATGAGAATGTTAAGTTGAGTGTGTTGGTGTGTAAGGGACAAAGAAAGATAGAATAGGAAATAAATTAATTAAAGGTAGTGTAGTGTTGTGGAGCGGTAGGTATATATTGTAGTGAAAACAAGAGATTAGATTGAGGTAGTTAGGTCACTGTATGATAAGTTTGAATGATACTTTTCTTTCACTCTTGTTTTGTTTTTCTCTGCGTTTTCTAAAACTTCTTGGAATTTTAATTTTTGATCTCCCAAAATTACCAACTAGCTTTACTTTTATATTAAAAAAGATGCTGATCTCAGAAATATGTTTACTATCCAAAATGATGCATACAGACTGAAAAAAAATAATACACATCATTGTAAAACCAATTCATTCTTTCGCTTCGCTTAGAATATAATAGACGAAATGTAGCATGTCATAATATTTTTATTTTTTTGCATAAAAATAATTAAGAAAACATAATAATTTATAAATATATATCTATTAATATATTATACACAATTTAAATAAGTATTTCTAAATTTATATAAATATAGCAATTATAATTTATATACAAATATAAGAATTAAAATTGTACAGAACATGAATGGTTTGGATACAATTTTATAATATATATTATATATATATATATAAAAATGTAAGTGCTGATAGATTAATTTTATCGAACAAATATGATATAAAAGTAATAATATAAATGATTAAAAATATTTTACAAGCTAATATCAACTAAAACTGGTCTGATATTTCCAATTGAGGATCATAATTATTGGAATCTGAGTGAAAAGAGTCACACAAATATTTTAAATCTTTGCTGTCAACATTAATATTGATCTGTCTCAAGTATGAAAACATTTTAGAATTCCTCAGGTTTACAAATGATTGATTTATCTGTTGATTCTTATACATAGATCGTATAGTAGATATATAATCATAACACGTTTCATTTTTTCGATTACAATAATCTAAGCCTATTTGTTCTAGCACGTCCTTAGATGTGTTCCATGTCCTTTGACGATGACTATTAAAAATATATATAATGTTAAATATAAATAACAATATTTTAGTTCACAATAAATTTCACTCAGGGCTTTAATTTTTATAGTTACTTTAATTCCTCAGACGTGGGGTACAGTTTTTCTGGAATATAATCTTGTGTATTTATATGATTGTATATCCATTGAGTAATATCTGTGGAAAGCAGAATAGAATTGTCTGACCAATGATGGGTTTCAATTAAACTAGAACTATCCCTCATGGCAAGGTGTTGCCAAAATGGTTGTGGGTCTAAGAAATTGTAACTCTAAAGCACATAAAACCACATTATATTATTAGAAAACAATTTGATTAGTACTGATATTCAAATTGTAAACCTGCGTTTTTGAATAGATTAAGTTTAATTCAGACATAATATCTAGATTTTGAGATATTGTAGATATATCAACATTGCACTTTGGTTGTTTGGTGTCTTCTATGCTAGTCGAATGACAACCAAACATATGCGGCCAATTCCACCAAATAGAATTTAAACTCATTTGGGATTGTTGTTTTAAGACTTTCTGAATACATAATATTTTGAATAAAAATTAGTCAACAAATAAAATTATTTGAATATTTAGTTTTTATATATATATTACCTGATCTATTTCTCCAGTACTCAAAACATATTGTAACTGAAGAGTACTCTGCCTAATGTCAGGTTTAAATGGATGGATAAATGTATTTATTTCGTCTTTTGTCATAATAACTCCTTCGTTTAACGCTATTAACTGTAGAAAACAATCTGAAACAACAACACACAGTACAATATTAAAAGGCTTAATATTAGAAATCTTATATTCTACATATAACTGAATTGGTATTTCACAATATTACTCACTTAAATCTTCTCTTGGCGGATGTATAAAATGTAAAGTTTCATTAGACAAGAAAAATTTCAACAAATGATTACTAAAAGGGTCATTTGCTGTCAAAATTAATGGTCTTTTTGAATCTGTAGCTAAAGTTGATATTGCAGCTAAAAATCCATCATCATGATTTTCAAAGAATATATCAGCCTAAATATTATAAAACAAAATAAAGTTAGTCAATATGAATTTAAAGTCACAATTCAACATTGATTAAAATATGATTTTATATTTACATCTTCAATCAAAATAATTGTCATTTTTTCATTTGCTTTTTCTTTCTTCTTATGTTTTTTAATTTTAATTTTTTTTCCTAAAATATAGAAAATAATATTATACTTTTAGAAGTAAAATAAATATTTATCAAATATTTAATATAATTTTTTCTATGTAATTGATTATACGGGATGACTAAAAATAATCAAGTATTCAAACGTGAATCGTCATTATTTTCTGTAAATTGTTTAGATGCATTCAAATCAAATAAATAACCGGTAGTTTTTATGTTATTTAACTTTGTGTGCTACGGAATTTAGGTCTGGAAGAATAGTAGCTATGATAATTTGAAAATTTAAGTGATAATATTAATATATCAAACATTTTATACTTTGTAAAAATTATCATAGTAAATTAGTAAGTGTAAAAAAATACAAGATCTAATTTTACATCTATTTATATTTTTGTAAAACCATTTTTAAGGTCTATTATCTTTAAGTGTATACACTTTTATTTAAAATACTCAGAAACTACTTATTCAAATTTTGATTGAAATAGATCAATATTTATAAAAAAAAAATCATATGCTTAACAATATACAGTAAAAAGGTTGATTTTCATTTGAAAAAATAAGTTGGAACCGCAAGTTACCCAAAAGAAAATTTAGAGGAAGTAATGAGTGGAATCTTCATGTCTAATACATTATATTTTCAAAATGTTGTGTGGTCCTATTTATTTACTGTTATTTTCTCAACAGGAAGATTACAATCAGAGTAATGGTAAAAAAATGGCAAACTTCAAGTGCTGTATTAGTTGAGAAAAACTATTTTTTAACTGCAATGATAACCTTTAAATACATGTTAAAAATACAATATTCTCTTGATTTAAAACTGATGAAATTAAATGACATCAGCTATCATTATACTCTCTGTTTGGATTCTTAGAAATTAAAATTACAGTTCTTTTAAAAATAGATTGCCTTTGAACACCATTGCTTCAGACTATCAACTGTTAAATTATTACTTTAAGAGTCAACTTCTAGTTATAAGTTATAACTAATGATCCATATGAATATAATTTATAAAATGTGTACACTGTATGAAATAAATACTAAAATCTAGATTTGCCAAACTTCGGCAACCAGAAAAACAAAACTATATGTTTTATTGGATTGTTTAATGTTTATGGCAGTTTGAAATTTTTCACTTTCTAGCAAAACATTGGTTATCTCTGTTAAACACATACAAATTATA
>NC_042495.1:42446307-42452674 GCF_005508785.2 Acyrthosiphon pisum | reverse complement strand
AATTTTTCCAAAATGTAAAATATTAAAGAAACTTTTATAATTAACTTAAAACTTATTATAAATTAGCCATGATTTTATGTATTCAACTGTTTTCTATAAATTCTAGATGTACAATTCATATTTATTTTGTAATTGTACATTGCTCATTTATTATACAATAGATAAATAAACAATTAAATATGTTCTATAATCTATGTTATCTAAAAAAAATTGAAGAATCTTCAAGTATAAAATTAACAATTTTTAAGTAGAGTTTGTAATGTTTTCTGCTAATACAATTCTTAGCTAGACCATGATAAATTAATGGTTCAGTTTTTCTACAATGAGTATGTGAAAGAGACAACCAATGTTACACTGATATCGTCTTAAGAGGATTATTGATAATACACAAACATTTTTTGTCACTATCCATAAAACATTAAATTATAAAGCAAATTCACTTATTTCAAGGCTTACACTTTCTATAGTTATATTAGGCTTTCTGTCTTAGATCAAAATATAGGTTCAAGAGTTATTCTACAAATGAGGCGTTACGTGGCAGTCAGCGATCTCCAGTTTTTTTGAAATAAATGTTTTGATAATATTCATATAATACTTTTTACTCTGTGTCGATTGGTAACACTAATTCTTATTACATATAATACCCCATTGAGATAAAAACATTTTAATACTAGCTGATTGCAGCAAAGAGAGCAATCTCCAATCATAATACCATATAATACATTATCTACGTTTCTGTGGCAAAAGCGGCAATCTCCTTGGGTTCCGCAGCAAATTTGACAAAGTCCATTTTCCCTCCTTTATTATTTAATGTTATCGACATTTAACAAATTATATGAATACAGGGAATAACACCAAACTTTCACTATTAATCAACAAAAATAAAATATCATGGAAAAATACAAGAAATTAAGGTAACAGTTTTTCTACATTTACCAAAAATCACTGCGTTTGGAGATTGCTGACTTTGCTACGTAACGCCTCAAATATAGTCTATATTATATACTAAACCTTTTAGTAGATTTAATAAACAGTTTTTTTCTACTGCATGTGATTGTGTAGCTTCCATTAAATCAGTAATAATACGTTTTCCATTTCTGTTACAGGAAGCATTCAACTCTATCACCTATACAATACATTAAATACCAAGTTATTTTTATGTTTATGTTTGCAAAGATGATTAACAATTTAATTACATTTGCATTAAGTTCGTTGGCTATAGCATAAACTGCACTAGTTTTACCACAACCACTAGGTCCAAGTAAAATTGCTAAGTTAAGTTGTTGTTTACAACTAGATTCGCTATCACTATCAAAGATAAAATCATCATCATCATCATACTTTTGACCTAAAAATAACAAAATATTAGAAAAAATTATATTAACTAAATTATACATTTTCAATATTTGTTGTGTTAAAACTAACCTTTTTTTGACTTTTTAGAATTTTTCTTATTAGGTGCTAACCAATTCTTCAAATCCTTAACAAGTTTACCATTGCCAAGCACCTCTTCTTTACACATTGGCTTATATTTATCAATCCACATAGATTCAATATCTGTCGTAGATTTTTTTGCCATTGAATGTTTTTTCTTCAAATTTTTATGAAAATCTGAAACTGGAAAATTTGGTACCTGTAAATAAAAATCATCTTTAAGTAAATTACCATATTTTCAAGTGCATGTTTTTATTAGTACACATTTGTATAAAAGACTACCTAACATTTTTGTGAGTATGAAATGATAAATAATGATATGTTTAGTTTAAAAGTATAAGTCATCACAAGAGTTGTATGAAGTATTTAAATATTTAATTCAAAATAAATTAAATTATCATAAAAAAAACCTAAAGGTATGAAATATATTTAAATAATTTATTTATACTATTTAATATTAAGTGGCTTCAGCAAGTCATCCGGAAACCAAATAAAAGAGGTTTATACTATTTTATTTAGTTAGGATAAAGATGTTAATATCATATAAAGATCAGTTCTGAAAGTTATAGTATTAAGATCAACTATCCTAAAACTTAAATATAGATAGTTAAATTGATGCAAAAATCTATTGAAAAATGATTTAGGCACTTGGTTTCAAACGATTGGATTAATATTAAGAAGGTATTGATTTATTTTAACGATTAATATCATAGAATAATTATTAGCAAAAAAAATAAGGAAAATAAATATACCTAATAAAATATATAAGTTTTTGTAGCAGAAAATATTTGTGTTTCAATACACAGTAATTACAAACAGATTGTATCAAAGTCTGAGACTAATACAATGCAAACACATTGTTGGTATATTACGTACATGGCGTCTTAAATGCTAATTTTGTACCAATATCCAATAGGTATGTATTGTTACACTATTCTTAAATCTAAATACTTACAGATGTTTTTAAAGATGAAATCATGTATGGAAAATTAATTTCCATTTGGTAGGGCTCTAATACTAGGCGCTTAGGTAAAGAGTGAACAGTTTTAAATGTAAGAATAGAGTTTTTATTACAATTATCATGGAATACTTCTTCCTTCAAATAGAGTATAGGATCTGATGACCTCAAAGATGTCAAATGGTTAGCATGTGTGATCTTAGGAAAACATCCGAATTCTTCAACAAAACTACTGATATAAGGCAAGTTGGCATTACTCCTGAAACCATAGTTATAAGAAAACATTGTGAATGACAATAACTCAGGTAAAAGATACTATAAATTGTTAAAACATTTCATACTTAATGATACAAACAGCGTCATTGGGCAGCTGAACATCTTTTTTCTTTGTGTTAATGACTATCGGAGTTTTTGAACTATCACCACAACTACTAGTTTTAATGATGATATTCTGTTTTGTCACACTGTTGTTGGAATCGGTGGTTTTCGAATTGTCATCATTGTAGACGACAGAGCTGTTTTTGCCCTCATCAAATGACTTACCGAAATATGCAAAAAATGCCTTTTTCTGCCTCAAGTCGCCGTTGCAGAGCGTGGACGATTTTTCATTGGACACCACTGTATCTGTCTCTCCTTTTTCTTTGGAAATTTTCTTTTTCTTTGTGTCCGCAAAAACGCAGTCATCCGATGACCTCTTAGCCGTGCGTCCAACCATCGTCAGTACGCTGATGATGATCACTCAAACTTTGTTGGTAGAAATCACAGCAATGGAATTGACATTCAGTGACGATAACAGATTTTATTGTTTAAAAAAGAGTTGTGACATGACAACTGTTGAATTGTGTATTTGTACAACTAACGCAATTTATTCATACTTTATTAATTCATAAATAGCAGTAATATTATTCTCAGACAGTCCACGGTTATCGCATCTTATCGGACTGACGGAATGCAACGTTCCCGCCAGTTTTTTTTTATCGTCTCAACCGTAACCGCGGTATAACAGTTACGTAACGTTTCAGTATATTATTGCGCGGCAACATAAACAAAATAATATCTAATATTGTTCATTGTCAAATACGAGTAGACCAAAACCAAATTTTTTACCGCCACCCATAAGTGCAACTAGGGGGGTTGGCGGGGCTTAGCCCCCCAAAACTTGTTATAGCCCCCTTAAAATAAATTATTCAATTCTTTCATAAAAAATTAACAAATCTTTAAAATTAAACTGTATTTCTTATTATTTTTTTTGAAAAAAATTAAATTTTTTAAATTTTTATTTAACCTTTTTTTTATATCACCTATCATAAAGGAAACAATTTATGTCGGTATGATATCAACTATTTTGTATTTGGTAAGATTATTACACATAATTTTACAGTATAGGTACTTACCCTAGGAAAAATAATCCCTAGACTACAATATTACTGACAATCACATGGCATTTTTAAAACGTAATTAATGTAATTATTAGGTACATTATTAATATTTAATTACAAATATATTATTTTACTTATATAATATAGGTACCTATACTTTTCATTAAAAAATTAATATATAATAAATAATATTCAAAAATTAACAATAGGTAGGTAATATTGTTTTATTTTATATCACGATGTGAAACTACATAATATTTTAATAGTTCTTTTAAAAGATTACTAATTAGATAACTACATTCATTAACTATTTGTTAAATAATAATTTATTTTATTTGATGTATGGATCATTCGAAATATTTTTATTTTATAATCTTTTAAATATTGTATCTACCTATACTAAGTAAAACTTGTAAAATCTACTTCTAATAAATAATAATTATTATTTACATATTGTTAAAATATTATTAGGGAATGTAATATTTAATATTTTATTACTATAATTATATAATAGGTACCTATAAAGGTATTAAACAAATAATATTATATTGTTAATGTTTGAAAATTATAATATAAATATTAAAAAATAAGGTATAATTAAATACTTGAGTAAATAAATAATTGATTTTGTTTGTATGATTTTTTATATTTTTAAGTGAACATATATTGGGGTGTGGGGGCATCGCCCTACGGGTTACCTTTCATGTAATGTCAGATGGGGGCTACAGCCCCCCACTAACATTTCAGCCCTAGTTGCGCCACTGCCACCACCATTCACGATTAACTGGGTTCTAACGAATGAAACAAATTAAATATTGTCACCAGTAGCGTAGCCAGGATTTTTTTTTCGGGGGTGGCTGATCAACTTTTACACTTTTACACATTAAATACATACTAGCACAGGTAGATAGCTGAAAAGTGTTAATACTTATAGGTACAATGGCGTGCTCAGGGGGGAGGTTAGGGGTTATATCCCCCTATTGTCTTTTTTTGCTGACCTACAGAAAACCACTTATTAGTTATTACAGCTGTTTATAGTCATTCATTTTTTATTAATTATTAATTTTATTCGTTGAGTCAACAAGTTCGAGATTTAATACGAGGTACTTAGTATATTCTAACAATAGCAGTTGAAAAATATATAAATACAGTCACAATTTTTTTTTATAAGCATTCAATTCGAATATTGACCAATTACAAAAAAATCACGAAAATATGCAAATTATTTTGAGTAAGAAATTCATAAAAAATTTTATTTTTAAATCTAACTATCTAAAATTTGATAATTTAATACAATATTCCTCATAAGTTTGTCTACCTTTATCAAAAAAAAATGTTTACCGGAAAATCAAATTGAATTTTTATGAGCGTTTGAAGTTCAAATTTTAACATCATTGGATATTCACTCAATTTCTCATGTAACGATTTTCTTATATTGTATTTTTTTTTTTATTAATATATAACAATACATTTTTATTTGTTTGGTCAAAAAGCGTGAAAATATAATACACGGCCCCTAATATATTTTTACAATAGCAGTTGAAAAATATTAAAAATACATATACACACATTTTTTTATAAATATTTAAAGTTTTAATTTCGACAAAATTTATCAAACTTAAAATTTAAAATGCGGGTAAGTGGATGTCTCTCTGCTGTATAGCAGGTTACAAGTGGGTCAATGTATAATGGATTGTATTAAACTTGAATTCAATGATATATGATAATTTGTATTAGGATAAAAAAATAAATAAAAACCATTGTAAAACCATTAGCTTCTAAAATGATTTAGTAGTTAAAAATGTACCTAGATATATTAATAAGAACAATATAAATATAATATGCAGTATCCTAGGCTGCCAAACCGTCTCTGCTCAGAACCGTTTTTTGCACACATGATATATACCATTGAATTTAAATTTTCTGTCATTCAATTGTAGCCTATGTACAGTAGAGCGACTTCCACTTATCCGCTTTCTTTTGTTTATTTAAAAAAAAAATAGTGTCCCCCATTTAAAGTTCCTGAGCACGCCACTGTATAGGTAGTGCATTTTTAAATATTTTAAATACAATTTAAGACTTTTTGAGCGACTATCATAGACCATTAAAATAATTTTTTAATTTTCTTAACATTTCGGGGGGGGGGGGTCGAGAATTGCGAGTTATCAAGGTCGGACTGTATTTGTTCGTGATGTTTATTCGCCACCAGAATTATAACGATTTAAAATATCGATATAAGGTTAACTCGTATCGTCGTACCAATGGTATACGCCATACGGTATACGGTATAACGTTATTTTTATCCGTGCGGTATACTAAATGAAAGATTTTAGTATGTTCAAGTAAAAATCTAAAATAAAGAATTATATTATACAGGTGTTAGATATTTGGTATTCAGACATTCAGTACAAGAAAACGAGTTAATTTACTTATTAGGTAGTAATAATTGTAAGTTAATCATGAAATATACACGGTTTCTCAACGACTATCATCGATTAGTTAAAGAGAAGAAAAAAAAATATATTAAAATTGTAAAAACAATTATTTTTGTTATATTTACTACAATCAAACTAAAGTCGTAGTAATAATATTTTTT
>NC_042495.1:42444460-42446257 GCF_005508785.2 Acyrthosiphon pisum | reverse complement strand
TGCAGCCCCCTCAGCCCAACCCCCTGGCTACGCCACTGATTGTCACGGTGTCTGGATAGAAGTGCCGCCATCCCACTCGGGCATGGCAGATACCTACGGGTGCCCACAAAAAAATCTGCCAAACCAAAAACACACGTGTTTACTAGAGACATTTTTACTCAACGCATATCCAATGGCAAGGACTGATAATCTATTTATAAATATATGCATACCTATAATTAATTTAACGGAAAAATCTAAAATTCTAGGGTAATGAATTATAATTTATTTTGGTACATATTGGTATAACCAATATTTATTCTATTCTGTGGTATAACTGAACCGATTTACAATTATAGCCAGTTGATTATAGACAAATCATGTTTTTCATCCATGAATTACAAAAATAAATCTCGTGATTACTGTTTAAAGACTTAAATTATATTATTAATAATTTCTTAATCAGTAATTGTTAGTTGATACTTTAATACTATTATAGTGTTAACATTTTTACTCGGCCAATACTCGATACCTGGTTAGTACTATAAATTTTACTCGGCCAATACTCGATACCAGTACTCGGTACCCGGGTTAGTACCAAATTTTCTGCTTAGAACATCTCTAGTGTTTACTAACCTATAATTCCTCCTCTACAAACAAAAACAAACATCCAATGGCTATAGTTGCCAGGCTTCATGATCAATAAAAAAAAAAATAATTAAATATTGTTCAATTATGGTATTAATTTATTAATACAGTCGACTCTCGGTAACACGAAGCTCAAGGGGAAAAAAAAATTCTACTTACTAAAAATTTCGAGTTATCAATATCTCAATGTATTATTGTTATTTAAAGGGGAATTTCATTTGTTCGAGATGTCGAGAATTGCGAGTTATCAAGGTCGGACTGTATTTGTTCGTGATTTTTATTCGCCACCAGAATTATAACGATTTAAAATATCGATATAAGGTTAACTCGTATCGTCGTACCAATGGTATACGCCATACGGTATACGGTATACGGTATAACGTTATTTTTATCCGTGCGGCATACTAAATGAAAGATTTTCGTATGTTCAAGTAAAAACCTAAAATAAAGAATTATATTATACAGGTGTTAGATATTTGGTATTCAGACATTCAGTACAAGAAAACGAGTTAATTACTTATTAGGTAGTAATAATTGTAAGTTAATCATGAAATATACAAGGTTTCTCAACGACTATCATCGATTAGTTAAAGAGAAGAAATAAAATATATTAAAATTGTAAAAATAATTATTTTTGTTATATTTACTGCAATCAAACTAAAGTCGTAATAATAATATTTTTTAATGTTGTATTATATACATGCGTACGGCGCGTTAGGTAGGCAATTTAAGGCCATAATTTAATGTTTAAATAATATTATTATCGAGGCATTGTACTATAATTGGAAGTGTGAAAGCATGTTTTCTACCAGTTTAAGTATAAGTACCTACAGCCAACCATGAAAAAAAAATATATAATATAACTTGTAGAATGTAAGACTGTAAATCAACTTATAATTATTCACTTTTAAATTTGCATACGGATAATAAGGAATACTAAGGAATTTTTATTAGTCTACGATGATAATTAAATATTATCTTTATTTCGGTCAATATTAATGTGTTTTAACAAACTTATATGGACATATGGTATGACATAGGTGCATGTAACACATAGCATTTTTTTTTAAAAAATCCAATTTTATTAATAATTGTATATATTTGCAAGTCAGTGGCGTATATAGGGGGGAGGCCCTCTAGGCCAGAGCCCATAGTGAAATTGCAGGTTTA
>NC_042495.1:42441480-42442337 GCF_005508785.2 Acyrthosiphon pisum | reverse complement strand
TTTGGTTTAGGTTTTAGACCGGTTTTTTAAATTTTTTGGTTTTGGTTTCGATTTTAAAAAAGTTTTTCAAATATTTACGATTTAAAGAACGGTTTTAGAAAATTTTCGGTTTTGGTTTTTGGAACGGTTTTTAAAAATTTCCATTTTATTTTCCTGTCTAATTACTGTAGATTCGATTTTTATTATCTATTAACTATTATAAGGGCCGAGTCTATAGCCCTGAAATATGGCTACTTTGTATAATTAGTGTACAATATACGATATAACAAATAAACGTTCAGCAGAACTAATTTTGTGTTATTAACTTGAATATTTTGTACCTAATTTAGGTCCCTCATGCCTACTTTTGCATTCGACATAATATTATGTTGCCATATTATGGTTGAGATCATTATTCGATTACATTCATATTTAATTGTATATTACAATAACATCACACTATATTATTTGTATTTTCAATTTTCAATCATAAGTTTAGTAATAATATATAGGTACTATATTAATATTTCGTAATACTCAGTAACTGCATCGGGATTTTTATCAATAAATCTAAACATAATAATTTCTTCGTATAAAAATAGTGGAATTACAAATAATATAATTAACTTTATGGAATTCAAAGAAACCGACATTAGTTTTAAATTTTAATCCGTTTTTCAAGAACAGTACAAGAGTGGTTTTTCAATTCAATGGTTTCGGTTTGGGTTTTGAAAACGGTTTTTTAAGGTCTTAGGTTTCGGTTACGGTTTTTTAACCGGTGTTTCAAAGCTTTTGGTTCCGGTTCCAGTTCCGGTGTTCAGAAATGAGAAAACCACGGTTTTAACCGGTTTTTTGGAAAATCGGTTAAACCGGTTTCG
>NC_042495.1:42440447-42441430 GCF_005508785.2 Acyrthosiphon pisum | reverse complement strand
AGGACAGTATAAGTGCTTCGATTTTCTTCAACAGTATCTTTTCTGATAGGAAAGTGAATCTAGTTGGTACTTTGGGGGGTCAAAACTAAAATTTTTCCAATAGTTTTCAAATGCGCCGTGAAAAACAAAAGAAAAATTAAGGAAAAACGGGAATTTTTACGCAAAATCTGTTTTCGAGAAAATTGATTTTGGTTTTTGGTGTAACTTTAAAACGAATGACTATAAATACATGAAATTTTCACTGGTTGTTTATATTTTCATTTTCTATACATGATAAAATTTTCAAAATATTTTGATTTGCTTTGAGCGGTTTACGGACAATTTCAGTTTCCAATTTAATTAGTTTTTATTTCTATGAATGTCAATAAAATGTTATTTGTTAAGTAAAAATACTTGAAAATTTAATACAAGGCTCCTACTATATTGTTACAAAGACATTTGAAAAATATTAAAAATCCTTAGTCACAATTTTTTTTATTAGCATTTAAAATTCAAAAATTGACAAAATGTGGAAAAATCACGAAAATTACCTAATTATTTTGAGTTTATAATTCGTAAAAAGTTTTCTTTTTATAACTTAGATTTTAAAGTGTAATACAAGATTCCTTATAGGATAATCTACCTTTATCAACAAAAAAAATGTCTATAAGAAACTCAAATTAAATTTTTATGAGCGTTTGAAATTCATATTTTTACAACATTTGATATTCACTCGATTTCTTACGTAACGATTTTCTTATTTTGTTGTAATTAAAAAACAAATGACTGTAGAAACTTAAAAATTTCACTGAATGTTTATATTAACATTTTATATATACGATAACATTTTTTAAATAATTTGACTCTTTTTGAGCTGTTTACGGACATTGTAAGTTTTCAATTTTTTTAGTTTTTTTTTCTATAAATATCAATAAAGTTTTATCTGTTGGGCCAAAAAGTGTACAAATTGAATACAAAGCTCCTGATATATTGGTTACAAATTA
>NC_042495.1:42439969-42440397 GCF_005508785.2 Acyrthosiphon pisum | reverse complement strand
GCATCTTAAATTTAATTACTGTTGTTTAAAATATTTAAAAATAAAATATATGGAAGATAAAATGTACAAAAATGTTCTGTTAGTAGGTAGGTATAATAATAAAATACGGTATGTTGAACTCAATTGTTTCCAAAAATATCGCATATATTATCAAATAATATATTATTGCTATTAACTTAAAAGTCAATAACACATATATAATTTAGGACGTTGTGAATAGGTTGTGACTTGTGAATATTTCATTGTGTAATAGATAATAATAATTTAAGTAATGTCGTAAAACCTCGCAAGACCCTAATATTTGTATTATTAAATATATTTATCTGTTATACTGAAGTCTAAAGTAGGTACTCCACTACTCCTAAGAAATTATATGATGTCATCTATAGTTATAGTTAATGGTCGGGACCGATTGTTTCATTAAGGGG
>NC_042495.1:42417368-42437477 GCF_005508785.2 Acyrthosiphon pisum | reverse complement strand
TACCTATAATAGGTATGTCTAATACCTAGACTGACAAACCGTCTCCGCTCAGAATCGTTTTTCTTATACAGTGATATTATATCATTGAATTCAAATTTAATTCTATCCATTATACAGTGTCCCACTTGTAACCTGCTGTACAGCAGAGCGACTTTCACTTACCCACCTTTTTTTTATTAAGAGAGATTTGCTTAGCGTGGTAGGTGGAAAAAAGCTCAGAAAATAAATCTAACTGAAAAAAAGCCCAGAAATATAAATATAAATGTGAACACATACTCTACTCCTAATTAGTAATTACCATGTACGATGTACCTATAACAAAATATAATTATATATTATCCATAGGTCCATAGGTGGATTATATCCATTCCCCTTGTATCAAACAACCTTTATAAACTTAAGCAACAAAAAAGAATCTTTTATAATATTTTCAATAGAACGAAGAATAACGATGATAATTATTTTGTTGCAATTCAATTTATATAATATTTGTATATACTAATATTATAAATACCTACATTTAAATTTGTACTATACTTATATATAGTTATATAACATAATTAATAGTTAAGTATAAGTCATATTCAGACATATAATTATTTATATTTGAAATTTTAAGATTTTCTTTTACATAAGAGTATCCGTATATAAAATTGCCTATGTTGGCCTCTTATACAATTCAAAATTATTAAATATTATATTACTAGTTATTACTATTTAAGACTTATGTTTTTTTACTTATAACTTATAGCACAATATAATATCATGACGTATACATATTGTGTTCACATTTGTATTTAAATTTCTGGGATTTTTTTCCGTGGGCTTTTTTCCACGATTCGCTTAGTGTACCACCTACGATCTTTCCGCATACCACAGATTGAGAAACGCTGTTCTAAAGCGTTGCCGGAAATTTATATTTTATTGAATTTTTCGTAATTTTGTGTATTGGTTTTACCAATGATTTTGCCAGTTATTTTTTTTATGGTTGACAAGGCTTTAACTTCTGAGCTTATTAGCCTGTAATAATTACATATTGGCCATAAACTCATAACACTATGCGGATAGATTATATTTAATATAGTTGAGGGAGTTTGTGAAATATTAACATTTTTCAACAGGCATTTTGATAAACCTATGTTTTTGAAAAATTCGTAGATATTTTATGGTTTTAGCCAAGTTCTTGTTGCATTGTTGTTGGGTTTCCGAAAATTTGTCTGGAGCTGTTGACTTAGGTATTCTAGTGTGATGTGATTGACGGTGAGTTCTTTGTCGCAGAATTCGCAGATCGGGTAGTCTTCTTTTGTTATGGGGTGCAAGTGTGCAACTGCCAACTGTGCAATCGTGTTAAAGGGAGTATCTAATCCGAGTACTTGTGATAACTACTTATTCGTGCCTGGGTGAGGGTAAGGGGGATTTCCATGGGGTGATTGATGTTTTGATATCTTTAAGTTTATTTGTATTTGGAGTCTCCTCCTCCCACATGTTTTGCCAGTGAATTTTAGTTTATGTATGTTGTTTGATCACTTTGATGTGTTATTGTGTTTTAGTTTGGAAACATCAAATAGATTTACTTACTGGTGTATTTTTACTTTTTAGCTTATTGGTTGGCCAAATCGTTTCTGTGTATTTTACTGTGTCCCGGTGTCCAGATAAACTAGATATTCTTGTTTTGTGCTTTTAAATTTATAACTTTATTTATTACATTGATTTCGATGTCATTTCTATGGAAATTATTTTGAAGACAATTGATGAAGGTAATTAAATATAATTCCAATACCGCCTATACTATATCAATTCTTAATTCATATAGATTTTGTTAATATTTCTATGGTTCTATCTCTATCTATCCTAAATAGGTACTAGTGTACTACTAACTTTCTTCAATAATCTTCGCACTTTTTCGATGATTTTCGTTAACGTTTTAGGAAACTAGTTACACGTATAGTTAATAAGCACTCACTTTTTCAAAGTATACCAACTACTAACTATACTCGATTTACATAACTGATTTAAAGGGAAGTTTTCTTGATAAAACTTATTACACCGCCCGTAATTGTGTCTACAGAAAAATAAGCAAAGCCAACACATTCCGCTTCTTGCTGAGAAAATAAAATATAGTGAGAATAAGATGCGCACTGTGAAAGTTGTCTTAACAGTATTCAACAATATTAGATATTGTATAATCAATAATCACATATTGACATGTTGTCTGTAACTTAATATAGTTATATACTAGTATAATTGTATTGGTTAATGTTTATCGGAATATAAAGAATAATTATAATAGCTGTTAACGTTATAAAAAAAACATAGAAATTCGACGTATTTTATTATATAACTATATAATCAATACGTTAATAACAAATAAGTTGACATTTATACGTATAAAGTTATGTCTATACTAGTATACCTACTACTATACATTACTACATAATACTTATTTAGTTTTTTATGTTTTATAATATAACATGACACATGTACTTCTAATAATTAATAACGTATTTTAATTTAGAAATTTTAGTTTTTACAATATATTTAATTAATGATTATAATAGGTACTCACCACTGTAATGAAATTGGTAATATCATATACATTTCCATGAATGCTGATCCAAGCATCGCATGTTCTTTTATGATTGGATACTGTGGTAGGAGTGTAACAATGTATAGACATGTTAAAAATTCTTATTATTAAACGTACCTATTTATATATACCTAATATAACTCTAACAAATTAGTAAAAAATAACTATAAGTATGTATTTAAATAACGGATATCACGCATATCGAAATCGAATTTGTCGTGTGGCACTATAGCTACCTACTAAAAAGTATTTCACGTTAACATAAAATCATTTGAATACAATGTACAAGTTTTATAGGAAGTGTCGATCCCAACAGCATAAGCCTAGAATATACATACAATTATGTCATAATCGTATGTATTATGTGTATGTGCACTGAAATATTTACTTTGCAGTATCTATAGTAGGTATAATGTATAATATATTCTGGTAATTATTACGTCGGGTCTATATTATACATTTTGAACCGGTATGATTAATTAATTGCGGATTATAATAATCATGGCAGAAACAATTTCAATTAATTTAATATGGTTATGTATTATGGGATTTCAATAAAATGTTTTAAATAATTAATTAATTTGTTTTATTATGATAGTTGTATGTACAGTAATCCATTTGATTTATATTATAATGAACATCTTGAAATAAATTTAAGTTAATATAATATATACAATTATACTATATAGTTTAGGTATAGATATTATAGTTCAGTCGTTATAATCCATTTTATTTTTTCTATTTCTCTGCTCCTACTACATGTAATTCGATATTAAACTTTGAGATGACCCCTAAATCCTGCAACTCTACATTGGCCATAAGTGCCGAATTATCCAATTGATAACCACCCATGCTGCAGTCAGCTGGTTAGTTTTCATGTTATGTAAACCAACATTTTTAGCAAGAACGTAGTTTAATTAATTTTTTATTATTACTCCAGCTTCTCCTTAAACTTCATATAATTCCACTATCACAAGACTGTGTTTCTAATTTGTTTATGACTTAAACCAAAAAAATAATAAATATTTTTTAACTCTTTATTTATTTATTTATTTTGTTGTTATCTTGTAAGTATGTTGTATAATAGCAGTAGCTTTTGTAATAGAAATTTCAGTATCTGAATCTAGATGAAAAACAACGTCTTTATTTTTTTTAGATTGTCAGAATAATATTCAACTATTTCTAATCAAATTCTCATCGAGTACCTAATTATTGGTTCAGGTGGATAGTCAGTGAGTGGATAGTATACGCATTTGAATATAATTTTGAGTAACTTTGAGTAAATCTTTTTTTTAAAATTGCGATTTGCGATTAATAAATTAATCATCTACTGGAAACAGCTATACCTACTCTAATTGTTTCGTCTACGTGGTTAGGTAAATACGTGTGCTATACACATGTCCAATTTAGCATTTTTTTAAGTGAAATGTTTCTAGAAATTGTCTACCGTAACGATTATTGTAATTGTTTGTAAATACGTCTGTACCTAAATAGCTAAATATAAAAATATAACGAAATATGTACTTAATGATAAAATCTGTATAGATATGCATTTATTTCAAAATATGCAAAAATGAATACGTTTTATTTTATTTAGGGTGTTATATGAAACATGGTAATATTTAATCAGAATTAAGAAATCTGTATCCAATAAAATTATCCATTTACTTACAAATTTGAGCCTTAGAGATAATAATAACTAATAACTTAATATTATAGGTTACTTGAATTTGGCTTGACCTCAATTTACTATCTAAATAAGTCAATATATGAAACTACAAGGCTAAAATATATTATGTTTATGTTTATCAAATTACTTGGGCGCATGTTTAGTAATCGATTCAAAAATTATAAGGCATGAACTTTTTATACATTTTACGTTTAATATTATCAATTTTAAATAGACAAATGGTATTTAGAATCAATCATGAATATTAAATAACAAACTATAATAATATGAAACTTTGTATATTATATTATAATAACATCAACATATTTAGTTTGGATATTTGCGTAACAACAATTCAAAAAGTTCGTAACAATGTTGATTCCTAGTTACCTAAATGGCTACACAAATAAACCTAAATTATGTTCGTTGTTCTGTAATATTTAAAATTAATTTATTGGTACCTCCAAAGTACTAAGTAGGTACGTGAGAATTTCACTATATTCATGCAGACATGCACTCACTCATATATTATATTCATATAATATGTTCATTGTTAGTGCCTATACGTACGGCCATACGTATAATACTTACTAAATATTATATCAACTATATAAACATACATTGTTGTATATGGGTATCTTACTGTAGTACTAATCCTATTAATAGTAAAATAAATATATATATATACAATATATATATGTTACTTTAATCACAATAATAATATCATACAATTAACTTAGTAATATTATAGGCTGACTGAATCGTTTTTCGTGTACAACGATTATTGAAATGTATGACTTGAATTCAAATTTGACATATCCATTTCAGTGACTCTCTAGAGTCTAGACCCACTTACCCGCTTTATAAACTCGATTTCCCATTTCTTATACGGTCGGGACATAAAGGTACATTCTCTATCACGTTTAAAATTTGAAATTCAACTACTATAGTTAATGCATTTATATTTTCTTCAATATGGTCACGGATAATTTTTAAGGACGTGAGTGAAATGTATCCGAGGCAGGGCCGTGCTCAGAAAATGTATGTGGGGGGGGGGGGTTCAAGTAAAATTGTAAGTGTTGTCTATATTATGGATAAACAGCTAGTATAATATACATACTTATACTATACATACTCTTGAGTCTTGAGTTTAGAATAACATTTATTTACAAATTAACTTGAACTGCAGTGAATATAAAAAATATTTTTAATACTTAGAGCCTAAAGGTACCTTCCTCAAACAATTGTGAGGTGATCGATTTGTTCCACATTTGTTCATTCCATATGGCATATAGTGGCATATAATATTATCTATTGTGATCCTTTTTTCATTAAAAAAACTATAATAATTTTTTTTTGCGCTTAAATAATAGTAATGAATTATTTATTTATTTTAACTTCTCTCTTAAGTAGTACGAAAAATCTCAAGAATTTGATATTATGGTCTTTAGGTTTATATGAAAATTCTCCAGGTGACACCAGAAGACGTTTGAAACGTAAATGGTGCCGGAAACCCCTAAAATGATTTAAAACCATTGCGCATTGCCACGTATAAAGCTCCATCATTGGATGAATTCTTCCTTCAAGAGCAGGAGCGCGCTCATAAAATTTATGTGGGGGGAGGCGAGGTTTTCAAGTAAAATTGAAGGAGCTAGTCTTTTACCTAACGACCATTTTTTTTTTGTTTTTTAATCAACAACAAATTCAATTATTTATAGATTTAAATATTATATTGCTAATATAGAAACTATTATACTAATATACAATATACATTCAAAAATTAAAGAACAAAATCTAGTTTTCTTGATTTTTTGCTCAATTAATTTAAACCTTCTTCTGCTGTTAGTGGAATTTCTTTATGAACAGCTAACATAGCTAAGCCATTAAGTCGAGTCTAAAACCAAAAAAATGTTAAAAAAATTGATATAAATTTTTATTTTAATATCCAGAACACTGGCTCTTACTTCCCTAATTAACAAAATTACACTTCCCATTTCGTCCACTCCATGACATCCCTCATCCCAAGTTAGAGGGTACCCACACTGGTGGGCCTCCCTCCTCAAGCCATTCATGTTATTATTTTTTCTTATCGCACATATGCTTATTATGTCTACGATGATATAGATTGTATATTTTCTTCTAAAAATAAAAAAAAAAAAAAATATCCAGAACATACCTCAGTCATTGTGTTTCGTAGATAAGATTTCAATCTTTTGAGACAAGAAAAACTTCTCTCGGGGTGAATGTTGAAACAGGTAAAGTGCATAGTATTTTTAATAGAAAATGTATATTGGGAAATATTTCTTTATCACACTGTCTCAACGCTTCTAAACATTTTTTAGATATTTTACATGCTTATTAAGTTTGGTATACCATATATGTAGTTCAGCTTTAAACTTTTAACCGTTAGCTTATCAGTATCGAGGTAAAATTCAACAAGTTCATCAAAGTTTTCTGAATAAGTTCCAGAAAATAAACACTGAAAGCCTAAAAAACAAATTTATATTTTGAGTACCTATTAAAAGTATATTCAAAGTATCGGCAACTGCGGGGCAGTGTACATATTCGAAGTTGGAAGCATTTAACGATAAAATACAAATTGGGAAATTTTATGATAATACTAGCTGATGCAACTTCGTTTCCCGGCAATCAATCATTATTATTATAATAGCTTCAAAACCCATGGCAACCATTTATAAACAAAAATGTCCGTAGAAATATCAAAATCCCTGTTTGAGCACCTCCCGGGGTTGGTCCTCTCCCTTTTAAATTAGCCTATCTTCTGCTCAGAGGTGACCCCCATGACCCCCCCCCCCCCCATTGTCCGTTTTAGTCAGGTAGGTACCTAAAGTAGCTACCCTTAATTCTAAACATTGATAATAAAGAAATTGATAGGCCACGGCTATGCTTATCTCAAGTGAGGTCGTGTTCCCGGAGGGGCGTAAAAGGGGAGGAAAACAGAGGCGAATTATCCATAAACATATAAGCTAATGGACAGCGCTTAGAGAGTGAGGTCAGGGCCCAGGGGTACGATATAGAATACAAGAGAAAAGAGAACGTGGGGGAAATACGGTGTTAGTTTATAGGTCTATGATTTCTACTTTATGTTCTTTCTTCTTTTTCTTCGTTCTTTCTCTTTTATATTTCCCGTGCATTGACGGCAGGGCGGAATGGAATCAGGGGGCGGCTCCAGGGGCCTAGGGTATTTGATAATCTGTATTTCTAAACAATCTTATACTGTTAAAAACATATTTACAAAAAAAAATCATCGAAATCGTCTGAAAATTATGACTCCCCCCTCCCATGTTGTTGGTGCCCCCCCTGAGCCCTGAGTGGAATGCGCTGTCATTAGCTTATAGATCTATGCATAACAAATTTGTCATGGGTCTATGGAATTATCACTATTTTTTTTAAAAGTAGTTCGTGATTAATATAATATTTATAATACAAATCACCTCACTTTCTTATCAGTCTTGGAACACCGAATAAACTGACGGCCTATCCATTTCTTTATTATCTTTGGTTCTAAAGGGCTCTAGTTTTTTTGAAATTATATTACAAATTTGCGTGGACTATCCATTATTCTATTATCTATACCCGTGGGGATCGAAATATTGCCATTATATTGCGATGAATATTGCCATAATATTCCTATGCTACAGTCAGTGTTTACCATTTTGAATACTAATAAAATCCAAAGAGGTTATAGAGGAAACAAGATCACAAAGTGGGTGACGTCACCGGGGTCAGAAAAGTAGAAAACAACTGATTGCTACTTGCTAGGCAAAATAAAATAAAAAATTTGTGTTTAAAACAGAAATATATTTCTGATACATAAATAATAATAATAATATTTTTTTCAAAATATGTTCACTGGACCACCACCGTCCACCACCAGTATTCATCACACCTAGAAAACAATAAACGAATAACAATAACAATCGACGAGACGTACGTCGCCTGGCGAACGCGATATTGAAAAAAAATTAAAATTTCCTAAGTACCAAATACCTAAATTTTTATCAAAATTGTCTTGCTGTTGAATCCTATTGGAATTAGCTGTTGCGATGGACTCGGATGAAGATGCATTGAACGATATAGACTCTGGAAACGAATCTAGCGGAGATGATGTGGATTTTGCAATGGAGGTTGATGTGCGACACGAACGTGAAAAAAACCAAGACATTGATGATTTTCCCTTTGAAGTTTTGTCTACAGACAATATTGTTCAACACATGATTGATTGCATCAAAGACGTGAATACTGTGCTTCAAGTAAGCATAATGAAAGTTTATTTTAATTTCAGAAATGCAATACATGACCTTGTTTTAGAGAACTCTATTATTGTATTCACATATACTTACACAAAATAGAATATTATAAGATATGTATTAGGTAACCTTTATACCTACATATTTAGTTTATATTTAAAAGATTTAAAGATACAATTTCTGTATACTATATCTTTTGGTAATTTCAGATGCCTGCTACAACAACTCGCATTTTATTGAATCATTTTAAATGGGACAAAGAAAAGTTAATGGAACGGTTTTATGATGGTGACCAGGATAAATTATTCTCTGAAGCTAGAGTAATAAATCCATTTAAAAGGACTCAACCGATTATACAGAGGGTAATTATTTTTTTGAATTATGTTGAACAATGCATTTTAGACTACTTAAACACCATTTTTTGAAGTCGTATTCTGTATTATTGACTATTTTATTCTTATAGTATTATTTGGTAATTCTTAGTTGTCATACTCTGTTGGCCAATTGGGTGCCGGTGGAGATTTCGATTCTGGTTTTGTACTATTTAACTTCATATTTATATTTGTTATTACTCCTTGCATGTATGTATTATATTTGGGGTATAGGTAGTCATTAGTCAATTTTAATGTATATTATATAAACTACTATCTACTTATAAAACTATGAATAGGTATAGAAAAATAAAATAAAATGTAAACAATTATAGGTAGCAAGGTAGGTATTATTATTATTATTTGATTACATATTCATTTACTAATTTTGATTTTTCTGAAAACAGAAATTCACCCGAGTAGGAATTTAATATAGTCCAATAAGTTGAAAGTTCTTGACTAATCTATATGCTGCTATTTAGTCAAACTGATCACCTCAAACATTTAGTATTTTGAGTGTGTGCTCCTCTAGTCAAATCTACAAAATTAAATTTGTGATTGATCTGCATAATATATGCTGAAAAAATACTTAACAGTTGGGCATATGATAACGGATTCGAGATTTAAAGTCTGCTTATCGGCTGCTGGAGTATGATAACCAAAAAGCATCTATTATTTAATTTTATCGTTAACTCACTTTTAATTACCCGCCAGATGACCATTCTATTTTATATGTTATGACAAAAATGTTTTATAAAAGTGAATAATATTAAAATATTGCTCAGTTGATAATTAATATTTCATAATTTCACATTATTAAACATAAAGGAATAAGACAATTTCCTAAAGATAAATTAATTGTAATTTATTTACTATTGTCTTATTATATTTTCAGCGGTACATTTTTATTATAAATATAAATTTCCAGCATAAATATTATGGTAAATGCTTCATTCCAATAAATTCTTAATAGTATTTTAAAATAATGTTTGAAAAACAGGTATGCACATGACATTACATAATAAACTATTGTGATAATGATAATATTATCATAGACAACGAGAAATAGGTATAGATCATAAATTTCAAATTTTTAGATTAATCCGATAGACAGTCACTTGGTGGCGGTTCAATATATTTTATACGGTGCAATGGCGGGTGATAACAAAGTTGTACTTGTTTGTATAATCGTATTGGCGTAATGTTATATACACCATAGTTCAATAGTTTTGATAAAATTAACGATGGATTTAAGTAATTATAACAAAATGTTTAATTATTATTGCATTGTAAAATTTAATTTAATTTATTATATAATAGTAGTTTGACTAAGCATTATTCAATTTGTTTTATATATATTACAGCCAACGTCTACACGCAGTAGAGGTACTCCTGGAATGGAAGATTGTGCTATTTGCTTTGTAAGGCTTCCGAACAATGTAAGTTGAATTTAAGCTTTTATTTATAGCATTATATAACATAATTATTTAAATATACAGTCAAATCTTACAATTAACAATATAGATCCTGTTATTATAATAATTATAGCTAATAACAGTTTTCTCCATGTAAATGTTAAGAAAATATTATAGTAAAGACAAATATAGACATGAGCGCATTTTCCAGGATTGCTAGGGTGTTGTTTTTCTTATGATAAAGTTTTAATTCTGTGATAGCATGAAAATCTTCATTCTACAGTCTACACTCATACTCATACATATATCTACACTATATGACGTAAGATCCATACACCCAGTATGATTGTATAAGAAAGATTTACAAACCTGCGATATAGAATATTGTATGAATTTTGTTGGATAAATTTAAAGATAAAAATAAAATTATGTTAAATTTTTCAAAATTATTTAAATTAATATAAATTTTTTAAATTTTTTAAAAATATCTACATTTTAAATATTACATAATATAGTTAACATTTTAAAAAGTAAGTCCAAGGTTACCAAACAATTATTTAATAATAATATAAACAATTTTACTAAATATGTTCTTATTTTTTATCGATTTTAAAATGTACTGAGAAATTACTACTTCTGATCTACCAAAATAGAAACTAGATTCAATTTTCTAACAGAAACTGAAAAAACTAATTAGAAATAATACAATTGATTTTAAAAGATATATTTTTAAATATTAATATTTATAATTCAATTTCATTCAAATAATTGTGTTTAATATTTTGATTTTAACGTATGATGTGGGTTGTGTCAGGGAAATATATTTTTGCAGTTGTCTAAACATCCCAAAGATTATATTATGTACATTTACATTTATGTATTTCAACTACATACATATATGATTGGCTATTATTTTGTTCCAATTTGAGCATAACAATGTAAAATGTAAATCCATTACATTTTTAAGTTTATAATAATTTAAAATGTATAAAAAATAAAAATATAAGAAACAGTGAAATTAGTGAAATTTATATTTTAAATTGTATCTCATACCTTATTGTAGTATTTGATCAACAGGCTATTTAAAATTTAAATCCCTATAATATAACCAGGAAAAAAAGTGTTTTGGATTGATTTTTTATTTGGTTTTTAAAAAACGACCATTTTAATTAAATTTCACTGTGTAAACCACTCTGTATATATTATAACTTAAATTAATTTTTTATATAGTGAGACTAAATTGTAGTTTTATTCATTCTAATATTGATTTATTTTATCTATTCGTGAACTTGGAATTTTAAATTTTTATATTTTGATATATAATAATAATATTAAAAAGTGGGTAACGTTCTGCTGTATATTTTGTGTTTAGAGAGTCATTGTAATGGATGTGTTAAATTTGAATTCAATGATATAAAAAAAATCACTGTATACGAAAAATAATTCTGAGCAAACTGTCTGTCAGCCTGTAATATTACTAAGTATAATTTGATGATAATATTGTTGTGATAAAAGTAATTTATTTTACTATTAGGTATAAGTAACAGTAGGTTAAATTCATTTTTGCTAAAAAAAAAACATTTAAAAATATTATTGTGTGTACAAAATATAATAACATTATTTAAAATTGTCATATACCAACAAATAATATTTTTAAATTACAAAAAAATAACTAAAAACTTATTTTAACATGTAATTTCGTTCAAATATGAACTTAGATAACTTAAAACGAGTCAACATTTTATCATGTACAGAAAATGATCAAAATAAAATAATGAATCTTAAAATGTTCTTATGTCTTTAAGCAGCTCAAAAAAAGTCACTATATTTGGAAAATTTTAAGGTGCATAATAGAAATTGCTAATATTTCAGTGAAAATTTCATGTATTTACAGTTATTTTTTTAGAGTATTTTATTTTTTCACTAAAAACAAAATCGATTTTCGAAAATTGATTTTACTCCGCTCAAAATCTAAAATATAATTAATAAATTATATAATATTAATATTACCATATTATATTTTGTACTTGTGGCTATTAGTTATTACATTAAATATGTTATCAGGGTTGGTATAATCATATTATCATAGTTTAAATTATTCTATAGCTAAGTAAATACCATAGACCTATAAACTAATGGACAGCGCATTCACTCCACCCTGCCTACAATGCCGGGCGATCATATAACCATATAACTGAGAGAGAAAAAACATTAAGTAGTGAAGGAGCACCGCATAAAGCCCGCATAGGACGTGTATACATTTTGCTACTTTGTTTCTTTTCTCACTCGAATATATCGTATCCTGACTTCTCTCTCTAAGCGCTGTCCATAGTTAATAGGTCTATGGTAAATACTACTATTAACCTAGAAAATATATCAAACATCATTAATTACCATTAATTTAGAATATATTTGTTAATAACTTCATTATTAACAATTTTCTGTTATTTATAAAAATACTAAAGTTATTTTTAAATGCTAATGTCAACTGATAAAGTAAAATTTTTTTTTTGTACTTATAGATGATGACTGGATTAGAATGTAATCACCGATTCTGTACACAGTGTTGGACTGAATATTTAACCACAAAAATTATTGAAGAAGGTGTTGGTCAAACAATTGCATGTGCAGCAAGTGGTTGTGATATATTAGTAGATGATGCCACTGTTATGCGATTAGTCAGAGATCCGAAAGTTCGAATGAAATATCAACATCTGATTACTAATAGTTTTGTTGAAGTAAGTTATATTATCTCTTTATACATTTAATCTATACCTCTATACATATTTATTTTGTTGTTTTAAAATAGTGTAACAGATTATTACGTTGGTGTCCATCGCCTGACTGCAATAATGTTATTAAAGCACAGTATATTGATTCAAAACCAGTGATCTGCCGATGTTTGCATGTATTTTGTTTTGTGTGTGGAGAAAATTGGCATGATCCTGTTAAATGTAATTTATTAAGGAAGTGGATCAAAAAGTGTGATGATGATTCAGAAACTTCAAATTGGATTGCAGCTAATACTAAAGTAATTGTATAAAAACAATATTATAAGATTCTCAAGTTCTAGACTGAATATTATATATTCTATATTAAACAAACATTAAAAACTATTATCTATTAGTACATAAACTTAATACCCAAATACAACTCAATTTAGATGTGTCCAAATTAAAAAAAAATCATTTGATTTATTAAAATGAGATTTTCTTAGGAAAAAGAAGTTTGTATCACCATAGAATATTTCTTTAATAATATACAAATCTAAGTACATATTTGATAAGATGGTCTCTAATTAGTTAAAATTTCCAAGAATCAGAATCCGAGTAAATATATTGAGAAAGGATGGAGGACAAGGAAATTTTATTTGAGGTTTTATTTTTGTTTATTATTGGATAATATTATAATTCTATGAAAAATTATACATTTATTATAAGTGCCCATATTCATATAATAAGTATAATATTTTATTTTTTTTTTGAGGAGGTTGTGGCTAATTTTATATTAGTCTTTCCAATCGCTTTTTGCACAGATTTTTTACTGTGTTTGTTGATATATTAATCATTCTAATTACTTTTACCAATATGAGATTATGTGTAATTGGAAAGATCAGCGCATCATTATGTTACAGACATGTTCACTTTTGACCCCTTACTAATAATGAGTTGATTCTCTACATAAACTTTTACCATATGTTTTATAACTTGATTTTACTTGACTGATAAGTTTTAATGATAGATGGCAAATGTTTTGTATTATAGTATGTTAGAAATACTTTCTTTATTAATGTTATAAAATTATATAGCTTATGCATATTTAACCATTGCTGTACATACACATTTCTGTAACTCACGTTAGATTTCATTAACAAGTAATGTACATTTTGATTCTTTAACCTTTTTATTTGTAACATAATTTCTTGCATTGTTGGAACCTTGCAAACATAATCATTAAGTTCTCCTCTTATTTGATCAACTTAAAATAATTGGAATCTTCACCATTGAAATTAGGCTAAAATAATCTGTTACCATTCTTTTGTTATTTCTGTCTTTATTATTGTAAACCTTCCATCTTTGCCCTCAAGAATTTCTCTTATCCTCTATCCTTTCTTTATTCCCTTTATTTTCTGGTTTAATTGTTTTGTTATATGAGTCTTGTGAACTCTCTCTACATCTTATATTAAACTCTAAACATATTTTGGTTTTTTACATAAAAAATATTATGAGCCTCTTTCCATTGTGTATCATATTTCCTTTCCGTTTGTAGTATCTATCAACCATGTTAATCTAGCATCTTTTCTTCTTGCTATATCTAACTGTACGAGTAGTCATTACTGTACACTGTTAAAACATTAAAACAGCACAATGTCAATATTTATTTAAAATTAATTAAACTTCAATTTCACTACTTCACTTTCAAATTAGATAAGTAAATAACTATTTTAGTATTGATATTATAATTTTTCAAATTAATTAAAAATATTTTTACCATTTTTTCAGGAATGCCCCAAATGTAACGTAACTATAGAAAAAGATGGTGGCTGCAACCATATGGTTTGCAAAAATCAAAATTGCAAAACCGACTTTTGTTGGGTATGCCTTGGCCCATGGGAACCACATGGATCTTCGTGGTAAAATATAAGATTAATATTTATGTATAACTTGTATATTTGTATTATTTAGAAGTAGGCCTATCTGTTTGAAGTTTGAAAAATCGATTTATTCGAAATTCAAACCTAGTTTTTAAAAAACCAAACCGAACGTACCTGAACTTTAAAAAGTAAAAAATTCAATAAAACTCCAAAACAAAAAATTGAACACATCATACGTTTTGAGCAAAACATGTTTTATACTTTATATTTTGATTTGACATTTAAAACAAAAACTTTAATTCAACTGTTTGGTATATAACAAAATGTTTGATATGGGTTCGGTTCGGTGTTAAACATATCATTTGAGTTATATTCAACATATTATTAGAAGGTCTAGTTCGAGACCATATTTTTGAGTTCAACCCACCTCTATTATTACTATAGTATTTTTTGTATTATGCAGGTATAATTGTAATCGGTATGATGAAGAAGAAGCTAAAGCTGCCAGAGATGCTCAAGAAAGATCTAGAGCCGCATTACAGAGGTATCTTTTCTACTGTAACCGTTACATGAATCATATGCAATCACTTAAGTTTGAACATAAGCTTTATGCTAGCGTGAAAGAAAAAATGGAAGAAATGCAACAACATAATATGTCATGGATTGAGGTGTTATTTTATTTAAAATATATACAATTGTTTTTCTTTTAAGTTTTGTAACTCATTAAATTATATAAAAAAAATAATAATTATTATGAATTCTATTTTAGGTACAATTTTTAAAAAAAGCTGTTGATATATTATGTCAATGTAGACAAACACTCATGTACACTTATGTGTTTGCATACTATTTGAAGAAGAATAATCAATCAGTTCTTTTTGAGGTGAATCTAATAAATTGTATATATTTATCAATCTAATTGTTGTTGCTAAAATCGTAGTGTTTTTGTTACATTAGGATAACCAACGAGACTTAGAAAGTGCTACAGAAACTCTGTCAGAATATTTAGAAAGAGATATCACTTCAGAAAATTTAGCTGACATCAAGCAGAAAGTTCAAGATAAATATCGGTAATAAACATTTGTAGTTAATTATTTTAACATTTAGATGTTTTTCAAATTGTTTCTTTGATTGATTATTATTATTATCTAAATCTTGAGAAAATGTTTGAGATCTTTTAAACTTATATTAAAATATGTATGATTGTTGTAGTTTAGGTTTTTATAAATTAGAGAGTCGTAAGAAACTCATACTGAAATCAAACGAAGTCTGAATATTAAGTTAATATTATAACCAAATAACCAAAAAAACTTATTGACTAGATGTTAGTAAATCACAGTGGTGGGGTCGCTACTAATTTTTTGTAATTATAGCTACTTTCTTAAATATGTAGTGCACTACTTCTAAGTTTTAACACTATTGTTTAAATGTAACACTCTACTTTTATGCTGTTCTTTTATAAATTTTCTTTTGAAAATTGGTAGGTTGTTTGTAGCTTTTACTGATTTGTCATTTGGTCACTGGAAGGGATTTGACTATGTGAGTTAATCATGAATTAAATGCAAAATATTCACTAATTACTTTTTGGTTATTGCCAAATTGTTATATATTTTAATATAAATATTACATCATAATCTTAATGTGTATGTAATTGCAAATTCAATTAAACACATATTTAATATAATTCGTGAATTCTGAACTATATAATATATAAAATCTATGATTAAAGTTTATAAGGATTATATATTATATATATTATACATAATTTTATTTTAATATGCATTATTTTATTAACATTGCTAATTAATAGCTTAATCTAATTTTATTTTTTTCAGTTACTGCGAAAGTCGGCGAAAAGTGTTGCTAGAGCATGTTCACGAAGGTTATGAGAAAGACTGGTGGGATTACACAGAAAAGTTGTGAACTAGTCACATATATCTGTGATATAAAATTAAGTATACATAAAAAATACAACACATTTACACAAACATGCTTAAAAAAATTTTAACTACCATAAATCATATATTATATATGTTTATGTACTAATAATAATAAGTCAAAAATAATGAACAACTGTAGCTTTATTTACTATATATTTTTTAGTAATTAATACTTTCATTAATTATAAGTAGCAATGTCCTCGCTGTACATCTTATATTATGAATATAATTATTAATTTTATTTTTTAATTATTATTATAATTATAATTATTATTTAAGGTTTTTTTGGCCTTATTTCCATTATTTCACTATTGTTGACGAGAAAAAAATCATCTGTAAGACGTAATCATTTCTTATCATAAGTTTTATCCTTGATGAATAATTTACATTTTCTAAAATTGCTCATTATTCTATATAAATATTATAAGCTTACTAAAATGATTAATGTCTTGTTTCTAGTAAAATTAAATTGTGTACCAGAAAACCTAGGACTTGCATTGTCCAATTAAAATACATTTTTCTCGAAACAGTTAAATTAAAAATTAAAGTATATTTTCAGGGTACTCACTACTGTGATAATATGGATTTGAAATGGAAAGAAGTGTACTTTTAATGGTATTCTTAAAATCTTGTTGGTGTTTTAATTTTTTCCATGTTAATTTCAGTCAAATATAAAAAAAAATTGTTTTATTTTGTGTTATTTTGTGATAGCTTGGGCTGTTCATATTATTTTTAAATTATCTTTTTGTTCACACAATTTATAACTGAATTTAATGTTGTACAAGGTATAGTGTGTTAGTAAATAGTTGGTATTCTATTAAGTGACTTTCTTAACTTAATAGGAGTCCAAAATTGAAATATAATTTGAAGTTGTTTTTTTAGTGACATCGTTCGTTATAGTATAATATTAATATTTACAGCAAAAAGGATTATTTTGTAAAATTAAATATCACTTAAATTTTTTTTTGAATTGAACATATTTAATGTAAACACTAATTGAACAGCTCTCATTATATAACTTTTTATCACTATTTCCTATCTGCTTCCAATATATTATTAAATAATATATTGAATGTCATCGTAGATTTGCATAATATTATATATTATAAATTTATAAATAATAAGTTATTTATTCATGAGTACAGAAAATAACTTATCAATCAAAATTAGAGTTGTATTTTTGATGGTACATTATAATAATGTTTTCCATTTGAATGAACTTCTAATTTAAAATTTGTAACATTTTCTATAGGATATAAATAATTTTTTTTTTACTGTGAAAAACGATTACAAATATTTTTGTGTTTAATGTAAATTATTGTATTAAACTGATAAATTTCTAATTTTTAATTGAATGTTATTAATTCAAATTATAAGTACATAAACCTATTATTGTGATTTATGTATTTAATTTGAATGAAACTAATTTTATCATTTTTTTTTTTTTCATTGATTATATAATATATAAAATATAGTATATGCCATATGATAATAATGATTTATTTTTTATTTAGATTTTTAAATTGTTTGGCTATACCTATCTACTAATGTTGTTTATCTACCTTTAGTTTGTAATTAAATCATAGTTTGTATTATTAGTTTATCGTATTTATAAGTATATACACAAGTGTATAGATAATAATATGATTCTCATTCTATTTTAGTTAAAAATATTTTTTTTTAGTTTATATATCAGAGTATTTTTTTATATTCTTTCAATTTATAAAAAATATTGACCCTAAATTCTGAAAATACATTTCAAAATTTTTAATATCATTGATCCATATTTTAATATTTATGTTCAAAATTGTGATACAAATTTTTGAGATAAATTAGCTCGTCTTCCCAAATATCCTTTTATGTGTAATCTAAATGTTGTAATAGTTAACAATTGAATAAAGGTTTTTTTTTTAAATATAATTATAAGTTCATAAACATTTTAAATAACTTTATTACATGAAACTTTATTTAGAAAACCGATGTAGTTGTTGTTAAATATCTACATCAAATTGAAATGATTGAAATTTTTTTTACATATTTTGAGATAACCAAGAGGTATACTAGCTGTGTGTCTTCAGTATTTGTCAGGGTAGGAGCCATAGCACAGTAGAGAACAAACAGATGTTGGTGATTAATATATTATTTTAATTATGGTAGATCACTTACCTAACATTTCATTTCGGTTTTCTATGCATAATCACCATTGAATTAGTTGTCTGATATAATTGATGTATTTATAATATATTTATATTTTTTTTTATCGGTCTTAAGCTCGATAACTGAGGCCATTCGCTGCAGGAGGTACTGTAAGGTTTTTTGGTACGGTTGGAGGAACACGTTTTTGTGCTTGGCAGAATTTTCAAGTGGGCACCCATAGGTATCTTTCATGCCTGAGTGGAGGATAGTGGCCTCTTTTTCCGGACACCGTAACTGCCCGAAGAAAAATTCAGCCCATGGCCGGGATCAAACTGACGTTGGTGCACATCACAACCGACGCCTTAGTCCACTCGGCCACTCCGTCCCCCAATATATATAGTTATAAATAATAAAACATTAAAAACATCTCTTTCTATCCTTAATAATTTGAGAGCAAAAAAATATTGTGAAGCCATGGGATGAAAAAGTTTGAGTACCTGATATAACTATAATGTCTATATATAAATAGACAGTGTTTAATTTTAAAACTAAAATTATAACATTTTTTTTACTAGCTATTTATACGTATTTGAAAAATGAGAATTTTTATTTTTCATTTGTATAAATGTTTATAAAAATTATTAAGCTTAGTCAAAAAACTTGAAAATTATTCCCACAAATTCTATATATACAGTGTGTCCCAGAAGTCCCGTATCACCCTTTTGAGTAAAAAAAGGTCACCTACCTAAATTTGGGAGGCAATTCGAGTGTCACCGTATCGATCCAGATAGGTGCCAATTTTAGGGTTTTAGAGGCAGGGGCATTAGTGTCTACAAACTACAATCAAAGGTCCATATAGTCATTCGTAAATCGAAATACAAGAGATTTTTTTTACATCGCATCACACCTAGGTCTATGTATCTAAATATCGATTTTTTTTTTTAAAAAAGGAAATATAATTTTAGATTTTCTCATCATGCTCGGGCAATATTATTAATATGATCACCACTCTCACTTACCCAATGTTTATATAATAAATAGTGCTCGGATTTGAGGCCATATAATCCATAAAAAAAGCATTTCAAAATGTAAAAAAGGCATTTCATTTATATCCAAAAGCCATTTC
>NC_042495.1:42391405-42417285 GCF_005508785.2 Acyrthosiphon pisum | reverse complement strand
TTGACAATTCTCCGGGATAAATAGAGGGATACGGGACTTCTGGGATATACTGTATATATATATATATATCTTGAGGACAAATTTAAAAAAAAATCAGGCAATTGGGGTAACGCTCTGCAGTATATTTAGTATGTGTATAAAGAAGTTTCTGTAATAATGGATATGCTAAATTTGAATTTAATAATATAAAAGTCATTGTAACAGCGGCGTAGATACGATTTTTTTTTTTTTTTTTTTGGGGGGGGGGGGGGGGTTAAATATATTTATTATATATATTTACAAGTTATTAGTTAAACTAAACGTAATTTTTATTTTGTTTCAAATTGGAATTAGTTATAAATAGTTGCAATAGTTTTTTATTAGACTGTTATAATAATTCATAAAATAAAATCCACTCGACATCGTTATCGCTGTTTTTGTCGATTTTATAATTGGTTATTATTTCAGTCACGGTTTAAGATATACTTATATATATATCATATATTTTAAACCGTGATTTCAGTAATAGTTATCGAGGGGGGATTGGGGTGCTTGTCCTACCTATGGCCTACCTACCTATTATTGTATTTAAAGTTATTTGTTTTGTTTTGCTATTGGGAGGCATTAGTGTTACAGTAGGTTAAATTAATTTCGGCCGAAAAAATTGGATTTGAAAATTTCATTGTGCGTATAAAATATGATAATATATTTGAAAAGTTTCAAATCATATAAATAAATATATTTTTTATATTTTTATATATATTTTTATAATTTATTTATATGTCTATGTTTCAGGTTCTCACGAATAATATTTTTAAATTACAACAAAACAACTAAAAAAATATTCTTTGTTTAAATATCAAATTTCCTCCAAATTTTAACTTAAAATGTCTGTAAAAAAAACTATATTTTTTAGATTTTTTGGTTACAGTATTAACTTTTTATGAGAATACTTTTTATTAAATTGTGAATCCTTAGCTGTAAAAATCGAACACAAACTAATTTGACAAATTTGAACTTTAAATGCTTATATAAAAAATCGTGCCTATGGATCTTTAATATTTCTCAACTGCTATTATAGCAACTTTTGAATATACTTGTATTTATGTATAAAAATGACAAGTATTTAATATTTACGGTTATTCGTTTTTCAATAAGAACAAAATAAGAAAATTCGTTAATTTAGGTCTGAAAATTCAATGTCGAAAATAGGTATGTAAACTTCAAACACTCCTAAAAATTAGATTGACTTCCGGTTACCTTTTTTTTCTAAAATAGTAAGAAAACTTATGAGGACTCGTATTCAATTTTCAAATCTTAGATATAAATAGAAAACATTATATGAATTTCTAACTAAAAATAATTTGCAAATGTTCAAGATTTTATTTTATTTTACTTCCGACGCTCATGAAAAATTAATGTTGATGTATGCTCAACTTTTTTTTTAAATTTTCAAGCATTTTGACAGAAAACACATTTTTTATCAACAATAATTTTAAAAATACATTAAAAATGTTGTACAGAAAATGATGATATATAAATATCCGATGAAATTTTTAAGTATCTAATATATTATATTCTACGGTTGTTAGTTTTTTAGTTTGTGAGTGACACAGGTCGAAGATCTCAGTCCGTGGTTACACCATATTACCATAATTGACGAAACTAAATTGATTTTGTCGATAATATTGTTCTATGGATGATAAATTATAGGGGCTTTGGCCGGGTATTGAATATATACACGGATGTTGGATGGGTCCGTGTACGCTATATAATGTATTTACGTACAGATGGTACAGGGGCACCCGGGTACCTAGACCACGGACTATTCATAGTCCGTGACCTAGACACAGCTGAATCTGATATTCCTATACCATAGAACAATACCTCGGTCCTTTATCAATCAATGAATATTACCGCAAAATAACTATAGATAACAGTTGTCGGAACACTGACAAGAACAGTTCTTGTGAATAAATTGCGATTTGTGATGTGAACGATGTGATTCGTGAAGAACTTTACTTTAACGATTAAGCTTAAAGTATGGCCATATGAGAGGTTTATTCCTTTATTTTATCCATACTATTATTTATTACTTACATATCCTTTGAGTTTAACCATATTGGTGAAATTTCGTACCGACGTAACTTATTTAAATATCGTGGTTCCATGTAAGAAATATCGTTTTAATTGTGTGAAAAATAACAATAATAAAACAAAACTAAATATTCTTTAAAATACTTTTGAATTGTCCAATTTTGATAAACGTCGCTCCTCAAGTGTGACTTTGGCTAATCTTATTTTTTATTTATACTTAAAGATAGCATACAGGTATGTTCTCACAATAATCCTTGATAATTTATTGCAAAAAAAAAAAAAATTGAAATACATTACCTTATAAAGTTATTAAAAATGTTTTCGATTGTACGTCAAATTTCTAAATTCAACAGCAATTACTTTTTTGGACACCGATTTTTATATAATTTCATATTATATAATATGTACATTGTGTTTTTAATCAAAAACCGAAATAGTAATAATATTGCTAGCCAGTTGAAAATTAGAAATAATATTTTCTTAATCACTTAATTTTATATTTATTGTATTTTCAGTATAGATAAAAACTTCAGAGGCAACTAAATATTACCTTGTATCATATTGCTTGTCTTTCTTTATAATATTTTATTATTTAAATGAATAGCTGATAATCCTATTTGAATCCATTTTGTATTTTCCATCAAGTAGGCAGTATTATATTATTTATATTTAAACCTCTCAAAAGTAAACATTATTAACATATATTTTGTGACACAATTTAAATTTTCTTAAAAAGTTTTTTAAATAAATTAAACTAATAAATAAACAGTATAAAGCTATATATAAAAAAAAAAAATATTGAAAATGAATTAAATTATATAAATTTCATTAAGAGTGCTGAATAACTATAATTTGAAATTTTTATTATGTTTTTAGATTAATTTAATAATGGAGATATTGGCATGTCGGCGACCTGTTCTAGTGAGCATTTTAAAAAATCGAAAGTTCATAAAGAGGTGTCATACTTTCAGTCATAACCAACAGAGAAGTATGAGCCATATTATGCAACGTAGAATGGACAGAAATCCATTGTTTAAAATAAACAATCCACAATTGTCAAGACATTTTGCTATCATGAGAGTTATAAGTTCAGTTTTAAAACTACGATACTTAGTGTTAGGTAGTGCTGTTGGCGGAGGCGTATCTGTTTCAAGGGTATTGAATACATAACTAAATTTACAATTACCAATTACCACCATTATTCAGTAACCATTAATATTTGCAACTTATATGTAATGTTATAGAAATACCAAGAATGGAAAGATTCATTGCCCGATTTAAGTTGGCTGGAAGATGTTTTTCCCAACAATAACATAGCCAATACTATTCAAACATCATTGAAATCAATTTTGGACACTGTGCAGAATATTGATTTCGGTAAGACCCTAAAACTGATTATGTTTTAAGTGGAAGAACTTAAATCTGTTAAAGACTGAGATAATCTAGTATTTAGACTGTACAAACAGTTCATTGTATGTTATAGACTCTTCAAAATCTAATGAAAAGTTGGACAAATTAAAAGTCTGGCTTGATTCTCATATTGATCAAGCGTTTAAGGCAGCAGAAATAACTGAATCAGATGACCAATGTGAGTTTTTATCTGTGAGAGAAAACTAAATTACCATCTTAATTTTGAAATATGTCTAATAGCTTGTCAGTGCCTAAAAATATTGTAATTATATTCCCCTTGCTTTTTTTTTATATTGATTGTTTACACAAAAGTTTGCACTTGATCAAATTTAAAATCCAGTAACTGCTTCTAATTAATTCTCAAGTTTATCAGTGTGAAGTTAAGCTACTTGTATTTGAATTCGAGAAAGTATGCATGTTTATTCAAGTTAGATAAATTCATATTATATTTAATTTTTGTTACTTATTTAAGTTCTTCCATTTGCCATTTGCGGTTGCTCTTCCTTTTTTTTTCCTAAATAAAATTAGAAATTTATTTTTAGTTAAAATTTTTATTTTCTAAACAAGTTTTTTTAATACTTAATTTAGTAGGTATATCTAATATTATATTTGTTATTTTTCTAGTATATATCATTTTCAATTTTATAATACTATAATTTTCTTGTACTCTATTCCATTTATTTTGACCTACTCATCCGACAAACCCAGTTGCAGTCTCTCCCATAATTATGGCGGTAGCCAGCTAAAACGAGAAGCAGCGCCAGTTGCCAACTAACGGCAACCAATCACAGAGGTCCTGGCTAGAGGGTCTGAATGTTACCTTACAATGACTTAGTCTATATGCGCTAAAGCAGGTCAACTTAAATGGAATAAAGTATAATATATTAATATAACATAATATGAAACATGTATCGATAAAAATACTTGATCTTAATTAATTTTAATGTACAATATAATATAACAAATCCAATTAATGTTGGGTTACATTAAGCATTACATTTTTTTATCTGAGGAAATAATTTATAATAGTGAACATTTTTAAACATACCATGTACTTAAATATTATTTTTGTAGCTAAAATTGTTGAAGATATTTCTCCCATTATTACTAAAGCTGCAACACCAAACTCTAAAGATTACAAACAGAAATTGGGTTAGTATATATGTTGAGAATACTTATAGATTGTCCAAACTATACATTATATTGTTTGGTTCTAATTAATTACATTCACTATATTAGAAATATCACAACAAGAAATTATAGAAATACAGTTAAGGTACCAAAAAGAATTGGAAAAACTAGAAAAAGAAAATAAAGAATTGCGAAAGATACTTTTACTTGCAAAAAATCATAAAATGAATATGAGAAAAGTTAAAGTAATTATTAAAAACCATTCCAATTAATTTTGTTTTTATTATAACATTTATGTAATAAATAATATATTTTTTTTGCTTAGAAATCATTAATAGATATGTACTCTGAACTACTTGATGAATTGAATGATTACGATTCAAACTACCAAACTCAAGACCATTTGCCCAGAGTTATTGTAATCGGTGATCAAAGTTCTGGAAAAACGTCGGTTTTAGAAATGATAGCACAAGCAAGAATTTTTCCTAGGTATTATATAGCATATTATATAAGTTTTAGTTTGATAAAAATATTTTGCATTGATATTATATTAATTTAATTTTTTTAGGGGTGCTGGAGAAATGATGACCAGAGCACCCGTTAAAGTGACACTAAGTGAAGGTCCATATCATGTAGCACAGTTCAAAGATAGTGCTAGAGAATTTGATTTAACTAAAGAATCTGAATTAGCTGAACTCAGAAAAGAAGTAAGATTCATTCTTGTAAAATTTTTGATATCACACCTATTATTAATTTGTGTCAAATGTAAACTTTATAAAAAGGTAGAAGCAAGAATGAAGAACACTGTAAGCCGTGGAAATTCGGTAAGTAATGAAGTTATTTCAATGACAGTCCGTGGTCCTGGTCTTCAACGAATGGTGCTTGTCGATCTACCAGGCATCATTAGCGTAAGTTAATAAGTTAATATTGCCATTACATAATAATAATTATTAAACTATCAATTCTGTACGGATTTATTTATTAGAGTGTGACCCAAGGCATGGCACCTGACACACGAGAATGTATACGTCAGATGTCTACAGCGTATATGTCTAATCCAAATGCAATCATTCTCTGTATTCAAGATGGATCTGTAGATGCAGAAAGAAGCAATGTTACAGATTTGGTATCCCAAATTGATCCACATGGTCGGCGTACTATATTAGTATTAACTAAAGTTGATTTGGCTGAAAAAAATATGGCCAATGCGGAACGTGTACGTGAAAGGAATATTTTGTCACATCTGAATCAAAATTTCTTTTCAGTATTCTTATTTAAATGTAATATGTTGTTTTACCTTTAGGTTAACAAAATACTAAGTGGCAGTCTATTTCCTATGAAAGCATTGGGATACTTTGCTGTCATAACTGGCAAAGGCAATCAAAATGATAGTATTGATAGTATAAAGGAATATGAAGAGAATTTTTTTAGGAATTCCAAACTATTCAGGTAATGTCTATAATACCTTTGAAGAAATAATCGACACTGATTTTTGTTGTTGTCTTATAGAGAGTCCATTGGTATTTCATCACAATTGACAACACGCAACTTGAGCATGGCTGTTTCTGATTGCTTTTGGAAAATGGTTCGCGAAACAGTTGAACAACAAGCAGATTCTTTTAAAGCAACTAGATACAATTTGGAAACTGAATGGAAAAATAATTTTCCAAGGTTTTTGACAAACTATTATATATCTCAAACAACTCTAGAAGTCTTTTAAAATGACATATTAACATTTTTGACATTAACCTCTCTAGGTATTTGGAACTGGACAGAGACGAGTTGTTTGAAAAAGCTCGTGGAGAAGTGTTAAATGAAGTGGTGAATCTTAGTCTTGTATCCGTCAAGGATTGGGAAGAGAAACTTAGTGCTGAACTTTGGAATGGCATTTCTCACTATATAATTGAAAATGTCTACTTGCCTGCAGGTTATTCGGTGAATCAAACAAACAGTACTGGTAATGATAATAATAAAACTATGAAATCTTAAATTACATTTTAATATTTCTGTATAGCAAGCTTCAATACAATGGTTGATATTAAATTAAAGCAGTGGGCTGAGGAGCAGTTACCCAGAAAATCCATTAATATAGGTTGGGTTGTGTTGAAAGATATGTTCAAAACAATGTTTGAAGAAAACCAAAACCAAAAACTTCAAGCTTCCGATGAAATTTTAGAAACTTTAAAAATGGCTGTTATTGATGAAGCATTAAAAAGGCACTCTTGGGAAGATAAGGTAAGGCATTATTGATGATTTATAACTGCCATTATGAATTTATGAGAACATTTAATTATTTTTAACAGGCATTAGAAATGTTACGAGTGATTCAATTAAACACTTTAGAAGATAGGTGTATAAAAGATAAACATAACTGGGATCAAGCAGCTCAATTTCTTACCAGTACCTTGGAAAATAATTTAAAAGTAAACAATTGATTTATTATTTTTATAATATGCTTATAGCAATGTCATTTAATTTATGTTGTATAGGTAACTGATGGCTTATTAAAAGAAATGGTTGGCCCTTCCAATTATGAGAAATGGTTTTACTGGCAAAGTTCTACGGCCGAACAAACTAAAAGAAATAATATTAAATATGAACTGGAAAATTTATTGCACTCAAATCCAGTAATTAAATTATTTTAATACTGATTTTGCAACTAAATTGTTTTATTTATGCTCGATTATTGTATTTAGAACCATAGTAATTTGTTAAGTAAAGACGAACAAATAACAATTAGCAACAATTTGAAACAGAAAAATGGAACACCATGTGAACTTGATGATATATGGCAAACGTGGTATTTAGTGTACAGACGTCATTATTTCAAAATAGCTTTAGAAAATGCACAAAATATTAAAAAACATTTTTACCACTATCAAGAATCAAATGGCTTACAGGTATATTAAAAACTTAATATTATTCACGTAATTGTAAAGAAAAATATATCGTATTCACCATGTGGATACTATCCAAAGTTGTGAGAAGAGTCGTTTCATTATTATATGTAACATATATTATGTATATAATAAGGAATATTACGTATTATAAAACTAAAAAATTATATGTTTAGAATGAGTATTATGATATTGAAATGTTTTGGAGAATAACTCGTATGATCAAAGTAACGGCCAACGTCTTAAGACAACAGATTACCAATAGAGAATGTAATACTATATTAATTTAAGTTTAATATATAAACTAAACATTAATTTTATTTTTTTTTACATTAGTGAGACGTTTACATAAAGAGTTAAAAGAAGTTTTGGATGAGTACAGCCAAAATATTGAGATGAAGTGCAAACTGTTGACTGGGCGCCGTGTAACTCTAGTTGAAGAACTCAGTGAGTTTTGGAAGCTCTATAAAGTCTGAAATATGTATTTTTATGAGCTTTTTTTTACTTTAGATAAAGTCAAACAAATTCAAGAGAAACTTGAAGATTTCATTCAAGCATTGAATAAAGAAAAATAATGATTTAATTTGATCGTTAAACTAGATTTAGGCTTCTTATGATGGTTTTTTTTTTAACTATTTACTGTTGGCTTAATATAATATAGTTTTTCCAATTTTTTTTGTATATTGTTTGTTTTATAAGTAGATAGTTCCATTTAAAATGCCTATAAATTATGTTGTTATATTATAATTATTAATTAATTAATTATAAATCTGATAATTTTTCTTTACTTTTCACATAATTATATTAATTGTATATTATGTTTATTTAATAGTTGACTGATGTATTGGATAATACTGAAAAATCATTCATTACTTACTACTTTTTATACATTTTTGTAAGTATGTAATCCATGCAAAAATCTCTTTTAAATACTGTTATCTTAACCCTTTTACTGCTCCAGACATACTATTACGTCCAAAACATTTACGCCATTCACTACTTCGGATGTACTATTATGTCCCTGTATTTAACCGAATAACCCCATATGGCAACATAGATTTTTTACAATCATTTTTTAGGTATAAGATACATTTTCAACATTTTAGTTAAAATTGTAAATAAAAAAAACTCTGGCGCTAATGGGTTAATAATATTCTCATTTTCCGGTAACCGTACAAGTTTTGGAAACCATGGTTCACATTATTTTAAACTTAAATTATTAGTTCATATAAATCTCAAAATTAAGATCTAAAAAAATTTTAAAAAACAACATTTAATTTTATGTTGCATATACCATTACAGTGGATAAATAGTGTGGCAGTGAAAGGGTTACCTAACACTTAACAATATATCCACATGTAGTCATGCATTTAAGGTTATCATTTATATATTAGGAAATAAATGAGAAATAATTTTTCGATATTACAAAGATTGTTTTTTTTTTATGTTATCTTATAATATTGTGCTGTATTTATTATAGTAACGTATGATTAATATCAAATAGAAAACTGTCATTTGCGTCATAAACACCAGCCTTTTAGTGCCTCTTTGTTTGAAAAGACTAAGAAGAAAACTGTTAAAACATAGAAAAATGTCTAAACCAGCATATTATTAATATGATGGAATACTTTAACATCAATAATGTGCGGATGAGTTTGGTCTATAAACTTCAACAATCGTCTACTGTAAAAACAATAACTATGGTTGTTTTAAAAAGTTTATCGTATTTAAAGAGATGTTTGATCTTGCGAACAAAAACTTAAGAAACAAAAAGACCTACAAATATATAGTACATTTTCTATCAGAAGCCTAACATTTTGTTCCTCAAGACAGAATTGTGTCAAAATATCTTCAAGTTAACATACATGTAATTTGGGAGTGACAAGAGAGTTAAAGCTAACCCAAGCATTTTTTTATAATACGTTCCTACAATATTATTTTTTAATAGATTTAATAGATTTAATTCTTAATGAAACTATACAACTATCAACATTTGACACTAGTTAGTCAAATTAAAATATTAACGTGACTAATTAATTTTTAAGTTTATACAATTTAAAGTTAAATTTCAAAAATGAATACTTATTTTATACTAATATATTTATTAATTATAGCTAACAGTCGTCCAGGTAATCAGTAATGCCATGAATTTGTTAGTTATGCCCATGAAGAGTAGAATTCTATTCTTCATAGTTATGCAAAAAGTTATTTGTGTGAAATGTGAATCAATGTGAATCAATTTCGCAGTAATAACCACTTAGTTTTTATATTAACTTACATATACGTTTAGTTACGTGTTACGTGTAATGTGTTTTGTTAAGTGAAAATTTAAAATTTTATATTTTAATTATAGATGGAGTTCTGGCATGTATCAATTTTGTTATTATCTTACTTATTTTTCCACTTAGTAAACAAATGATCACAAACTAGCAAATCACTTTTTATTGTAGCAAAGAGTTTTAATTTTATTTATATTTCATAAGACTAATTGTTCTATGGTGAGATACATGTGAAGTACACACAATTTAGAATAGTTACACACGGAGCGGTTCATCCATACGTGGACGAAGCAAACCACCTAAAATTAAACACCCATATTTAATTACGTTTATTCACACGAGCCGGGACATAATTAGGATCTAGCAAGAGATGCACTTGCTACACAAAATACTTTCAAAAGCATTGTTTTGTAATATTAAAAATATTCAAATACTTTATATATATTTCTTATGTGCTTTTTTTTTTTTTATTGATTGATTACAAGTTTAAGTTTATTGTTAAATTGATCTTCCAGTATCAATATTTTCGAAGTGATCTGAATGATTAGGTAAGACTTAAGTTTTTTGAACTACTTACTTTTAGTATGATGATTAATGACAATTGACAAAACAACTCCGCTTAAAGCTTTTAGTATTTTAAAAAAGGCAAATTTCCGATGAAAGGTTCATTTCCTAACATCTATTGCTTTAAGAATCATGTTAAAATACCAGTAACATCAACTTGTACCGAAAGAAGTTTCTTGAAGCTTAAATTATTCAAAACATACAGTCTTATTGTACTTTTGTATGATGTGTATGTGTGAAAAAACTGGACTTTGCGAGAAATAAGTATATTTATTATGTTTACCTATGGTATATGGCAGGGATGGAAAATGTTATTAAACGGAAAAAAACAAAAAACAACTGATAAATGATAACAAAAAATCCCAAAAACCGAAAAAAAATGTAATAACAAAATCAATAACGAAAATGAAAATAAATTATAGTATTATACATTATTAAATTATGCCACGAAAAAAAATTCACTTGTCTTTACTTTTTAATCTTTAACTTTAAAAACATTTTAATTTTAAATCAGAAATTTTTGAATTTGGTAATTTTAAAATAAACTATAATTTTGATTTTGATAAATATTGAGAATAATTAATTTTAATTTTTAACTTTTAAATGCATTTCTGTATTGCGCGTTACTATTATAACTAAAAAGTTAAAAGTTATAAGTTTTAATATATTCTGTATATAATATATATAGTTTTTTAATTTTAATTTTCAACTTTTAAGTGCATTTCTATATTGCGCGTTACTATAATAATTTAAAAATTATAAGTTATAAGAATATAATATTTAAAAAAAATAGGTATATTATCAAAAACATTATTTGGAAACAATAGGAAAATAACGTTTTTAAAAACGTTAATCAAAAACAATATAGAAAAAAAACATTTTTAAAAACATTAAACAAAAACGATATTTTTCAAATCAATAAACAAAAACGAAAACGAAAAAATTAAAAATATTTTCATCCCTGGTATATGGTATATGTAAACGATTGTGGGCCCGTACATTTTTTACTAAATTAAATGAATGAATAAAGTTTGTATAGTATATTATAATGTACAAATAATAACGTAAAACATAAATTACATCCATGTTTATTTCAAAATATTTTAATTTTCAATATTTATTTTTTAATGCACTGAAAACATTCTAAAGATATATAATATATTATAATCTACAAAACTTGACTATAACATAAATTAAAAGACTAGTTACATTTATAATCTACTTAAATGATTTAAATATTAATTGCAAGAAATACAAATAATTAAATTTAAATTATAATGTTTAAAATATGAACATGATGATTTAGCAACAAAATTGTTGAATTACATATAAAAATAGCATGTGATAAAAAAAAAAAAGTTAAAAATTAAGATTGTATGTGGAAGTAGAAAAGAGGTAAAAGAACACATTGGCTATTAAATTTTTGCACAACTCACAAAATTGGTAATGCCAATTATATTTATTATTAATATTAAAAATACTGACACATACATTAATTATCAATGGAAAAGTGATAATCTTTGAGTATATCTGTTAAAAATTGTATATATTAATATTAATATCAGATATGGAACATTTATAATATTATACATTACCATTTAATATAGTAATTAAATAGTTAATTACTTACTTACATGATGAGTAAACTTCTTTCAATTAAATAAATATACGTTAAGAGGCAATAAAGGAGAAAAATAAAATATAAAAATATTGTCAGTTTGACAATTTTTCTTTTCTACTAAATATTTTATTTACATTTTACCAATGTACTGTAATTTAATGATTGATTTTCAAGGACCTTCACCGTAATATAAACAAACACTATATTATGATAAGAAAATTGATGGTATTACTTCAATAAAATGTTATAAACGTCTAATTTGTACAGGTTAATAGCAATTAAAAGAGTGTTATTAATCAGAACACAAATGCTGACATTTATAATAAAAATTCAAATAGCTTTAAGAAATGAAACATTAAATTAGTGATGAAGTAAGAGATTTTTTATTAAATTTATACATTTCACGATTAAGAGATTTTACTTTCCACCGTCAAAAATACCGTGGTACTCAAATTGTATAAAAAATGGTTTCTTACATTCTATTATTGAAACATATATTGTACATTCTTTGTTTTGTTAATGTCAAATTCTTATTAGCAACGTTTCCATTTCCACTGTTCATAAACTGAAACAATCCAAACACAAAAATGTTAGTTGAAATGGTAAAAATAATGTATAACACAAGTCAGTCCATTTCATCTAGGCAGTTATTGACTGCCATGCCCACGCCCCTGCCAAGATGAAACAGATGTCCTAAATAAATGCCGCATATAAAATCCCTCGAGTTTTGCACCAAAAGGGTGAATTATTCAATTGTTCAGACTAGAAGACATAATACAAACTAATATTAAACATAAAAATAATAAGGGAAGTTTAAACATGCTAATACTGTCATGTAAACATAAAATAAGCAAATCGAGATTCATGAGAATAAAAAAAAATTAATGGTAGGCACATACCTACGGTTGGATATAGTGTTGGGCCGATGTCGATCTGCCAATAGGATAAGATACCAAAGGCTGCGAGTTAGTTGGCTGCGGCAGGGGCGGCGGGCCAGACCCAGATACAACAGGTGGTATCTGAATTGGAGCCATGGAGACGGTAGCTATGGACACGGGTGTGCCGGCCGCAGCCACCGCCGCCAAGCTGACTGGGACTGTGGTCACGGTGCGTATAGCGCTCACCATTTGCTGGGTGCTGCGCAGGGGCGCTTGTTCATTTATGCGCAGCTGTGCGTTTTGCTCCAACAAGAATTCATTAGTCGCTTGCAATTCCTCATTGCGCTTTTTCAACTCAGCCACACGCTTGCGCAACATTTCCACCTCATCTTGCAACAACCAATATGGCTGTTGATGCACAGGCCCAGGTGGCGCGGAAAAGTCCATGTCGCGATTGGGGAATGGGCGCCCTAGCGGCATTCTGTTGTCAAATTCGTAGCGCCTACGCTTGGGATCGGGCTCTTCATCGAAATCAAAGCGTCTGCGGAACAACTCATTACCGAAGTTAGGTGGCATCGCTGGCTGGGGTGAATTGAAAGGACCATTAGGACCTCTAACAGGTACATCAAGCGGTTGATCTACATGACGAAATTTACAATGAGCTTGGCTACGATGGCAATTGCCTTTTAAATAATCTTTACAAATAGGTATATCATCAGAAGGAGGCGCACCAGTTATTTCAATCGTCCTCAACACTTCTGGTGCCATGCGTCCGGTCCGATTATAATACTCCTCATCCTCACGAGAACAATGAATGAACCGGCAGTCGTGTCGACTACACTTGCCATTTTGAAAGTCATGGCAAAATACATATTTGCGCTTATCCTCTTCGACAGGAGGATGAAAAAATTTGCAAGATTTGCCTCTATTGCACACATTGCGCATGAAATCACGACATACATTCTCGGTTGTTTCTGATTCCTGTTCCTTTTTCCCCTTCATCCCTGCGATTTCAGACTATTATACAATTTTGCATGCATTTAGCATTTCAAAATCTAAAATTGGATTTAACACAGCGTATAATAATATACCTAATTTATTGAACTATATTATTTAAAGAATATTGTTTAAATAATAACAATCATAAAATTAGGCTAATTAATATTATTAGACAATTTTGGAAACAAAAATAATATGATATAGCATTATACCAGAAAGTGATTGAAGTTTGAATAAGTATTTCACATTTTCATGTAAGAAATATTTTTTTAATAAACAATCAGATTTATTACTTTTTTTATGTTGCCAACGATAGGAAGTAAAAAAAATATGTTTAAAACTCGCACAATTAATAACAAATTACCTACCTAACTTCAGTAAATCATTGCTAAATAATAATTATCAACACATTCAATATTTTTATACTCGCTGCGTAAATGCTCAATTTATCGGCGCAAATTACGCGGGATGTCAATGGAAAATTCGATGGCCAGGTAATGCGCGTGAGACGTTGGCAGTTCATATAATCTAAAATATCTTTGAGAAAAAATGTTCGAACGACCGACGTTAGGCAGTTGCAGGTAGCGCCGATATGTCCACTAAACCTAAAGACGAGATCGCTGGCATTCAGGCGACTTAGCGCGAAATGTCGTTAAATACTATATTAGGGCATGTTATTTTACATAATAATAATAATGGTATATTATAATAATATCAATACTTTACCTTTAGAAGATTATTTTTACAAAAATTAAACCAAAACTCCAATTAATAATTGGGATGTAGGAACTACGATAGCTGTATTGAGACTATTTAGAATTTAGATCAAGTATATATTTCTTATATACTATGAATAACTGTATGTACAACAGTACAATTATTGTATGGGTTTAAGTTACTATGGTCAACTCGAATATCAAACTTTGCACATTCAATTGGTTTTACAACACAAAAATATATTAAGAATTTAAGAATAATTACCACTTATCGACTTTTCGTAATAAAATATTAAAATCAAAATGGAAAAATAATCAATGACCTTTGGGGCGTGGCTTAAACAGTGAGATGTAAACATTTAAAGTTTTTTATTCCAAGTGGTCCTAGGACTTGGAAGAAACGAAGATTTTTTAAGATCCCAATTCCTAGCCATTAGAAAAAAAAAAAATAGGATATAAACATATTAGGACTCAACAACACGATTTAATACACACTATTAATTATTTAAGTATTTAAGTATTTAAGTATTAAAATTCGTGCTAAACAGTCAGCATTGTCGACTGCGACCACTGTCTATGGCATAGAACAAATATTTGTCTAAAGATTGGTCTATGGGTCTATCAGATTTCTGTAGGGGTGGTGGTGGCGTTAAATTCTATTGTCTTGGTTCTACCGCTGCGGAGAGCGATAATTGTGTTCACCCCCACCGCTGCAGTGTGTGGGGTCCTTAAAGGATCCATGCAAGTTGAGTACTTGCAGATAGCAGTAGGTACTTAAAAAACTAAAGCTCTTTTAAAATTGATGTATTAGTTTAAAATGATTTTAACAATTAACAGCAACTGAAGTGAGTCTAAACATAAAAATGTTTGATACATTTATATACAAGTTTATGACGCAACAATTTTTTTCCCACTTAATGAGTTTATCTTTTCTAAAGTGTTGCTTAACAATGAACCTTTTTCTTGTTTGAATTTAAACATGTGTAACAAAATATGTTCTACTATTTCATCTGCAGTTTTGTTTTGTCCGAAATAATCTATGAATTCACCCTCTGGATTAACCAAGTACATAATGATCGTATGGTCCACCTGAAACGATAAATACAAATATAAATGTACAACTAATTCTGAAAGTATATAATAATAAAATATGTGGTCACAAACTCACAATATAATCATTATCGACGTCTTTCTTTCCAGGACTATAATAAACTCTATATCTTTTGCACACTTGCTGAATTTGCTCCGAAGTGCCACTTAAACCAATGAATTTTGAAGAAAATTCCTTAATATATTTATCTACAATTTTAGGAGTATCTCTGTCTGGATCTACAGTGATGAAAATACCTTGAATGCCTGTATTCATGTCTTCTTTTTCTAAAATTTTCAAAAAGCTGATATGATGGAGCTATTATTAAAATATTGTTTTATTTAATTATGTATGTACCAAGATTATCTACAACTAATGCCATTTTTTCTAATTCATCAGGACATATATCTGGACAATGACTGAAACCAAAATAGATGAGCATCCACTTCCCCAAAAATTGTTCACTTTTTACAATGTTGTTGGATCCATCGAGTAACTCAAATGGACCTCCAATTTGTGCTTTTCCCAACTGACGCTTTCTCTCTCGTCTTTGTTCTGAAAATATATACATTTTATTAAGGTTTTGTTTAAGTTATACAAATAATGTATCTAATATAGTATAAAATAATGATACAATTTTAACTTAATCATTTAATATATAATATTAATGTGTAGTTTTATTTATTTTATTTATTAAAAATACGGACAGATAACACAATGGTAAACAATTATAAAAACATAATAGGTACCTTATATTAATATCAAGAAAGAATATGAGAAAAACAAACAAAAATTACAGTAGGTATAACTAAATAGAAACAATATTAAGAAAATTACATTTTTTGTTTACTGTATATTTATATTTAAAAAAGGGGTTCAAAACTTTTTGAATTTATAAAATAATGACTAAATAATAAGTACATGATAATATTAAACAAAATATAAATAAATAAATTAGGTTAAGTTACCAGTTAATAAATATAAACACTTACTTTCTTCTTGTTCTTCTTTAAGATATAATAAGTATGTGACCATACCCGCTCCCAAAACACCAGTAATTCCAACAGTTTTCCACGTAATCGGACCATCTTTTCCAAATATTGGTTTATTACGTTTGGGAAATTCAACACGTTTATTTGGACCTCCTGACACATCACTAAAGTTGAATTTTTTTATTTGTTTGATTTGAAACTACAAAGAAAATAATCACATTTATACATAATTAATTAATTAGAAATCAGATTTTATAATTCAAATAAGCATAACAGAAAAAAAATAACATAATATGATAAAAACAAGTAAATAATATTATATAGATATTTTACTCGTTGGAAAATTCTTCTAGAACAAAAATATGACATGATTGATAGAAAATTTTAAAAATCACGAAAACCAATCTTGTGAACACTTTTTTAAATACTTTGATCAAATGTTATCTTTATTTTAAGTGTAGGATTTAATGCTCAAAAAAAATTCGTATTACGAAAAAGCAAGTTCACTTAGCCAATAATATTGTCTGATCGATTTTTCATAGGGATGTATAATAAATATAGTAAAGTTTTATTACGACGGATAAGGAATAAAGTGATAAACAGTGGACATAAATACTTTATACTTGAGGTATGAGAACTTTTTAATTTTTATCTACGATCACAAATTAATATTATGATAGTCATATCATATCACGATTTAAGAGATTATCTTTAATCGTAGCATATTGTTCTATGATGGCGATCAAGGTGTATTGATAAGGTGTCGTCACTTGTTTGAAAACTTGATTGAAAATTTTACTACAGATAGTCGTCACCACCGAGAGCGCTATATGTCCTGAAGAGGCCGAAAAACGAATACTTTAGTAGTTTAGTACACCAAAACTATAGAAAATTTAAAATATATTATGATTTAAGGAATAAAATTCAAAATTTTTCATTGCATAATGACTTCTATGTTCTAAATTATTTGTATACATGTATTTAAATACTTTTTTTTTATCAAGTACAACTTTAATATTATTAAATATAATTAACTAAATTAACTAAATTGTTATTTTTAAATTTCTTATTACAAAAAAAAAATATGAAAAATGTAAGAGTTAATTCACTAAATTATCATACATAATGCTTTCAAAGTGTTATAATTAACAAATAATAATTATTAATTATTAATTAATATATTGATTTTAAATAGAATTCATAATACTAGTACTAGTATTATACTAGTAATCATATATTACCTATGTGTTACCAAAATGCATGTATTTTGAATATCTTTTTATAAGCATTTATTACTCAGTTGTACCTATCACCATTGATTTTATAATATATTCATAGTATTTATAGTATATTATAAAATAAATGCTATTACCTATATATTATTATATATTATAACCGAGATCCTGGGGATAGAAACATATCTATATGCTAAATGGTTGATAGACTCTCAGACTAGTACTAATTGTCTAATTAACAGGATATTTGAAGGAATATATTAGGATATTACCTATTTGTCAATTGAATAAGTCGTCATATTTTCCCAAAACAATTTTCGGTTGTAGAAGAGAACTCAACTTAAATTCGAAAGAAAACATTTTTTTTTTGTATTCCAAATGCTTCAAAACTAAGAAGGTGCCAAGGTGGTCAAAGGATTGCATTTTTTTCCGTATAGGTATCTAAGTCTTGTTTTGTGCAAATTCCAATTTTGTATATTGTTCATCATTAAATTGTTTTTCTTTTGTGAGGTAGGTCGTAGGTATAATACGTATTTTCCTCGTATTCGGTAATTATACAATTATACAGTTTAAATTCATTGATGGCTGATGCTTAAGACTTTTAATACAGTTATATTTTAGGGCTTGAAAAAAATTGTCGTTGTGCTACAAACCATTGTTTCATAAAGAAAAAAAAATTACAAGTATTCATTTTTTTTTATGTATATAGACAATATACCTTTATTATGGACTATCCGCTACCACCACAACTAACTGCCAAGTCATTATCATAAATTTGTGTTTTATTTTTCTGTTTTACAATTGGTATTTTTATTATTAGGTATTATACTCTGATCAAAATAGCTCTTAATTTCAAAAGCTTTGATTTCGCTTTATTAAAAAGTTGAAAAGTTAGCTTGTTTTTACCTGTGTTATGCCACCAAATAATCATCTGATGGTAAATTTAATATTTATACAAGATAACTCGTTTAGCCATCTGCCACACTCACAACATTTACATAAGCTCTTAATGTTCTTCATGTTTTTTAAAAAGACTGTGGCTTCAAAATAGTTTCTTTTACTTCCATTAAATAATATAATGATTTATATCTTAGATCATACAATAGGTACAATATTCTTAAATCATACTGAATATTACACTTATGTGATATTTGTATGATATTATATATAAATATTTTTTTAAAAATCTATCAATAATTAAATTAAATACAACTTCAAATCAATAAAAATATTATATTTAATACATTTTATACTTCATTTTGAAATGTTACTAATAACTATACAATATTACAATATATTATCAAAAGAAAAAACAATTATAAGATATTTATCTACTATTATGATTTTTCATAGTGGTTTACAATGTACAAAAATAAAATGCTTAATGCACCACACATAATTTTCATAAAACTGGTTGTTGCTATCAGTTTTTAAAATTTTCAGAACAATTTAACCTCACACAATGCAAGCAATTATGGTGTTGATCAATATAATAATATATACTAGCATTAAACATAGGAACAATCATCAATTAAAAAACTTGTGTGTAGACATTTGAACATTTGACTGGTAAATTCAATAACACTTTCAGCCTCTCAAATCCAGCATGATATACAAACTAATGTTTTTTATTATTCTCTACTTCGATTACGAGCTTATCGAATTTGTACAAGTCTCCAACAATGGCCTACAACAAAATAATAAAATTAACAATTTGATTAATACAAGTTGAAGTTAATTAAAATAATTATTGTTGCTTATTATAAACAGCTGAATAATATCTACAAACATTTTCTTAAAATAATACGATATTTTCCCATACCTAGTGCACAAACAATTACTATATGTTCTAATTGTTTATCTACTAAACAAACATTATGTTATTGAATTGGGAATATATATTAAAATGCTATTAAATAAATATTGATAATTAGTATTAAAAATAGTGTAGGTTCTACTCATAGAAATAAGTTAAGAAACACTACTAATGTGATACATTTTAGTGTAAATTTAAATTAAGTCACATAATATTTATCAAGATAATTATTTAAAAACCTGCATTATAAAAACTGTATTCATTTTTGAAATATATACTATTGTAATATAAGAAAAAATATTATACTTTTATTTTTCGATTAATATCAATATAAATTGATGGATATATTTATAGCATTGGCGTCATTTGGGTTTTCAACTCATTCGGGCTGGTCAAAACCTTTGCCCCCTCTATTGAAAATTGAAATGACGCCACTGATTTATAGGTATAAATAGTTTTTCCAAAGATGACCTTAGATCAATAATCGGTGAAATAAAAAATGTATACCAAGATAAGAAAATATCGATTACAATTACAACCATTGACCATTGACATTATTTCAGAAAAAAATGAAGAAAAGAATTTATAGTAGGGTTCCATAATTTTAATAATATTGTTTTAATTAAATGTTCAAAAAACACAATTTTTGATGTATAATTTTTATCTTTCAAGCATATTACAAAATTTTAGTGCATAATATATTTAAGATTTTTTAGCGCTTATTTGGTTGGTTTTTAATGCATATAAATTTGCGCTCTACTTATAACCTTTATACTTTTTTGTATCAATAAAATTAATAGTAGATAGTTAGTATATTAACTATTTACTAATATAATTTATAAAGCATTATTTCAAATTCAATAATAAAACTAACCATTATTACATGACAATAAAAATAATATAACAATAACATAATTATTAGCAAATAATGACGTACAATAAGTATCTAAATACATATTTTAGTCTAATAGACAGTAATTTTGTTGATCTATGTAAACATGAAATCATTGATTAAAAATACTATGTTATATGATATAATATGTATAAATTATAATCAATGATAAAATATATTATAAAACACTGGGAAATTCGCTCTGATTTAAAGTAGGTTTCAAGTGTACCTCATTAGTGAGTAACTATGTCTCCGCAATATATATATTCAATTTAAATCAATGATATAGGGGGGAGGATGGGTTGTATAATGTCAATATCAAAAATTGGTTTTAAAGTTAAAATCTTAGTGTAATTTGTTATTGTAGGTTAGGTATCTAAAAATGTATACATTTTAAATTTATAATGATAACAATCTTGGAAATAAAATACTAACTGGACAATTTAACACCCTGATTCAACATGGAAAGTATATAAATGTATTTATTCAATTAATTAATAAATTATATATATAATTACTATGATATACCTCCCTACCCATATTAAATTCCTGTCTACGGTACTGCAATGATAAATATTTTGTATAAAAACCAATTATCAAAAAAGCAGGTAAGTGAATGTCGCTCTGCTGTACAGTAGGTTACAAGTGGGTCATTATATAATGGGTTGTATTAGACTTGAATTCAATGATAAAATATCATTGTATAAGAAAAACGATTCTGAGCGGAGACGGTTTGTCAGTGTGGATATTTTATATTGTTATTATTTATTTTATCATGTAAGTTGAATTAATATTATAATATTATAATTTTTTATTCGTTTCTATGGTGATAAACAAAGCGTTAGAAATTAAAATCCCATTTTTAGCATTTTTTTGTAATTTTTCGATGGTTTTTCCCATGGCATTAAATAACTCTTGAGAAAATCGGAAAATGACCTCTCTAAAGTACCATCTTGATCCAATTTGCTAAAAGATAAGGTACTATATGTTGAAATCGAAGCACTCCTTCCGGTAGAAATTTTGTATACAGGATATAAAAAGAAAAAAAAAATTAACACCATTGTAAAACCAATAGCTTCCTCGCTCCGCTCAGAATCTAATAGGAGGAAAAATACTTTAAATCATCTAAGTACTAACTATATCAAATTTATTAACAAAAACACTATTAATGTGTGAAGCTAATGTCTGTTAAAAATGTGAAAGCAGACACAAAAAATAAAAATAAGAATACCTACATCCTTGCTAAGCTCAGAAATTAAAATGAGAATATTTTAAACTATCGGTGTACCTGCTTATAATTGTTTTTAATAGTTAATAATAATATGCACTAACGGACTATAGTATTGACCACGTGTCCATGTCCTAATGTACTATTAACTTCCTTCAAACAACAAACTGATATATTTTATCATACTATTATACCTAATTACAGTCCATAAACTGAACCCATAAAATATTATGTAATTTGTGACACGAAATAAAAAATAGGATTCCTTACAAAATAAATGTACGTATTTTTCGGTCTGTAATACTCATTCAAAAAAGTAGCATAAACATAAAATAACATAAAATGTATATTATAATTGTAATGGTTTTGAGGAAATTAAGGGAAAACTGAACAAAAATAAGCACTTAAAGGTTTGGGTCACCCGAAACGTGCAGAGATAAATGGTGTTTAAAATTTTAAATTACTTGTCGCTTGATGATATCCAAAAACCTGTGTGCCTCGAGCAGGTGCTGTTGGATTTCTGAAGTGTCACTGACCGCCTTTTGCTCCCTGAACGCATCTTTCACTCGTCTGACTGCGTACATCCTGTGCAAAAAATTTAATTTCATTGAAACAGTGATCGAGTATCGGACAGATTCAAACAATCTCATTTACCTGTAGTTGTAGAATGAAAACTTGCTACTCTCCCTCAACATGGTCTTATAGATTTTGAGAACTTCGGCCCTGGTCACTGGGGCTGCCATCGCGGCTATAGACTGTTCAAAACAGTGAAAACGAACAGGTCCTTAGAAATTGACAACCGGCAATCACGACGTCTGGCAGTTCCTTGGTTTTCTGTTGAAATGAATAATGAATAATGATGCCAATCGCCAATGGCAATTCCCATTTCCCAGGACAGCAGAGTCCGTATAATACGTGATAACGTTTTCCGGTAGCCCGACGTAGGTGATAACGATAAAGTTGACAGATTGATAATACAGTCTTATCACAGAAACCCGGTCATCTCATATTCTCATAAACGCACGATTTAAGATCTTAAATCGTGCATAAACGACATAAACTAGTTTATACAATTATAATTTATAGCCTATAGGTCGGCTATAGGTCTGTCCTTTGATCTCATATAGTCATATTCTCATCCCAAGTTTACGTCATGACAAATTTATAAACCTTGTTCTCATAATCTCTGAATCTCATCCTCATGAAATTACTTATTTAGTCACGCTTGTTCTCATCCATGATTTTTGACATTATAAAAATATATTCCATTCTATTAGTTCCGTTAGTTTCCATTTTATTAGTTTTTGTTTCTATGAATGTTAAGTTAGTTTTTCGGCCATGCGTAGAATAAAAACTTGACTTCGAACTTCTATGCTGCAGGAAAGGTTCAACAACACCTCAATATTATATATTGAAAAATATATTTCTAAAACTATTAATACTGAAACAATTGTTAATATATTTGCACAAAAAATAGATATATACAATTAAAATAAAAAATAATTTAGTAGTTATTCAATATTTTATTTTTTTTTTGTTCCTATTACCTATATATACTTGGTGCATCAGCTAGAATCAAGTCGGAGTATCCACTAGAGTTAGTAGGTGGAAGCATCGGAAGCAACTAAAAATATCTGTTTCCGCTAATGGATAAGACAAAATGTTAAGCCACCCCACAGATAAAACCAAATATCCGCCTATATTTGTTGGGTAAAAATACTTGAAAATTTAACACAAGGCTCCTACTATATTGTTACTTTGACATTTGAACAATATTAAAAATCCTTAGTCATAGTTTTTTTTTATAAGCATTTAAAGTTCAAAAATTAACAAAATATGGAAAAATCAAGAAAAATTAGCAAATTATTTTGAGTTAAGAATTCTTAAAAAATTTTCTTTTTAGATCTAAGATTTTAAAATGTAATACAAGATTGCTTATAAGATTATCTAACTTTATAAAAAAAAATGTCTATAGCAAGTCAAATTAAATTTTTACGAGCGTTTGATATTCAAATTTTTACAACAGTGGATTTTTTCTCATGTAGCGATTTTCTTATTTTGTTGTAATTCAAAAACGAACAACTGTAGATACATGAAAATTTCACTGAATGTTTATTTTATCAATTCTTATACTTGATACAATTTTCAAAATATTTTAACTTGTTTTGACCAGTATACGGACAATTTCATATTTCAATAATTTTTTTTTTTTCTATGAATATCAATAAAGTTTTATCTGTTGGGCCGAAAAGTGTAAAAATTTAATACAAGGCTCCTGATATATTGTTACAATAGCAGTTGAAAAATATTAAAAATACACAGGCACAGTTTTTTTTTATAACCATTTAAAGATCGAATTTTGACAAAATTTATCAAATTTAAAATTGAATTACTTTGTAGTTGAAAATGTATAAAATGTTCAACTTTTATATCTAAGGATTCAAAATTTAAAACAAGATTTCACGTAAGTAGTTAATTCTGTTACCAAAAAATCTAAGTTATAAGCATACAGTATAATTATGAACTAAGAGTGTTACGACTTATTATATAAGTTATAATAATATGCCATTATAACAATATGTCGAAAAATCGTGAAAATCGTTAATAATTTTCGTAAAATTAAAATTTCAGCATACCTACGATTGACCGGCGAGCTTTCAAATGAATTTTTAAAGCCATCGCCATCAAACCATCAAACCATGTTACCCTTTTATCAGTTTCGCCGTCACCTCCGAAAGTTCCTCCTCCTCCTCCTCCTCATGTCACCATCGCTGGGCCGGCACGCACGGGCCGCACCTCGGTCTGCAGCCGGAAGCTTTCTAGTCCGAACTGCCCGGCCGCCGCCTGCCAAACCCCAGAACGAACACTCGGACCGCTTTCGCGGACGTGGGCAGCATTTCCGTGGTGGTGGTCCTCGGGCAAAGGCTGATTTTCAGACTCGTCTTCTGCTTGGTCCCGTGCAGGCTGCTATCGCCGCTGCATGCCATAGTAATCGCCGTCGAGCACCAGAGCATCCTCCTCTCACTCCGTCCAGAGAACTGCCGGCTTGGGTCGGCCGCTATTGTTGTAGTACACCTCGCGCCATCGTTGCGGCCTGACGAAAACCCCGGCGAGGGTGGCTTGGTGGTCGCCAGGCGTTCTGGTTCTACAGTCCGCCGAAAAATGTCTTCTCGTTATCCTCAGTGCAGTATTTCCATAAGCCGGATATACCCTGATATCCAAAACCAGCGTTTCTACTCGGCGGTAATCGCCGGTTAAAAAAAAAAAATTTTAATTATAGTTATTATGTTATTTATGTTTTAAATTAATAAAGAAAAATGTATATTTTAATATTGATGATATTATTATTATTATTTTTTTGTTCGTTGCTTATAATATAGGTTATATGTTTTTAACTAAAATAACTAATATGGCTATGTACACCGACACACCGTTAATAATATTATAGTTTGTACAGAGTACAGACCCAATAAACGTTCTTTTACTTCTAAAGTATACTATTATTATCTATCAATTTAACTCTTTTAGAATTTTTTATATAAATATTTTCAACTTTGATGACCTGCAGCTGGTGGTCTCCAAAGATTCATTCTTTAATGAACTAATTATTGCGAATAGGTTTTTCTGTTTAAGAATCTGGAGATTGTAGTTTGCATTATTTAGTGTGTTTTCCTATACAGTATACAGTATAATTTTTCTAATTTTTTTTTTTGTTTTCTAAAATGATATTGCCTTTCTCTGGGCGCCCACGTCTCAATTACAATTTTTTTTTCACAACATCAACTCTAGAGCCGATTTATTTGTATAGATTTTTTAGGCATTGATAATCTGGTGAGTGCACTTAATTGTGACTTAATTCTGAATTCAGAATAATCATTCTTTAATGAACTAATTATACTCAAATAAATATTATTTCAGTACTTAATAATTCCCAATTCGAGCACTGAGTATACTATTATAATATATCTTATTATATATCACGGTTTGTTGTTGATGTATAACGCGTTATAAGTACCTAATGGATATTGTGATATGATTAATTTGGAATTTATTATA
>NC_042495.1:42390927-42391305 GCF_005508785.2 Acyrthosiphon pisum | reverse complement strand
AGACTGGAGCTCACACATGGTTGTCTACAGCTCTTGTTACAATACAATATAATTATTAGGTTATGTTATCATATTATACATTATCATATGACGTTATCACAGTCCTTATCCCTAGTTACATCAATACATAATGAATAACAGTTAATAGTTAATACATAATTATTAATAATTCATAATTATAATTACATTATACAAAATCAACAAAATCATCTTAACTAATAAACATCATACAACAAATATAAAACCTAAATAATTATATAATAAAATTTTATATGTTCAACCTATCTGGGTTTTTTCTCTTTCTCTTAGATCTTTTTGGTAAAGGAACTTCTACTTCCTTTTCTAAACTTTCATTTATTTCATATTTTTTTTTTTATC
>NC_042495.1:42382553-42390877 GCF_005508785.2 Acyrthosiphon pisum | reverse complement strand
ACTTTTCAATAATTGAACCACTATTACTTACTTTCATTTCAGCTACTTCTGGCCATTTTGTAAATATATCTGTCATTATCAAATAATATTTACCTTGTAAATATAGAAAATCTATATGTACTCTGTCCATTGGACAACTCACTTCCTCCCACTTTTTTGGTTCTTCTAAAATTGGTTCTGATCTACTTTGTAAACAAGCATCACAACTTTGTACCCAATTTTCTATATCCTTATCTAATCCAGGTCACCACATGTATGATCTACACAATGTCTTCATTTTAGACATACCCATGTGAGTTGAATGTACTTCTTTCAATAAATTCTTTCTCAGAATTTTAGGAATTAATGTTCTATAACCCCACATTAATATATCTTTATCAACACAAATTTCTTCCTTTCTAATTGCATAAGGTTTCAGTTCCTCACTTACTTTTATCGGCCAACCTTCATTCAAATATTTAATAACTAAATTAAACTCTTTATCTTTTTTAGTTTCCACTCTAAGTATCTCATAATCAATAGGCATAGTATTTTCCATAAAATCAACATAATCAGTTTCATTTGTTTGAGTTTGTACATCATCTTTATCAGGTAATCTCGAAAGTCCATCTGCCACTTTATTATCATTACCTTTAACATGTAATACTTGATAATCAAACTCAGATAAATATAATGCCCATCTTTGAATTCTCCCAGAGGCCATAACAGGAATACCTTTATTTTCACCATACAAAGCTAACAGAGGTTTATGGTCAGTCTCTAAAAAGAATTTTCTGCCCGAAAGATATTGAGAAAATTTCTTAACACCCCAGAAAACCGCTAAAGCCTCTTTTTGTATTACCGAGTATTTTTTTTTCAGCCACGGTTAGGATTCTTGATGCATACCCCACTGGTCGCCTTTCTCCATTTTCAAAAATATGCATTAACACTGCTCCTATACCATACTCCGACGCATCGCAAGACAATACAACACTTAAATCTGAATTGTAATAAACCAATAATAATTCTGATGCCATTGCTTGCTTTGTCTTATTAAATGTCTTTCTATAACATTCACTAGTCCATACAAACTTCACTTCTTTTTTTAACAAATTGTAAATAGGACCTAGTAAGGTTGATAAATTTGGTATAAATTTAGCATAGTAGTTCACCATACCTGTAAATGCTTTTACTTCTGTGACACTTTTAGGCTCTACAGCATTAAGCATTGCTTTAACTTATTTTTATCTCTTTCAATACCTTCTGATCCAATTATATGTCCTAGGTAATTTATTTTTGGTTGAAAAAAACTACATTTTTTTTTGTTTAATCTAAACCCAGCATTTTGTAACCTTTTAAACACTTCCCTGAGATTATCCAAGTGCTACTGTTCACTACTACCAGTTACAATTATGTCATCTAAAAAGTTTTTAACACCCTTTGTTCCTAACAATACTTTTTCAAAACACTCTGAAACTTTGAACAAGCTGGTTTGGTACCGAAAGGTAATCTTTTTACTATATAAATACCTTTACTTGTACTCCAAGCTAATAGTTTTTGTGTATTTTCACATAACTCTAACTGGTTATAAGCATTCAAAAAATCTAATTTAGAGAATGTTTTACCTCCTTGTAACGCCACAAAAACTTCTTCTACTCTTGGTAATGGATGATTAATATTTACTAAATATTTATTGACCGTAGTCTTATAATCTGCACATAATCTAATAGATCCATCTGGTTTAATCACAGGTACAAGTGGAGTACCCCATTCACTAGTCTCAACTTTCTGTATTATATCCTCCTTTTCTAACCTATCCAACTCTTCCTCAACTTTTTTTTTAAAAGCAAACGGTATTGGTCTTGGTTTACAAAATATAGGTGTACATCCTTCTTTAACTTTCAATGTCACTTTTTCATATTCATATTTACCAACTTTTTCCTCAAATAATTCCTCAAATTCATTCATTAGTAACTCTAATTTATTATTCTTATTTGTGCTTTCAACTTCAATCTTTGAAATACCCATAATCGTTATTCCTATTTTTTTCATTAAATCTCTACCTACCAGAGCTCTATGTCCTTTTTTTACTACTAATAATTTACCATATAACTCTCTTTCACCATACTTCAATTTTCCTTCAATTTCTCCTGTTGGTTTAATAATTGAACCATCATACGTTCTTAGCTTTAACACCGTAGAATTTATGTGTATATGAGGTAACTTCTCTTTCACAATTTCTACAGGTAATATTGATATACCTGCACCTGAATCAACTTCCATTTCAATTGATACATTTTCAATTTTTACCATTATCATTACAGGACTTAATCCGCAGTTATTTTCACTTTTAACCTCAACTTGAAACATTTCCATAACTTTATTCTCCTCAACTTCCACAAAATGATTCTTAACTGTTTTACACACTTTTGCCAAATGCCCTACCGTATTACAATTTTTACATTTATATTGTTTATACTTACATTCTGAAAATTTGTGATTTGTCAGGCCACATACATAACAAGCTTTATCATAGTTTTTCTTCGAAGTCTTCTCGCCTCCCATCGTTGTTGATAGTTTCTTTTGCGAACCATAACCATTTTTCTTCTTAGCTCCTTCCCTGCTTTTCCCAATCGAATGCACATCGATGTTAGTTGTTTTGATTGCGGCTGCTTCCTTCATTGCAATTTCCACAAACTCACTCAAATCCTTGGTCGTTTCTTCTTCATACAAACGATCTTTGATTGGACCATCCTTCATCCCAGTAGTGAATTTATCTTTTAGTGCTGGTATCAAATTTGATCCAAAACTACATTGAGCTGCAAAATTTTTCATTTTTGCGTACCACTCTGTTACGGACTCATTAGTATTCTGTCTTAGATTATAAAACTCCTCTCTTTTTCTATAAACCGATACTTTTTTTGCAAACTGCCTAGTCAGTACCGTGCATAGTTGCTCATACGTACTCTCAGCTGGCTTCACCGGATCACATAGATCCTTAAGCATCTTATATGCTTGTTCGCCCATGCATGTTATTAGTAAAGGCACTTTACGTTCTTCAGGAATTCCATTTGCCAGAAAAAATTGCTCCATCCGCTCCTGGTACACATTCCAGTCGCCATCGATTCTGAACTCCGCCAAAGTCCCCATAGTACCATACATTTGGACTTGCTGTACAGTAGTACCCTCATTCCCGCCTTGGGCGTTACTACTATTCTGGCCGTTCGTCATCGTTAAATGGTTGTTTTATCCTTTTCGATCGCGTTCACAATTACTGTTTTTGCCTCGTCGCCATTTGTAATATCTTATAAATGTATCATAGCACTTAGTTTATTTAATATTAATTTACAATATAAGAGACTGGAGCTCACACATGGTTGTCTACAGCTCTTGTTACAATACAATATAATTATTAGGTTATGTTATCATATTATACATTATCATATGACGTTATCACAGTCCTTATCCCTAGTTACATCAATACATAATGATTAATGAATAACAGTTAATAGTTAATACATAATTATTAATAATTCATAATTATAATTACATTATACAAAATCAACAAAATCATCTTAACTAATAAACATCATACAACAAATATAAAACCTAAATAATTATATAATAAAATTTTATATGTTCAACCTATCTGGTTTTTTTCTCTTTCTCTTAGATCTTTTTGGTAAAGGAACTTCTACTTCCTTTTCTAAACTTTCATTTATTTCATATTTTTTTTTTATCAATACCTTCTTCTTTTACCTTATTAATTTTCTTTTCCTCCAGTTCTGTTTGTTCTTCTCCTTTCTCATTTTCTTCTGTTTCAAAACTCTTTTCATTTATCTTACCTACTTCTATTAGTTGGTCAATGTGCCTTCTCCATATCACATTTCCTATTTCTAATCTAACTAAATATATTCTATCACCTAACACTTCTTCGACTGTTCCTTTCTTCCATTCTTTTTTATTAGGGTTGGAATAATCTCTAGCATAAACTATGTCTCCTTCTTTAAAATATACTTTTCTAAATCTTTTTACATACTCATTTTTTTTTTGTAGGAATATATAATTGATCTAACCTAGTTTTAATTTTCCTTCCAAACATTCTATAACTTGGTGTCTCACCAGTTATCCAGTGTGGTGTATTCCTATACGTCAGTAGATATCTTTGAATTAATGTATTTAAAGAAACATTTTTATTTATTTTATCCTTACATGCCTTTAATATCCCATTTTTTTAAAGATTTAACAGCATTTTCTGCTGATCCATTTGTAGCCGGATGATAAGGAGGGGACGTCACAAACCTAATCATATTATTTTTACAAAATTGTATAAACTCCTCTGATCTAAATTGCGGTCCATTATCTGACACAATTTTGTTCGGTAATCCAAACCTAGCAAATATCTCTCTTAACATTTCAATAACCGAACTACCACTGTTCAATATTTTCATTTCAGCTACTTCTGGCCATTTTGTAAATATATCTGTCATGATCAAATAGTTTTTACCTTGTAAATATAGAAAATCTATGTGTATTCTATCCATTGGATAACTCGCTTCCTCCCACTTTCTTGGTTCCGCTAAAATTGGTTCTGATCTACTTTGTAAACAAGCATCACAACTTTGTACCCACTTTTCTATATCTTTATCTAATCCAGGCCACCACATGTATGATCTACACAATGTTTTCATTTTAGACATACCCATATGTGTTGAATGTACTTCTTTCAATAAATCCTTCCTGAGAACTTTAGGAATTAATATTCTATAACCCCACATCAATATATCTTTATCTACACAAATTTCTTCCTTTCTAATTGCATAAGGTTTCAGTTCCTCGCTTACTTTTATCGGCCAACCTTCATTCAAAAATTTAATAACTAAACTAAACTCTTTATCTTTTTTAGTTTCTACTCTAAGTATCTCATAATCAATAGGCATAGTATTTTCCATAAAATCAACATAATCCACTTCTTTTGTTTGAATTACTACATCATCTTTATCAGGTAATCTAGAAAGTCCATCTGCCACTTTATTATCATTACCTTTAATATGTACCACTTGATAATCAAACTCAGATAAATATAACGCCCATCTTTCTCTCATCATTCTCCCAGAGGCCATAACAGGAATACCTTTCTTTTCCCCATACAACGCTAACAAAGGTTTATGGTCAGTCTCAAGAAAAAATTTTCTACCCAAAAGATACTGAGAAAATTTCTTTACCCCCCAGAAAACCGCTAAAGCCTCTTTTTGTATTATCGAGTATTTTCTTTCAGCCACGGTTAGGATTCTTGATGCATACCCCACTGGTCGCTTTTCTCCATTTTCAAAAATATGCATTAACACTGCTCCTATACCATACTCCGACGCATCGCAAGACAATACCACATTTAAATCAGGATTGTAATGAACCAATACTGATTCTGATGCCATTGCTTGCTTTGTCTTATTAAATGCCTCTCTACATTCCTTTGTCCAAACAAATTTTACCTCTTTTTTTAACAAATTGTAAATAGGACCTAGTAAGGTTGATAAATTTGGTATAAACTTAGCATAGTAGTTCACCATCCCTGTAAAGGCTTTTACTTCTGTGACACTCTTAGGCTCAACTGCATTAAGCATATCTTTAACTTTATTTTTATCTCTTTCAATACCTTCTGATCCAATTACATGTCCTAGGTAATTTATTTTTGGTTGAAAAAAACTACATTTTTTTTTATTTAACCTAAACCCAGCCTTTTGTAACCTTTTAAACACTTCCCTGAGATTATCTAAGTGTTCCTGTTCACTACTACCAGTTACAATAATGTCATCTAAAAAGTTTTTAACACCCTTTGTTCCTAACAGCACTTTTTCAATAACACTCTGAAACTTTGAACAAGCTGGTTTGGTACCGAAAGGTAATCTTTTTACTATATAAATACCTTTACTTGTACTCCAAGCTAATAGTTTTTGTGTATTTTCACATAACTCTAACTGGTTATAAGCATTCAAAAAATCTAATTTAGAGAATGTTTTACCTCCTTGTAACGCCACAAAAACTTCTTCTACTCTTGGTAATGGATGATTAATATCTACTAAATATTTATTGACCGTAGTCTTATAATCTGCACATAATCTAATAGATCCATCTGGTTTAATCACAGGTACAAGTGGAGTACCCCATTCACTAGTCTCAACTTTCTGTATTATATCCTCCTTTTCTAACCTATCCAACTCCTCCTCAACTTTTTTTTTAAAAGCAAACGGTATTGGTCTTGGTTTACAAAATATAGGTGTACATCCTTCTTTAACTTTCAATGTCACTTTTTCATATTCATATTTACCAACTTTTTCCTCAAATAATTCCTCAAATTCATTCATTAGTAACTCTAATTTATTATTCTTATTTGTGCTTTCAACTTCAATCTTTGAAATACCCATAATCGTTATTCCTAATTTTTTCATTAAATCTCTACCTACCAGAGCTCTATGTCCTTTTTTTACTACTAATAATTTACCATATAACTCTCTTTCACCATACTTCAATTTTACTTCAATTTCTCCTGTTGGTTTAATAATTGAACCATCATACGTTCTTAGCTTTAACACCGTAGAATTAATGTGTATATGAGGTAACTTCTCTTTCACAATTTCTTCAGGTAATATTGATATACCTGCACCTGAATCAACTTCCATTTCAATTGATACATTTTCAATTTTTACCATTATCATTACAGGACTTAATCCGCAGTTATTTTCACTTTTAACCTCAACTTGAAACATTTCCATAACTTTATTCTCCTCAACTTCCACAAAATGATTCTTAACTGTTTTACACACTTTTGCCAAATGCCCTACCGTATTACAATTTTTACATTTATATTGTTTATACTTACATTCTGAAAATTTGTGATTTGTCAGGCCACATACATAACAAGCTTTATCATAGTTTTTCTTCGAAGTCTTCTCGCCTCCCATCGTTGTTGATAGTTTCTTCTGCGAACCATAACCATTTTTCTTCTTAGCTCCTTCCCTGCTTTTCCCAATCGAATGCACATCGATGTTAGTTGTTTTGATTGCGGCTTCTTTCTTCATTGCAATTTCCACCAACTCACTCAAATCCTTGGTCGTTTCTTCTTCATACAAACGATCTTTGATTGGACCATCCTTCATCCCAGTAGTGAATTTATCTTTTAGTACTGGTATCAAATTTGATCCAAAACTACATTGAGCTGCAAAATTTTTCATTTTTGCGTACCACTCTGTTACGGACTCATTAGTATTCTGTCTTAGATTATAAAACTCCTCTCTTTTTCTATAAACCGATACTTTTTTTGCAAACTGCCTAGTCAGTACCGTGCATAGTTGCTCATATGTACTCTCAGCTGGCTTCACCGGATCACATAGATCCTTAAGCATCTTATATGCTTGTTCGCCCATGCATGTTATTAGTAAAGGCACTTTACGTTCTTCAGGAATTCCATTTGCCAGAAAAAATTGCTCCATCCGCTCCTGGTACACATTCCAGTCGCCATCGATTCTGAACTCCGCCAAAGTCCCCATAGTACCATACATTTGGACTTGCTGTACAGTAGTACCCTCATTCCCGCCTTGGGCGTTACTACTATTCTGGCCGTTCGTCATCGTTAAATGGTTGTTTTATCCTTTTTGATCGCGTTCAAAATTACTGTTTTTGCCTCGTCGCCATTTGTAATATCTTATAAAAGTATCATAGCACTTAGTTTATTTAATATTAATTTACAATATAAGAGATTGGAGCACACACATGGTTGTCTACAGCTCTTGTTACAATACAATATAATTATTAGGTTATGTTATCATATTATACATTATCATATGACGTTATCACAATCAATAAAACTTATTTTGATCATCCTGAAACAAAGAATAAAATATATATATTTGCAGATGTTCCACATTTGCTAAAATTGGCAAGAAACCATTTTGTAAATAGGTAAATCAAACAATAATGTGATGTTATATAATCATGTTTCCTAAGCCCTTAGTAATATAATGATAAATTATATTTTTTAAGTGGATACAATTACAAGAATAAGTTTATTGGAAAGCAAGTTGTTGAAAAAGTATTAAATTTAAATAAAAATGATTTGAGACTTGCTTATAAAATTACAAACAATCATATAAATATACCAGGACCTAAAAAGCAGAGTGTTAGTTTAGCGGCACAATTGTTTTCAATTCATTAGCCAAAGCGATTACCTATTGTGGTCAAAATTTCAATCTTGACTACAATAACTGGCAAGAGGTTATACTATAATGTTTAAATTATTTGTTTAATTATTTATATTTGTGGACGAATCATTATTATTGTATACATAT
>NC_042495.1:42362220-42382503 GCF_005508785.2 Acyrthosiphon pisum | reverse complement strand
AAGGTAGAGTAGGTACTTAAAAAGGATCAAGTAGTTAAAATATGCAATAATAACAAATATTTACATGCCTATTATTTTGTATTTAAGAGTTATTGATATAAAATGTTATAAGACAAGTTATACATCTGAATGTTATAAATTAATAATATTATTATTACAAATTGTATTTTATTTTATGTGGTATAAATCAAAAAAATATTTTTTTCCAGGCAGAAAAAATGACAGAGGTCAAACTGAATTCATATTTACAATAAAACAAAGATGAAATGGTACTTAAATTATTATTTTAGGTATATAAAAGTAAACTATACAATATTAATAATAATATGAGACTGAAAAAGAAAAATTAATTAAAAATCCTATTTATAATGACAATGAAACATTGAAAATCGATAAAATGATATTAAATGATAGTTGTAAATGAAATATGTTAAATATGATTTTAGGAATTATTAATTCAGCTAAGAAAAACATATTATCAGGATTGTTGTATTAAAATATCTTCTATGTTTTTATTTAAAAATTAAAATGTAATGATACATACCTACATTGATAAAATAAGTAAATATCCTAATATATCACAAAAAGAGTAATCGTATCAAACAAATTAAAATCATATACCATTTCTAGGACATTCTAATATAAAAAAAACACTCAAATATGCACACCTCAACAATTGTAGAAAACTGACTTGTTATTCAAAATTATCGTTTTTCCTTAAAGTTAATGTAGGTACATTTTTACATACACCAACCAAATAAACGCATCATTGTAAAATGTTTAAAGTTATTGCACATCGAAGAAGTAAAACGTTAAAAACTATTGTGTGATTATCAATATAATAAAAATTAATCTCTTAAAGGAGAAACGATGTAACTTCAACTTTTGAAATAACCCAAAACAATTATTATATTACTTAGCAACACAGAAGTTTACAACTGATCATAATAATTGTATGTTAATGTAAATAATTATTTAAAAATGTTATAAGTCACGAATACCTATCCTTGTATTAATTTCGTCGACATTTCTTTTTGTGATGGATTGAATTGTAATTGCTTTTCTATTAACTCTCGTAATGTTATGTTTATACCTGTAAATATTTAATTCATACAATATCAATTTTCGGACACTTATAATTTATATATCTATGTATGTTTTCATTAAATTAAAATAGTACATTGAATTCAATTCAAAATAAAATTCTGTTGGTACCTTAATATAGTTTAATGCCCCAGAAAACGACAAAGTTCTTTAGTTACTTTAGTGACTCAAAATCAAATATATCCGTATATACATACTTCAAATTTTCATAAAATGTTTATATGACAATTTTTATTCCAAAATATATTGATTATTTTTTAACTTTTTATTAAGTTTTTAAATTCTTGATTGTTTCATGCACAATTTTAGGGAAAAACTAAATCAATCTTTCATAATAACAAAGGGAAAATAAGTTTCTTTAAAAGCAATATCAAATATCATAGGTATCATGAAAATAAATAATTGATACCATACCCACTCAGAATCAAATTTTACTAGTATTAAAAATTATAAGTATTAATTAGTTAGGTATACCCATGGCTAAATAACATGGTATGACAGCAACTCTGACGATATTCAGTTGTTACGCGCATTCATTGTTATCACTTGAAAAATGACGTCAGCCGGTCCCACAATTTAAAATACTATTTAGCGGGAATTCTTATTATATTATAATAATATATGTATATTGTATTGAGTTGAACATTTTCTATAAATATATTATACTATTAATATTACTGCTGCATATTTATAGTGATTATAAATCATAATGTAGAGTAATGGAAAAAATTAATATAATATAATCATTGTTTGGTATTGTCATTGTTTGTTGTTTTTTTATTTATATTTTGTATAATGCCTGTGTGCGTAGTAAAAAATTGTACAAGTGGCAGTCGTACATCAAAAATTGGCGAAATTAAACCAATTCTTCATCGTTTTCCTAAGGAAGAATATTTGCAAAAATTGTGGATTAAACTTAGTGTTATGTCTGAAAAAATTAAAATGTCTTCTGGTTAGTAAATTAAGGATTGTCGTCTATATATAACGTGGTACATTGGTACCGACGGTACCGTGAAAAAATAACTACGGAAAAAATAACCAAATTGCAAATTAATCTAAATATTGGTATCATGTCATTGCTTAAAAAAAATACAAAATGTATGACATACCTTTGAACAATTGAATATTAATAGATAAAATATAAAATAGATATAAATCTCTATATATAAAATAATGACTTGTCCTGAGTGATTCATCGTCGACTAGCCGGACCGCTTAAGCTATTGAGTATGAAATTTAGTCGGTAGTTTCATTTAATAAAGCAAAAAACTTTGGGGTTTTTGGGGTTATTTTTTCCGGGGTTATTTATTAGGCAAATCATATAACATTTATATATGGTTTTATATTATACTCCTACATGGATACATAGTAATTAATAACTATAGATTAATTTGGTTTTTAAGTATATAATTATTTTGATTTATGTAAAATGTATGTGAACGTTATAGCACGAGTATGCTCATTACATTTTGATTCATCTGATTATGAAAAACCATTGATCCAAAGAATGTTAGAGTATTCTCCTAAACATCAACGAAAACTTAAACCCAATGCTGTACCATCAAAAAATTTGGTTGGTTATTATTTTTCAACATAAAAAAAAATCAATTAAATCTTTTCAAAATCATTTTATTCCAGCCCAGAATTCAAAAACCAACAATTAAATGTAAGCCTGTAAATACACATACATCACACTCCACGTATGATAGTTTATTCCAATCTAGTTTTCAAAGTTCTACAGCACCTATAGAAAAAATTGATCTATTTACTTCAAATAATAAAAATAATTGTTTAAATGATCTACCTGATTTTGGAGTACAATTATTAAGTGAAACACAAGATGTGGGTATTCAGTGTGAAATAGGTATGGTGTATCCTAGACTTCCAGTGGAAAGAGCTGATGTTAGTACACAGTGTGGTGATGACTTGAATGAAGTTGAGAAGTATGAAAAAAATACCAATAATTATTAATGTATAATTCAATTCTATTTATTTTTATGTTTAATTAAACAGCCTTAAACAACATTTATTGGATCTACATTTAAAATTAAAAAAAGAAAAAGAACTAAATTTAGAGTTACAAAATACCATTAAATTACAGAAAGAGATTATTAATTCCATACCAAATAATAAATTAAAAGAAAAAAATGAAATTGAATTTAATAAAGTGTTGTCAGGAATGTTTACCGAAACACAGATAAAATTACTTTTATATCCCAACAAAAAAGTATACAAGTGGACAGAAAATGATATAGCCAATGCTATAACACTCAGAAGTTTGTCACCTAAAGCCTATAGATATCTCAGAGAAGAAAAAAAATATCCACTGCCAGGTATTTTTTAAGTATTAAGCTAATTATTGATTTTTTTAAAATGTTTATAAGTAAAAATGACTGTTTATTAATTAAGGACTTTCGACACTAAGAGGATGGGCGACAAAATTCCCTATGGACCAGGGAATTTTATCTTCAGTCTTATCCATAATGAAACATAAGAGTACATAAAACAAGCATTTTAATTCTAAAATAAAATATCATGACAATATTTATAATTATAGGTTCTTCAATGACAGATTTAGAAAAAATAACTGTACTGGCATTTGATGAAACATATTTATCACAGAAAATATGCTATGATAAAAAAAATGAACAATTCATTGGTCCTCATAAGTGTGTACAAACAGTAGTAGCAAGGGGTAAATCATTTAATTATTATAATTTTATATTTTAAAATATATGTGACATTTTGTTGAAAAGGTTTAATAGCATCATGGAGACAACCAATATTTTATATGTATGATACTAGAATGACAAAGGATATTTTATTTAATATTATTACTGCATTACATGAGAGTGGTTACAATGTTGTCGCAACCGTAAGTGATATGGGTCCAACAAATGTGAGTTTATGGAATTCACTGGAGATATCAATCAATAAAACTTATTTTGATCATCCTGAAACAAAGAATAAAATATATATATTTGCAGATGTTCCACATTTGCTAAAATTGGCAAGAAACCATTTTGTAAATAGGTAAATCAAACAATAATGTGATGTTATATAATCATGTTTCCTAAGCCCTTAGTAATATAATGATAAATTATATTTTTTAAGTGGATACAATTACAAGAATAAGTTTATTGGAAAGCAAGTTGTTGAAAAAGTATTAAATTTAAATAAAAATGATTTGAGACTTGCTTATAAAATTACAAACAATCATATAAATATACCAGGACCTAAAAAGCAGAGTGTTAGTTTAGCGGCACAATTGTTTTCAAATTCATTAGCCAAAGCGATTACCTATTGTGGTCAAAATTTCAATCTTGACTACAATAACTGGCAAGAGGTTATACTATAATGTTTAAATTATTTGTTTAATTATTTATATTTGTTGGACGAATCATTATTATTGTTATACATATAGGCTTCCTGGATAATACAACTGTTTAATGACTGGTTTGACCTGTTTAACACACAGTTACCAGTAGACAAATTTATAAAAAGTTACGGAATGGATCTTGAAAATCAAAACAAATTATTAAAAACAATGGATAATTTTATCTCAGAGATGAGAGTTGTTGGACATAAAACATTGTTACCATTTCAAAAAGGTGAAAAATCATGTACTTAACTATAATAGTTTTGTTGTAAATTTTTATTGAATTTCTAAAATTGTACACATTTAAGGAATTTTATACAGTAACCAGTCATTGAGAAATCTTTTGATTGATTTGAAATTAAAATATCCTGATATAAGTTATATAATAACAAGACGTTTGAATCAGGATATTCTTGAAAATCTTTACAGCTATTTAAAAGCTATGTCTGGTGCAAATACACACTTATCACCTCTTGATTTTAAACATTGGTATGTTTAAAAAATTGGATAAATAAAATATAAATAAATTTATAATTTAACATGGACCTTCTGATTTTTACAGTCTAAAATGGTACTTGCTTGGTAAACATGCCTCTATTGCACTGTCACAGAACAGGAATACTGAAGATACAATAGGTGAACGGTTAATCGATACTGAATGTTTATCAGCATCAATTGTCAAAGAGTCTGAAATTCTTCAAACGCCTTTAGACAACGATCACATGTCCACCGAAGAACTATCTTACCTTGCAGCAGATAATAATTTTTTAGTATTAGAGGAAGACAAAGATCTTTCAGAACTTTTTAAAACAGAGGTGCCTTAAAAAAAACTTTGTACTATACATACTAAAATAATTATAAATGCATATACCTTACACTTTATATTATTATCCTTATTATCCAGAGTGCAGCAATTAGAACTGTGGAGCATGAAGCGTTAGAATATGTAGTTGGTTATGTTGCCAGGCGATTTATACATAAATATCCTGATTTAGGCAATGAAACTTCAGTGTCATTGGATAGTTCATTATCAACCAGCTGGACTCAGCATATTACAAGAGGCCACTTAATTACACTATCGGGTACCTTAATGAGAGTTGCAAAAGTAATGAATAAGTACTTTGAGGAAATGCATGGTACCTCACTCAATAAAAATCCTAAAGTTATGGAAACATTAAAAACTAAAGTTATGTTAGAAAGTAATGATGTATTACCAGAAGAAGTGGTAAGCTGTTTAATCCGAACCAGAACTTTTGTAAGGTTCAATCATCTTAATAAAAATATTGCCGACAATGCTCCAACAGTTGGAAATAAAACTAAAATAAGAAAATTTATGTTATGAATTTAATTGTTTTAGTACATGTGTAACATGTACATTGTTTCATTGTATATTATTTTTAAATATAACAATTAAATAACAACACTATTTTATACATTATACCTTTCTAATTTCTTGTAGTTCTAAAGCATGCTGCAACATGAATAGTATAATTAACATAGTAATAATAATATTTTATTATTTTGCTGTAATAATTTATCTGTTTAGTATACAAATTAACTATTAACTATTAATTAATTAATTTTACAAACGCTATTATTTTAAATTTTTAACTATTTTTTATCATAATTCATAAGTGATAAATTTAATTTATCTGTTATCATAATACAATATTTGATTTCGCGCCTTTTTACCGAGACCGGATGACGTAGTCGTCATGCGTAGTAAGCAGTTGCTGTCATACCATGTTATTTAGCCATGATTAATATTAATTATGATGTATGATAAATAATAAAATAAATTTGACGGTTTTATGTTTGTTCTGTGGTTTTAACTTTTATCATTCAATCTATGATAACAGCTGATTTGGTAAAAATTTATTGATAAGTGATAACGCAGCCAAAAATTTTGCTGTGATGAGACACTCGTAGCCGGGCTGCATATAAGCATACCATACATTGCTAGAGACCCACAAGAAATCGAGCGCTCTCATTGGCCGTATTACATTGTGATAACATTATACAATTATCAATATTCAATGTTTTGAAATTATATGTTTTTTTTTGAAACTATATTATTTTGGATATTTTTGATTTATTTAACAAAAAAATTAAAATATGATTTATCCAGCATCATTTAAACATGAAATTGTCAAAGAAGACGATGTTAATATTATTTTAAGGTGTGACGCAAAATCTATTGAGGGTATTAATGTATGGGTTGCTGAGTTAGGTAGACTTAATTATATACATTGGAACGTTCGTTCGAGTATTCCAAATGGGCAGCGAATTAAGTGTTCGTAAGTATTTTATATTGTATTCACTGAATAATAAACTATGTCATAGGAATCCCAACTAAAATAATTAGAACATTTTTCAGTAAAAAGTTTGTTTGTCAACACAGTGCTTTTCAGAAGCCTAGTGCATTAGCAAACCAAAAAGGCTTGTCCAAAAATGCAGAGTGTCCAGCAAGCTTAAAAGCTGTTATTAAACTGGACACAGTATCTACGAGGAAGAAAGATCCATTTATTAAGGTATTCACATTATACAATTAAGCTTTTTGTTTAGCTTGTGAATTAGTGAATTCTTCCAGATCATCTCTGGTGATATATTATCCTATTATTATTTTAATTTTTATTGTGAGTATATCTTGTAAATTCATTTTTGTAATGAGTTCTTTTTACAGGTTCCTAATACCTAATTGTTATATTTGTAAAATAAAAATTAATTCTACATTTTTACAGATTGGTCAATGGGTAATAATACAAAAGTTAAGTTGTTGTAAAGTTAAGCCATAACACTTGTAAGCTCTTAAAACATAAACAATTTAAATTATGTCTGACTAATAAAAATAAATGTATTAAATAGTTTTTTTTCACAGGTTCCTAATAAGTGTTATATTTGTAAAATAAAAATTAATTCTACATTTTTACAGATTGGTCAATGGGTAATAATACAAAAGTTAAGTCGTTGTAAAATGAATCCATAACACTTGTATGATTTTAAAATATAAACAATTTATAAAATAAATGTATTAAATAATTACTTTAAATGTGTATTCATTATTTATTAACAAACTATACATTCTCTATGGTATTAACGTACACTGTTATTTATATAATGTTCAATATGTTCACAATATGTCAATATGTACATTTATCAATCAATGATGTGATTTAATAATTAACAACACTTAATACAAATATCAAATTCATTGTATTATTCAATTATATGTAACATATTTGAAAATAAAAATATAAGTTTAAAAATAGTAATAATAATACAATAATTCATACATTAGTTAACAATAAATATTTAATATTTATATTACAGAAAGGTTATGTTGTATAGAAATATATAATCATCATATCCATAAGATAAAATTTGCTGAAAGTCTATGATTTATTCCAGCTAATGATGATCTAAAAAATATGTTTAATGATTACTTTGATAGTGGAATGGGTATAGCAGAATCTCAAAGGTATCATGAACAATTATTGGAGTTAAAAAAAGATTTCACATTGGAACGGTTTGCTAACGGAGGCATTAATCCATGTTATCGTACAGTTCGTAATTGGCATGATATTTGGAACACTATTTTACAAAAAGATCTGTTTCCCTATGCTTATTAACTTATTTCAAAACTACAAAACTGCTGTCCTTGTTCATACTTCATCAATGATAAACTACATCGTCAACGGGTCAATGCTTTGAATGTTTGAAGAATTTTGTTTTACGGAAACAAATGTGAATTACATGTTTGGATTGTGATTATTTTAATGTACTTAGTTTATAGAGAAGTTACATAAAATATAAATTTTTTTTTCAAAAAAAAAAACAAATTTTGGGAAAAACAATAATATTTTATGATAATTGGTATATAATGCTGTGAATAATTAATATTTGTCTATCTGAATTTGTGAGTTATATTATAGGCGTAACTTATACTATTTTGGTAAAGGATTGGTAAATCTCACAAAAAACATAAATTCTTATATAATATATTCAATAGACCAATAATAAAACCTATGAAGTTACGCCTATTGTGCTTAATATTTTCATCAATATTTTGTAGTTACTTAATATACATCTTACAGAGAGGTTTAGTTTGTTGCATTGAAATAAATAATAACCATACACACAGTATTAAATCGGCCGAGAGCCTAAGATTCATTCCAGCAGATAATAATGTCAGAGACATTTTCAACGAATATTTTGACAGCGGAATGGGTATAGTAGAAGCGCAAAAATATCATGAACAGTTATTAGAGCTCAAAGAGGACTTTATGCTAGAAAGTTTAGCAAATGGTAGTATAAATCCATGCTACAGAACAATTCGCAACTGGCATGATACTTGGAGAAATTTGAACCTGGGACCACGTTCTGGCAAAGGGTTAATTGAGGTAATCGTATAATAATTCTAACTAAATGTATTGGGCAAAAGAATATCGGTACAAAATTACTTTATAAGAATAAATAGTGTAATACTATGAGATTTTTACCGATATTTTTTTCAGAAACTGAAAGAGAAACAAAAAGTTTACAGTGAAAATGGTACAACCGTTTTATTTAAGGAAAACCCATTTTCTGTAATTGTGGTAACTCCAATTATGAGAAGAGCTCACCAAATGAAAGAGGCTCAAGAAATAATATTTGTTGATAGCACTAGTGCATGTGACCCACTAAATCATTCAATTACGTTTATTATGTGTCCAAGTGCAGCAGGAGCAATACCTCTGGCAATAATTATAGCAATGGGTCAAACTTATGAATGTTATTGCGAGGGGTTTAAATTAATAAACGAAGCTATTCCTGAAAGTTTTTGTGGTCAGGGGTATCCCAATATATATCTTACTGATCAAAGTGCAGCAGAAATAAATGCAATAAACCAAATTTGGCCTAAAAGTAAAACTCTACTTTGTACATTTCACGTCTTGCAAGCAGTTTGGCGTTGGTTGTGGGATACTAATCACCAAATTCCAAAGGAAAAACGCAAGCCCTTAATGAAAACCTTTCAAAACATATTGTACGCAGAAAGTGTCGTTGAAGCAGAATGTGCGTATAGACAAGGAATTGAAAACGATGAATTTTCTCAGTGGAAAAAATACTTAGAAAATTATTGGTCATATAAAGAAGATTGGTGTTTGTGTTATAGGGATGGTACTTCTAGGGGACATGTGACAAACAATTATTGTGAAGTGGCTGTAAGACTTTACAAAGATCATGTCTTAGGACGAGTAAAAGCTTATAACGTTTTAGCTTTGATTGATTTGACAAGTACAGCTTTAGAAAGTTACTATAAGCGAAGATTAAGAGAATATGCTGACAGTAGAACTTCATCAACTAGATAAACTCTTCAAAAAATGATGAAAAAAGTTACTTTTTTAAATAAAGAAATCATTATTCAAGAAAATGATCACGAGTTTTTAGTGCCAAGTGAAAAAGAACAAAGTTTGTTATATTATGTAGACATCAAAAGTGGAATCTGTTCATGCCCTTCTGCCTTGACTGGGAAATTTTGTAAACACCAGTATGCTATATATCAGTTTTTTAGTATAAAATCGGTTAATTTTCCTTTAATAACTCCATTGGACCGCTACAACATAGCTAAAATTGCATTTGGAGATAAAGTTTTAGATAAGTCTTTTTATGATCCATTTATAACGGAAACCCAGAGGGAAGAAAATGTATCAGATAAATATAAATATGAAGAAATAAACGTTAATAATACCTATAATAAATTAAATGACAATAAAGAAAATAATAAAAGCCAGAATAACATTGAACAACACGGAACAAATTATATTCAAGAGACAAATACTAATAATAATAGTAAATTTGAAAATGTGATGAATTTATTAAATTCTTGTAATGCTTCTTATGGATCATCACTAGGTGGTATTAATAAATTGGAAGAAAAACTTAAAAAAATTAAAAGTCAAGGCCAATGGGAACATTTTTTATATACAGCTGGTAACTGTATATCTACAAGACAACGAGATGGTGCTAGAATTAAAGTACAGCCTACTACAATTGCAAGAAGAGCTGTAGGTGTAACTAGGGGAAGCAAACGCTTATTAGGAGGAAGACCTCCAAAAGGTGAAAATCCTCCCAAAAAAAGGAAAAGAAATTTAGGACTTAATATACATTCAAATCAGCCAAATGCTAAGAGCCATGGATCATTATAAAAAATATCTACTATAGTTTTTGATTTACTAAATGTTTTAATTGACTTTCATTTTGAATTATCTAAATTATTATTTGTGTAGTTCTAATTATGTTAAGGAAGTTTGTATTATTATTATTATTATTTGTATTTATTATTTTTTTTTTATTTTTTATCATAATACTTTTAACTGGCCTCAATTTTTGAATTATTATTATTATTTACTACACTAATACTATGACTGGGAAACCTATATTTTATTAATGTTTGTATTTCAAGATAATTTAAAACTACTTTATGGAAGTATTTTTATTATTTTTAATATGTTTTCAATTTTGTTTACTTACAGTATATTATATCTTTGTAATGGAGTCTTGGGTATTTTAACTGAATGTCTTTAATAGAAATTATCTTGGTGTGTAAATAAATACTAAATGGTCTACTAACAAGTAGCTTGCCAATAAATAAGTTATTAAATATTAGTTAATTATAACTAATTATACAATTACTAGGATAATAATTTACAGGGATGTATTCTCAAAGGTAAGATATAGTTCCACCACTTCAACGATAGTTAAATAAATACCATATAAGTAGTGCTAATATTAATATTATACAAAATCTTAAAATATATAAACTTAATTAACAGTCTTAATTGGATCCACATTTAATGTTTAGACTAAAAAGTGAAAAAAACAAATTGAAAACAGATAATATATTTTAACTTTTAAGACTAGAATATCAAAGTAAGTATCATAATCAATTACCACCAAATTTGAATTGTTATCACCAGTTAAATACAACCAATCAGAGCTCGCGCTTTGGCTATGGGTCTCTAGCAATGTATGGTATGCTTATATGCGTACGGGCACAGAATAATTATTATCTGTTATCTAATAATATGCAATATTCTGTATGATGTTATTCCATGAAAACTTGCATTATCAACAATCAGTCATTATTATTTATATTATCAGTAAAGTTTCTAAACACGAAGAAATACCTACGTATTATAAAATATAAAAAATAAATGAATTATTATTATTTTTACTTTTTAAGTATTTTTTTAATCGTGATATAAATTCATAAATGTTTACCCGTTGTTGTTTAAACTATAACTATGATATTATATAAGTGTATTATGTGTATAATACAGAAATAAAAATATGTCTTACAGTATGTATCTACGATAAAAAAATGTCAATGCAATTTAAAAAAAAAAGAAGAAGAATCTCAATTTTGTCTACTAAAACCTGAGCAGTATGGCTGAATTGAAACAGAAACTTAAGAATCTCTTAGATACCAAGGTGTGTTTATAAACTTAATTATTTTTAATAATATATGCATGTTATATGGAAATATCTATTTGTTTAACATTTTTAATTATACATAATTTTAGCTATAGTAATTACTATTAATAGTATATTATTGTAGGGAATTCACTCTGTATACACCTTCAGGTTAGGGATGGATCCAGGGGGGGGGGGGCTAGGGACTGCCTCTCCAAGCTGTATTTCTAAACAATTTTATACTGTTAAAAACAAGTGCCACCCCTACTTCTGGTATTAAGTGTACCTCTTTATTGAGTAGGTCATTGTAATGTATGTTTTAAATGTGAATACTATAATACATAAATATATGCAAAAAAGAATACTTATTAGAGACCTTAGGAGCAACTAAATTCTATTCCAAATAAAAAAATCCACTCTTCTTTTTTTCGCACATGGAGTATGGTGACAATACAGTTTACTACATATACACTGTGGTGTTTCTCGACTTGAAACTGTAAAACTACAGTGAACTGTATTGTCACAACATTTTTACCATACTCCGCGTGCACAAAAAAAAGTGGGTTTTCTTATTTGGAAAATAGTATATTAAAAAAGGAACAATTTTGGGGGGCCTTTAGGTTTTTTCCTTATTAATCAGTGTATATATTTCTCCCATAATCTACTACCAAGTTCGTATGTTTACAAAATATGGCTTTCAATAAATTTAAATTTACATCAATATATAGGTATATTTAATATTTATCCGGTATGTTTAGCTATGCCCCTCTCCCCAATCAACACCTTGTTGCGCCTAAGTCAGAGACTGTAAGTCAGCCTCCAAGCCCATGTATAAAGATATTTTATAATTTATGTCATGGTAAAAATAGCTGAAATTCTTCTAAATATTTTTAAAAATGTACTTATTGTTTTTAGTAAACAGTAAAATTTGTATAATCGATAAATTTGCAGTCTCTATGAATATTATTTTATATTAAAATATTTTGAATTACAACAAGATAACTAAACATTTTATTTTTTTAAATATTCTATTAAGTAAAATTAAGAACATTGTATTATATTAATTTTAAGCTTTTTTACTCACAAACAAATATCAGACAATTTTTTATTTTTATTTTATTTTAATATTTGTATAATATATAATTAATTACCGTTGTTTGATTTATATTTTTATAGACTGCTGTGAAAGTACCGCTCATAGGATCACAAGACTTTCAGGATATTTCTAGCAAAAAAAGTGACTCACTTTTATTAAAAGCTGTGAATAATGAAAAATTTGTTGAAAAACGTGATGCTGAACTTATATCAAATATAGATCAAGTATATTTTAACAGTTCTGATTTTGATTTTGCTAAATTTGAGCTAGAAGTAGGTCTTACATTATTTTCAAATATTATTTATTATATATAATCTGATCATCGAGAAAATAAAATGTTAATATTTGCTCTTCATATTGATATATTATTATTTATTATCATTGTGCTATTTTTTTCTCGGTGAACCAATCATTTTGAATATTATTTAAATAAACACATTACTAATTCTAGAAATTGCCAAGAGTCCTTGATAAAAAACTGATTGCTAATGATGTAAAAAACCTAAGGGCACAACATGAAATTGTTGAGAAACAGTTGCTACAATTGATTCTTGAAAATCAAGCTGCATGTGATGATGAATTAGACAAGTAACTAATTTTTATAATTATTATAAATTAATTTTTATATTATTATTATTATTATTAGGTATCTTATTTTTTTTTTTATAGAATTGGAATGTTACAAAATAATTTAAAATCTAGTTTAGAAAATTGTGAATATGCTAAAAATTGCTTAAAACTAGCTAAAAGACAAATCACTACAGCTGGTTTGGGTCTTTTGGGCAATTGCAGAAAAAAATCTTTAATTCTCGATTTATTAAATTCTTTAAATAGTATCAAAATGCTGGTAAGATAAAATACAAAAGTATGTTTTTATAATTTCTTAAAAAAAAAAAATGTATATTTTTAGTTACAAACTGAAAAAAAACTTGAAGAATTAGTATCTCAAGCTAACTACGCTAAAGGAATAGCATTGCTTTTAGAATGTACTCAAGGTGCTTCTCCTTTTAAACAATTTACTTGCATTGCTGCATTATCTGTTAAACTCCAAGATGCATTAATTATGACAGAAGAGCAATTAGACATTGTTTTGTCAAATGTATGTAAAATAAAACAATTGTTTAGACTATATTTGAATATAGTGAAATAGCAATATATTTGTTATATAAATATGTTTATATAGATGTGTTTCAATTTTGATAATGAAAAGTATTCAGCTATTCAAGAAGCTTATAGACGATTGGGTAAAACAAGAATTGCTATTGACCAATTGCATATGCATTATACATCAGCGGTCCACAGTACTTCGTTTGATACAATCAATTTATTTGTTAATACAGATAAGGTGGAAAACAATAAAAACTCATTTGCCCTTTTGTGCCAGGTTATATTTTTTTATATTTCATTTATTTAATTGCTTGTGATTTATTAAACAATGTTACATTATTTTCAAAATAGTGTGTTCCTGATGAACAATTAATTCCATGTCTTATTGCATTGAGTAAAATATTTTGGAATATATTACAAAGTTATAAGAAAGCGGCAGATTGGCATAGAGAGTTTAAAGATATTAGTACAGACAGTGAAGGTATTAATATATTATTAGTATTGTGTACACAACGTTTTAAACTTTGTATAAAGATTTGGTACTTTCCTGTTCAACGAGACTACGGCTGTTATCGCGACTACCACCCAAGACTACCTCCGTTATCGCGACTACCGCGCTTACTTTGTGAAACATCACAATCCTTTTATCTGAGACTACCAAAATGGTACTTTCCAGTTTTACGAGACTACCTTAATTTTCTTGCCTTCTTTGATTTATTTTTTAATAATATGTATTGTGGGGATGGTCAAAATGAAATTAAAAAAAAATTAAATACATAATAATTATTTCTAATATACCAAATTTGCCGTGGGAAACACCAATTACAAAAACTAATAATATACGTAATGATAGATATATAATCGCAACTTATTTAGTATTATTTTCATTCAGCTATAATATCAGCTAAGATAGGTAGTCGCGATAACGAAAGTAGTCTTGGGTAGTAGTCTCGATAATAGCTGTAGTCTCGTATAACAGGAAAGTACCAAAGATTTTGATAACATTTTAATAATGTCAATTACATTTTTTATTATATTTATCACTGTGTGTTTCAGATGATATTGAAGAATATGTAAATCAAGAATATATTAGTAAAAAATTTGAAATAGGTCCAACAAGGTTATGGGGTGACATCATTACCAAAATATCTAATTTAGTATTCAATTCAAATATGACAAAATTCAAATTTGACGACTTTCTTCAAGTGCTGTCCATCCTAAACAAGTATTAGAAATTATCTATTTTTAGAACAAAATATGCAGTTTACTAGATACTTTTTTCTTAAATTATTTAAATTAACAAAGGTTTATACAAAACTACAATCAGATTGAACTGCATTATTGTCAGACTTATTAAGAATTTATAACCATTTAAAGTATGAAGATATATGATTTTTTTTTAATTTTTAATTTCAACTAATTATGAACATATTGTGCTATTGTTTAACCACATCATATGCCGACAGCCTACTGGCTCTGAATACCGCACTGAATTCTTGTGTACCTCTCAAAATTTTGAGGCTTGGCCTCTTTCTCTTTTGAAAAGATTTGAATGGAAACCTGATAAATATTTTACTATTTGATAGTTATTAGGTGCATTTCTGACTTCAATCGCCATTTTAAGAGTCCTGCTAACTACTTTTCCGATCCCTAAGCAATGAATGATGTGCTTCATTCAATTCATTATTTTTATAGAAGTGCGGTTAAACAATTGCCCAATACCGGTCTATGTCTATAACTTGGCCTAAGTGCACATATGATAAACATCAAATTTTTTTCTTAATTAATGAATTTTAAACAACAGTTTCTCGCTGCATTTAGGAAGCTGCTTTTTATGTTTTATACCCTATTTCTTTGGGTATGTGTTTAAGTAATTGCAATATAATATAAACCATCTTATTTATGATAAAACAATAATTGAGAGCAATTTATTATTTTTAATATAATATTATTTTTTAGGCATATTAAAATTGGTGAAGAATTTTGTAATAGTAAATCGGAACAATTACAAAATGATACTAAAAAGTCTTGTATCAGTTATTTTCATACCTATCATAAAAATTGTCTAGATGAGCTTACAATATTTTTTGAAAACGAAAGTTGGACTCCTTGTCCAGTGAAACGTGAATTTAATTTATTTCAACTGCAGGTAAGAAAATAATAAAATATTTTAATGATTATTTAATAGAATTAATATACATATACTTTTACCATAAGGAATATAGAACAATTAAAAATCATATTCAAAAAACTGATTCTTCTCATCTAACTCATAGTAGAAATTCATCTATGGACAGTAGCTCTATTAGTACAAGTGAATATTTACATTTCACGTCAGATAAATCACCGTTTGATAATGATTTAAATACTACCTACTGTGAAGATATATTAGATACAGAGGTAATAATAAACATATATTTTACGAATTTTTAGTAATGTATTAATGTTGTTTATTACATTTTTTCTAGATGGATGGAAATAGTGTTTGTAGTGATGATACTAATAACAGTTATGAAGACACAGAAAATGATAATATAACAGCAGATAATTATGAAAGGCCACCTTTGCTTACAAATACAACACTGACAGTAATGAGACATTGTGGAAAATACTTAAAAATATGTAATATATTAAAATCAATATCAGAAGATGTAGTCACTTGCTTATGTCAGCTGTTTGAATATTATCTGTACTCAGTCCATTTGCTATTTACATCAGACATACTGGTAAGTACAAAAAGCATTGGCTGAATATTATTCATTAAATTACCTTGTATGTTGTTTGTAGCCTCAGATATGTAGTGGTGTAAATAGCGTAAAACTTCAATCAGTAATAACTAGGATATGCAACACTTTAATTCAATGTAACCATGAAAATGAAACAAATCAAGATCCATTTGTAAGTATTTACAATGCAGCAAGGCTAGGAAAGTTAACTAATATATTTAACTCTTTAATTTAACTTAATATGTAAAAAAAATGTATGTTAAGTTTAAAGGTTAAGTTACTTTTATTTGTTTTTAATTTGTAAAAGTGAAAAATAAAAAAATAATGTAACTTGACTAATTAGGAAAACTACTATTTTAATCTCAAAATGTATAATATTTCTTTAAAACTAATGCTTTTTTTACAATTTTTTTTTTTTATTCATGATACATCATCAATTACTAGGTTATTAGCTTGGAACAAAAGAAAAATAATTAGTTACATAATATAAATAATACAATAGTTTCCTTAAATTAAGTTGTACATATTAATAAGTTTTAGAAATGTGATGATTTTATTGGTGTTGTCTTGGATTGGGCTAAGGGCTTCGAAGAGGTTGTTAGGCATTTCTAAGCTTTTTCTAGTATCTATATGGTTTTGACAGTAGACAAGGTGGTGCTTGACTGTGAGAGGTTCTTTGCAGGTTTGGCACATTACAGGTCCTTTGAGTGTCCTATACATAGTCTGTTGATAACTACTTCATCTTTGCGATTTGATGTATGGGGTTTGGGCCAGTATGCGGTTGTATTTTTAATTTCTTTTGAGTTTATTATTAGGTGTATGCCGCCATTAGAATTCCCATAAATTGATATAATAAGTGCTGACCTTCCTATGACTGTCAATGAGTGAGGAATAGGTGCGTATTTTGGTCAGAGGCTCATTAACTGTTTCACAAGCCGCTTTGTTAGCTTTCTTATTGCCATCTATTCCACAATGGCCTGGTATACATATAAACTGTATGTTCTTGTTGGCTTTTTCAATGACGTTGCTTATTTTAATTGCTAGGGTGATTGAGTGCAAGTTATACTTCAGATTGTTAAGAGCGCTGAGCAAATCTGTACAAATATTAATGGTCGAATCGGGCAGTTCAATGGCTAGATGGACTCCCTTGAGGAGTGCAAATTATCCCACCGTATATAGATACTGTTATGGTCTGGTAGTTTGTACGATAAGGATTGGTCGCTGTTTATGATAGCGATCGAAACTCCTGAGTTGGTTTTGGAAGGGTATGTATAGATTTGTGGGTTAGACGGAGAAGTGTCCATGATTTTTTACAAATTATACTATACCATTGTTTGAAATAAAATAAAAAAATCTGAGTTTTTCGAAAAGAAATTTGAATTCAATGATAAAATATTATTGTATACGAAAAATGATTCTGAGTGGAGATGGTCTGTACACTCTGTAGAGCCGTAACAAGAGTTCATCAGCGCTCCTGGCCATTTAACATACTTCCACCCTTGTATATTTTTCATACTTTAGTGTATAGTTTTTCTTGTTTATAAATTATAATTATTTGTTGTGAATTAGGTTGAAAATTAAATGTGTTAACTTTATAGGAAAATTTTTTAATATTTGTATGAAAAATTAAATTTCAGATTCGAGAACCAGTAGCACTTCACATGTTAAGTCTATCAGATGCAAACAATTTATATAGCATTTCTGAACGAATTGTTGCTGTAGAATCATTAGTGTTTTTAGGAGAACAGTACAAGCTATTACATTCTTATTTGAATACATTATTAACATCGGATACAAGCAGTTATTCATTACAACAATTTTTTAATCAAGTACAATTAATTATTTATTTTAACAGTGTTTAATGATGATGCATAATAACAAATTATAAAACCAATATTTTTGGATTATTGATTTGTTACAAAGAGATAATATATTAAATATTTGTTTAAGACTGTAGCAGTAGCTGTAGATTTACGAAAACCAGTATATGGTCGTGTGATTTGTAAATCTATTGATTATAATCAAGTACTTGGCATGATGACTAAAGTCAATTGGGAGGTAAAAGATATTATGTGCGAACACAGCGGATATGTTGATTATTTCCTACAAGTATGTTTAATAGAATATGAGAATCTAATTTTTTTATTTTTTCAATGACTAATCATATTTATAGGAGTTACGAGCATTTTTTAAAACTCTTAAAACATCGACACCAAATATATATTTAAACGAGCAGGTATTAAATTCTATTTGGGAAGCTATAGCTGTTCTAGTATCATCCGTTTTTATCGAAGGGTAAAATTTATTAATTAACTATTCAAATTTTTGTTACTACTCAATATTATTTTTATTTTAGATTTTCATTAGCCAAAAAATGTTCAAATGCTGGCCGAGCATTAATGCAACTTGATTTCACACAGTTTATGTCACAAATAAACTCAATTTGCCCCATTAATCCATTACCACATAAAGAACTAGTTGAAGTGTATATCAAGGCTTATTACTTACCTGAAACATCATTGGAAACATGGACAAGGGATCATCAGGTTATATTAATTTATTAATGTGCTTAATAAATAAAATAAATAAACATTAATAACTCTTTGTTTACATATACATTTCAGGAATATACACATAAACAATTATTAGCTGTCATAAACTGTGTGTGTCAAAACAATAAAAGGTCACGACAAAAGCTGACAAATTTATTAGAAGAATCTCTACAAAGATAATCTCATTTTCATTACAAATGTATTAGTTATTTATTTTTAATTATTTTTATTTATTCAGTTATAAATTATGCAATTATTAATAATTGGTAAACATGTTTTTTATGTATACATCAACAGTTCAACCTAAGTCAGTTTATTTCATATCCGTTAAATTAAGTCTTCGTTCAATGATTATTTAGTACTTAATGATAGATACTATATACCTATTTTATAGTACATACTATTTTTTAAATTTTTTCAGCAACTCCAAAACTTCAAATAGTCATCAGAGTTTCCATAGAATACTTATATTAACCCATTTTTAAATCAAAAGTAGATTCCATATTTTTTTTGTCTCTTCCAGTTCTAAAATTATGGAAATTTTCATTCCGCTTATTGTTTATTTTCTATAACTTTCAACATTTTATACCCTGATTAAAATTTCAATTTTTATCTCTGTGTACTACATGTACAAATTGAGACCTCCCAATTTCCAGGGTCCACATTAAAAGATTGAATAGGTTTTACCAAATAAAAAAGAGAAAGTTGTTCTGTTTCCCTATAGGTAATTTAAATTAAAAGTGAATAGATATAAACTCACTAGGATTCTTACTTGCAACTTAAGAGGATGTGATACCCGCATGTGTTGTCTCCGTCTTACAAGTACATGACATAGCAAATTTTACGCTCAGCAGAATACGTGTAGCT